>NC_065583.1:24280774-24602202 GCF_024542745.1 Macaca thibetana thibetana | reverse complement strand
AAAAAAAAAAAAAAAAAAAAAAAAAAAACCCTGCATGACCACAGGTTTTAGAGGAAATATTCAGGGTTTTAAGTATGTTGAGTTTGACATGTCTTAGACCCATGTGGAGACTGCTGGAGTTCAGGAGGGAGGTCTGAACTAAAGATGCAGTTACGAGTTATTGGCTTAGAAACGGTATTTTAAAGCCAGGAGCCTGAATGAGGTAGGAATTCAAAGGATGAGATTCAAAGGAATGCTTGATGCTAAGGACTAGATCCTGGGGCCTTCCAGCATTAAAAGGTTAAAATGAGGCCAAGCATGTTGACTCATGCCAGTAATCCCAACACTTTGGGAGACTGGGGCAGGCTGATAACTTAAGGTGAGGAGTTCCAGGCCAGCCTGGCCAACGTGGTGAAACACCATCTCTACATAAAAATAAATTTTAAGGCCGGGCGTGGTGACTCATGCCTGCAATCTTAGCACTTTGGGAGGCCAAGGTGGGCTGATCATTTGAGGTCAGGAGCTCCAGGCCAGCCTGGCCAACATGGTGAAACTCCGTCTCTACTAAAAATACAAAAATTAGCCGGGCGTAGTGGCGCATGCCTGTAATCCCAGCTACTCAGGAGGCTGAGGCAGGAGAATTGCTTGAACCTGGGAGGCAGAGGTCGCAATAAGCCGAGATCATGCCACTGCACTCCAGCTTGGGTGACAGAGCAAGACTCCGTCTCAAAATAGTAATAATAATAATAATAATAATAATAATAATAATTAATTGAAAAAAATGTTTTTAAAGGCTGAGGTGGAAGAGGCACCAACACAGAAATGGAAGCAGCCCAAGGAGGTAAGAGAAAAAGCAAAAAGGTCCTGGAAGCCAAGTGAAGCAAATGCATCAAAGAACAGGCAGCAATCATGAGTCAAATGCTGCAAAGGAAAGGGATAAGATTTGTCATAGACTGAGCAAACTGGAGATTATCAGTGAGCACAGTTCTTCATACTGCAGTAAAAAGATTACAAGGAGGAAAATCAGGAGATAATTGAATACAGGGAACGCTTTCAAGGAGTTTGCACTGAAAAAAGTAGTTGGACATGAGTGCCTATAGTCTCAGCCATTTGGGAGGCTAACGGGGAGGGATCACTTGAGCCCAGGAGTTTGAGGCTGCAGTGAGATATGGTAGCACTATATCCTGTGAGTCCCTGTCTTCAAAAAAAAAAAAAAAAAGTTTGGCAAAAATGGAAGGAGAAAATTCTGGGTGTTTTTTTAAGTGATAAAGATAACACGATGTTTGTATGATCTGGAGACAATCAAGAGGAAGAAAGGGAAAATTTGCTGGGGCAACAAGTCAACAGAAGAGTGTGATCCTTTGCCCAATTAGAAGGTTCTAATTCACAACCAGGAATATCTTGTTGGTGCACACGCTAAGCAAGCACGTATGTCTGGGGAAGCTCCAGGTTGACTGCTTCCTCAGTGAAGTAGGAAACAGTTAAAAGTTAGCAGTAAGGGCTGGGCACAGTGGCTCACGCCTGTAATCCCAGCACTTTGGGAGGCCGAGGCGGGCGGATCACCAGAAGTCAGGAGTTCAAGACCAGCCTGACCAACACAGAGAAACCCCGTCTCTACTAAAAATACAAAATTAGCCGGGCATAGTGGTACATGCCTGTAATCCCAGCTACTCGGGAGGCTGAGGCATGAGAATCACTTGAACTCAGAAGGCAGAGGTTGTAGTAAACTGAGATTGCACCATTGCACTCCAGTCTGGGCAACAAGATCAAAACTCCGTCTCAAAAAAAAAAAAAAGTTAGCAGTAAGGATGGGGAAGAGGTTTGGGGAATTTGAAGACAGCTTTAGGAGAGCAAATGAAGTAGAGACAAATGTTCCACCACCTGGCAGCACTCAGGTTATCACTGGAAGTAGGAGGTCATGAGGTTGATGCTCTGTAGCTACCTGCAGCTGCAGGCAATGGGGAACGAAGAGGACACATATCAGCAGATAACTTCTTAATCTTCCCAAGTATTTCTCTAAACATCATTTCCCCTTCAAAGGCATTTGCCAGTGCCTTTAAGGCAAAGTCCATACTCTAAAAGCTGCCCACCTTCCCAGGCTGGTCACACCCTGTCACTCTAAGCCTCACAAAGTTCCAAACAAACCGAATTGCTTATACTCACTAATCTTTGCAAGCTTAATAATTTCTAACACATGAAACTACTACAAACCTTCAAAAATCAGAAACCCAGCCTGAGCAACAGAATGAGTCCCCATCTCTATGAAAAAAAAAAAAAAAAAATTAGCTGTGCATGATTGCACAAGTGTGTGGTCTCAAGTATTTGGAAGGCTGAGGTTGAAGGACCAATTGAGCCTGGGTCAAGGCTGCAAGGAGCTGTGACTGTACCACTGCATTCCAGCCTGGGCAGCAGAGCAAGACCCTTTCTCTCTCTCTCTCTCTCTCTCTCTCTCTTTTTTCTTTTCTTTTTTTTTTTTTTTTTTTTTTTTTTTTTTGTTTTGTTTTGTTTTTGAGGCGGAGTCTCGCTCTGTCGCCCAGGCTGGAGTGCAGTGGCGCGATCTCGGCTCACTGCAAGCTCCGCCTCCCGGGTTCCCGCCATTCTCCTGCCTCAGCCTCCCGAGTAGCTGGGACTACAGGCGCCGCCACCACGCCTGGCTAATTTTTTTGTATTTTTAGTGGAGACGGGGTTTCATTGTGTTAGCCAGGATGGTCTCGATCTCCTGACCTCGTGATCCGCCCGTCTCGGCCTCCCAAAGTGCTGGGATTACAGGCTTGAGCCACCGCGCCCGGCCTCTTTTCTTTATTTTTATTTTTTGAGATGGAGTTTCACTGTTGTTGCCCAGGCTGGAGTGCAATGGCTCGATCTCGGCCCACTGCAACCTCTACCTCCCGGGTTAGAGCAATTCTCCTGTGTCAGCTTCCCAAGTAGCTGGGATTACAGGCATGTGCCACCATGCACAACTAATTTTTTGTATTTTTAGTAGAGATAGGGTTTCACCATGTTAGCCAGGATGGTCTCCATCTCCCAGCCTCAGGTGATCTGCCCACCTTGGCCTCCCAAAGTGTTGGGATTACAGGCATGAGCCACCATGCCCGGTGAGCAAGACCCTTTCTCAAAACAAAACAAAACAGCAGGGCGTGTAATCCCAGCACTTTGGGAGGCCGAGGTAGACAGATCACTTGAGGTCAGGAGTTCCAGACCAGCCTGGCCAACATGGTGAAACCCTGTCTCTCCTAAACATAAAAAAAAAAAATTAGTCAGGCATGGTAGCAGGCGCCTGTAGTCCCAACTACTCAGGAGGCTGAGGCAGGAGAATCGCTTGAACCCGGGAGGCAGAGGTTGTAGTGAGTTGAGATGGAGCCACTGCACCCCAGCCTGGGCAACAGAGCAAGACTGTCAAAAAAACAAAACAAAACAAAACAAAACAAAAAGTCAGCAGCAAGGCTGGGTGCTGTGGCTCACGCCTGTAGGCCCAGCCCTTTGGGAGGCCAAGGCAAGTGGATCGCTTGAGCCCAGAAGTTTGAGACCAGCCTAGGCAACATAGTGAAACCATATCTCTACAAAAAAAGTTGTAAAAATTAGCTGGGCATGGTGATGCACTCGAGTAGTCCCAGCTACTCAGGAGGTTGGGGTGGGAGGATAGCTTGGGCTCAGGAGTTCAAGGTTACAGTGAGCTATGAATGAGCCACCGCACTCCAGCCTGTGTGACAAAGCAAGACTGTCACAAAAGTCAGCAGCCAGTACTAAGTTTCTGCTTTACTGAACATTATCTTTATATGGATTTTTTTTTACAATTTTTTTTGAGACACTTTTATAGCTCACTTCATCCTCCACCTCCCAGGCTCAATCCATCCTCCTGCCTCAGCCTCTCCAGTAACTGAGACTGCAAGCATGTTCCACCACACTCAGCACATTTTTCTATTATTTTTCAGATAGATCTCACTGTGTTACCTAGGCTGGTCTCGGATTCCTGGGTTCAAGCAATCCCCCTGCTTCAGCCTCCCAGCGCATTGGGATTACAGGCATGAGCCACCACGCCCTCTAATATTTTTACTTTACAAATCATAAAACTACTAACAGAGCTATGCCCTCAGCAGTTCCACATTATTGCATAATACCCATTTTACAGAAAAGGAGAGGCTCACCAAAAGTATGTGTTGCACCTAAAGTCACAGTTTCCAGTCAGCCTGAATAAATACGGCTTGACACAAATGTACCACACAATTTTCTGCAGTTTTATTTCTTCGTCCTATTTCTCTCACTAAACTTGCCCAAGTAAAGTTTAAATAAGGCCGCTATTGCAGTCCATGATTCCATTTAAATAAAAGTCAATTTCTCAGGAAATCCAAAAAACTCTATTTTGTGTAAATTTCCCCTAAATTTCTTGGCTCAATCATTATTGTCCTTACCTCGCATATAAAACTACGAAAGTCCAAGCAACTATATCCTGGTTTTCTCTTTGTCATAAGTTTCCAGAAGACCGCACTTACCAGTTAGTTAGAAGGCAATTTTCCAGCTTCTCCTCCCTCCTCCTGGTCTGTTTGTAGCCCTCCTCCAAAGATCTTTCTAGATTAAGACTACATTCACCCAGAATTCCATTCTTTATCTCTTTGCCACACCCTCACATAAGAATACTGGGAAGCACGTTTGAATGTTACATTTCTCCAGTTGGCTGATCTTTTTACTGGACTTGATCCACTTACAAATTTAAACAGATTACAGGGAGATTGTTACAGTACTTGTTCTCTACTGAGCATTTGTTTTGTTTTGTTTTTTGGGTTTTTTTTTTTTTTGGTTTTGTTTTGTTTTTTTGAGACAGTCTTGCTCTGTCGCCCAGGTTGGAGTGCAGTGGTGCAATCTCCGCTCACTGCAACCTCCGCCTCCCAGGTTCCAGGGATTCTCCTGCCTCAGCCTCCCAAGTAGCTGGGACTACAGGCACTCGCTACCATGCCTGGCTAATTTTTGTATTTTTAGTAGAGTCGGGGTTTCACCATATTGGCCAGGCTGGTCGCTAACTCCTCACCTCCAGTGATCCACCCTCCTTGACCTCCCAAAGTTCTGGGATTACAGGCGGGAGCCACCACACTCTGCTGGGCTATTTTTAAAGATTCAGCCAAGATCTGGATGTTAGGTCAGACTCCAGGATTGAAAAATGATACAGACTTTGTGAACGCTGGTGCAGGAAAGGACTTTAAACTACCTGAGGCCGAGTTTCCTCAATTTATAGTGAATAAACCAAGGTCCAAACAATAGAATAGAGTGTGGGACCCATAGAAGCCACTGGAGGCAGAGGCAGAAGTAAAAGCCAGGTTAACTTTTCCTATTCCACTGTTCTTGTTACACAACAAACAGTACTTCAATAAATATTTATTGAGCACCCCATGCAAAGAATGGAACATTTTGATTTTTCTTTCTTTTTTTTATTTATTTATTTATTTATTTATTTATTTATTTATTTATTTATTGAGACAGGGTCTTGTTCTGTTGCCCAAGCTGGAGTGCAGTGGCACATTCATGGTTCACTGCAGACTTGACTACCCCAGCTCAAGCGATCCTCCTGCCTCAGTCTCCTGAGTAGCTCAAGCACTCGTCCCACCTTGGCCTCCTAAAGTTCTTCAATTATGCGTGTGAGCCACCATGCCCAGCCTTCTTATTCATTCTTTCTATTTTTTTTAACCCATTAAGCATTCTCACCCCCAAGAACAAGGTGCATGTTCTTGGCACCTTTGTCGAAAATGAATTCACCGTAGGTTGTGGCATGCAGCTTTTACCAGATGGGATTAGAGAAGTTTTTTTAAAGAACTCTGTACACTCCCAAACCAAGACCACCACAGGACCTGGACACCGTGTTGAACTGCCTATGACATTAAGTAACGACTATATAAAATGTATGCTGAGTTCTATCAAAACATTGTGCTAGTGGTAGGCATTGTGGCTTTTAAAAATGTTGATTCTGCTTAATAATGATATATGTTAATAAAATGCCAACTTTTTATTGGGAACTTAGACATAGAAATATTTTCAAAACATATGGCTGGGTGCGGTGGTTCACATCTGTAATCCCAGAACTTTGGAGGCTAAGGTGGGAGGATCACTTGAAACCAAGAGTTCGAGTCCAGCCTGGCCAACATGATGAACTTAGTATTTAGTATTTTATTTTATTTTATTTTATTTTATTTTATTTATTTTTGAGACGAAGTCTAACTCTGTCACCTAGGCTGGAGTGCAGTGACACAATTTCGGCTCACTACAACCTCTGCCTCCCAGGTTCAAGCGATTCTCCTGCCTCAGCCTCCCAAGTAGCTGGAACTACAGGCTTTTGCCACCACACTGGCTAATTTTAATATTTTTAGTAAAGATGGGGTTTCACCATGTTGGCCAGGCTGGTCTCTAACTCCTAATCTCAGGTGTTCCACCCACCTCAGCCTTCCAAAGTGCTGGGATTACAGGTATGAGCCACTGGGCCCGGCCAGTATTTAGTATTTTAGACACTACTAAAAAAAAGAAGAAAAATAGCCGGCAGTTGTGCCACATGACTGTAATTCCAGTTACTCTGAAGGCTGAGCCACAAAAATTGTTTGAACCCAGGAGGCAAGGTTGCAATGAGCCAAGATTGCACCACTACACGACAGCCTGGGTGACAGAATGAGACTCTGTTTAAAAAGAAAAAGAAAAGAAGTATTTCCAGGAAATATTAAATTAGGCCAGGCATGGTGGCATGTGTCTGTAGTCCCAGCTACTAGAGAGGCGGAGGCAGGAGGATCGCTTGAGCCCAACAGGTTGAGGCTGCAGTGAGCTGTGATTGCACCACTGCACTCCAGCCTGGGTGACAGAGGGAGACCCTGTCTCAAAAAAATACAAAAACAAACAAAAAAAGGAAATATTAGATCAAAAACAACAACACGGTGGCTCCTGCCTGTTATCTCAGCACTTTAGGAGGCTGAGGTGGGAAGATCACTGAGTCCAGGAGTTTGAGACCAACCAGGGCAATGCAGTGAGACTTTGCATCTACGAAAAATAAACAAAAATTAGCTGAGTGTGGTGGCGTGTGCCTGTAGTCCCAGATACTTGAGAGGCTGAGGTGAGAGGAAAACACAATTTAAAACACACACGCACACACAACCACCACCACCACCACCACCTATTTTATAGGAATCCATTTTTGCAAAAACACTACAATGAAATGACAGCGTATGCATGTATATATGCATATGTACCTATGTGGAAAAGTTACGGGAAAGAATCTACGAAACTAGTCAGGTCAGCATATCCTATCTGGTAGAGAAGCAGGCTGAGAAAAGAGGAACTTTCAGTTTGAGGCTATATATTTATTTGTTTGTTTGTTTTGAGATGGAGTTTCACTCTTGTTGCCTAGGCTGGAGTGCCATAGCACGATCTCACCTCACCGAAACCTCTGCCGCAACCCGGCTAATTTTGTATTTTTAGTAGAGACGGGGTTTCTCCATGTGATCAGGCTGGTCTCAAACTCCCGACCTCAGGTGATCCGCCCACCTTGGCTTCTCAAAGTGCTGGGATTACAGGTGTGAGCCACCGTGCCCAGCCATTTATGTACCATTTCAGTATTTTACATTCTTGTTTATATACTATGTACTGTTTATATACTATAAACTGTTTACTGTTTATATACTGTTTATATACAATAAACTATGTACTGTTTATATACTATAATGCATGCAAAGTGTTTTAACAACAACAACAAAAAGCAAAACCCAATCCCAAAACTGTACATTCTTGTAAAAGTAGAGTTCTTTTTTTTTTTTCTGAGACAGGGTATTTGTCTGTCACCCAGGGTGGAGTGCAGTGACACAAACATGGCTCACTGTGGCCTCGACTTCCTGGGCTCAACCAATTCTCCCACCTCAACCTCCTGAGTAGCTGGAAGGACAGGCACATGCCACCAGCCACCACACTCAATTTTTTTATATTTTGTAGAGACCCCACTCCCAGGCTGTTCTGAAACTCCTGGGCTAGCTCAAGCAATCCTCCTTTTGGCCTCACAAAGTGCTAACTACAATCAGTCATTCACATTTTACTTCATTTTTCACAGCCTAACTACAATCATCCTTTTCTTTAACCCAGAAAGACAGAGAGAAAAGATAGCAACTGAAGTTGCCAGAAGCTAGACTTGGACATCACCAAGCATCTAGAAAAACGGAAGATTATGAAATAATGCTTTAATAAACATAGAAGCACTACACCACAAAGCACATGTTCTTCTACAAAGAAAATACATTGGCTCACTATAGTTGACCCTTGAACAACATGGCTTCGAACTGCAAGGGTCCACTTATTCACAGACTGTTTTCAATAAAAGTTATACCAAGTGTGCCTGCCTTTCCTGCCTCACCTTCCATCTCTACGTCTTTCACCTCTACTCCCTCTGGGACAGCAAGACCGACTCCTCCCCTTCCTCCTCCTCCTTCACATTGAGTTTACTCAGTGGAAAGATGATGAGGATGATCCTGATGATGAACAGTAAATATATTTCATCTTCCAGAGGATTTCTTAGTAATATTTTCTTTTCTCTAGCTTACTTTAAGAATATAGCATATAATATATATAATATACAAAAATGTGTTTTAATAGGCTGTTTACATTATCTGTAAGGCTTCCTGTCAACAGTAGGCTGTTAGCAAATTTTTTGGAGAGTCAAAAGTTATATGCAGCCTGGGCACAATGGTTCATGCCTGTAGTCCCAGCACTTTGGGAGGCCAAGGCAGGAAGATCACTTGAGCCTAGGTGTTTAAGACCAGCCTCGGCAACATGGCAAAACCCTATCTCTACAAAAAAAGCAAAAATTAGCCAGGCATGGTGACACACACCTATAGTTTCAGCTACTAAAGAGGGTGAGGTGGGAAAATTGCTTGAGCCCAGGGAGGTCAAGCCTGCAGTAAGCAGTGATCATGCCACCGCACTCCAGCCTGAGCAAGAGAGTGAGACCATCTCAAAAAGAGAGAGGGAAAAAAAAGTTATATGCATATTTTCAACTGCACAGGGGATTGGTGCCACTAGCCCCCATATTGTTCAAGAGTCAACTATGTATATTTATTTCAGGGACTGCTGTTAGAATCTGCGTCACCTCTGTCACTTTATGCATTCACCCATTTATATTTACTGAACACTTGCTATGTGCCAGGCAACCTTATTCTATGAGACTCATTTGCAGTTTTACAGAGTTAAGTTAGGCAAGTGGTAAAGCTAAGGATTTGTATTTCCAGAAATTTTTATTTAAAGACATCACCAAAAAGCCCTTTTCTGTATCATTCAGAATCAGCGTGTGGGTCTGCTATAGGTTTATTGCCTTTTATTATAACTATATTCTTGGGGATCAGGCTGCCCTGCTATATTCTGACTTCCTTGAAGGAAAAACGTAAACCTTTTTGTGGTGCCTGTGTCACAGCTTGTGTCTGCAATACAGCAGGCATATGTTCATTCATTCATTTAGTCTACAGATACTTATTCCACACTCGCAGTGAGCCAAGCATTGTACTAGGCCCCTGGGATAGGACATGAATGATAGAGTTTACTTTCCAGTTGAGGGTTGGGGTGGATAGATCACACACACAGAAAAATCTAAGCAAGAGAATTTTAGATTGGAACAAGCTATGTAGGAAATAAACTGAATTAGAGATGGGAAGATAGTTACTTAGATTTGGTGGTTGGGGAAATGCTCTTAGATGAAATTTAGGCTGGGCACAGTGGCTCACACCTGTAATTCCAGCACTTGGGGAGGCCGAGGCGGGCAGATCACTTGAGGCAAGGAGTTTGAGACCAGCCTGGGCAACACGGGGAAACCCCATCTCTATTAAAAATACAAAAAAAAAAAATTAGCCGGGCATGGCGAGGTGCACCTGTAGTCCCAGCTACTCGGGAGGCTGAGGGAGAGAATCGCTCTTGAACCCAGGAGGAGGAGGTTGCAGTGAGCTGAGATCGCGCCACTGCATTCCAGCCTGGGTGACAGAGCAAGACTCCGTCTCAAAAATAAGTAAGTAAAATTAAAAATAAAAATAAAAAGAAATTTAAACTAGAAACCAAAAGATGATAAAGGGGAAGTTTTTTACAGTCTGAGAGAAGTATTCCGAAGAGAGGAAATGGCCGTTGAAAAGGGGTTGGAATCAGAAAGAACTTGGGCTGTTCTAGAAGCAGAAACATCAGTGTGGCTGAAACAGAGAGTAAGGAGTGGTTGGTGAGGTCAGCAGAATTTCAGTTCAATGGCAAGCTATTGAAAGGTTTTAAATAAGAGTAATTGAATCCAGTTAATGATTTAAGAAAGAAAAAGAACGACAGGCATGGTGGCTCACGCCTGTAATCCCAACACTTTGGAAGGCCTAGGCAGGCAGATCACGAGGTCAGGAGTACAAGACCAGCCTGGCCAACATAGTGAAACACCATCTCTACTAAAAATACAAAAATTAGCTGGGTATGGAGGTGTGTGCCTGTAGTCCCAGTTATTCAGGAGGCTGAGGCAGGAGAATCGCTTGAACCTGGGAGGCATAGCTTGCAGTGAGCAGAGATGGTGCCACTACACTTCAGCCTAGGAGACAGAGTGAGACTTTGTCAAAAAAAAAAAGAAAAATGAAAACGAAAAAGAAAATACTTAGGCTACTGTGTGAAGAGAATGAACTACCAAGAGAGCAAAAGTGGACTAGGTGGCTACCAATTAGGAAGCCATTTCTTGGATGGATCCATGGACAAATGGAAGGAAGGAAGGAAGGAAGGAAGGAAGGAAGGAAGGAAGGAAGGAAGGAAGGAAGGAAGGAAGGAAGGAAGGAAGGAAAGAGAGAAGGGAAGAAAGAAAGAAACAGATGAATGAGAGACAAAAATAACTCTGATTACAGGTTGGGCCCGGTGGCTCACACCTGTAATCCCAGCACTTTTGGAAGCCGAGGTGAGTGGATTACTTGAGTTTAGGAGTTCAGGACAAGCCTGGCCAACATGGCAAACCCTGTCTTTACAAAAAATACAAAAATTAGCCAGGCATGGTGGTGAGTACCTGTAGTCTCAGCTACTTAGGAGGCTGAGGCTGGAGGATTGCCTGAGCCCAGGAGGTGGAGGTTGCAGTAAGCCATGATCAAGCCCCTGCACTCCAGCCTGAGTGATAGAGCAAGATCTTGCCTCAAAAAATAAAAATAACAAAAGAGCAAGCCTCATGACAGTCACTAGACCTAGATTTTTTAGCTTAAACTGGTTTTTAAGTCAAATTTCAAAAAGCAAAATCAAATTATTTTTAGTGAAGGAACATGCTGGAATTAAAATGTGGTTTTCTAAAATGATTACCTTGAAACAGATGGTATATATTTAGCTATACACTTGCTGGCATATTGGTTTAAAATATATATTACTGTTTTATAGTCATAATGCTTCTACCAGCATCATAACCTTTGACAAAGCAATTCTATATCTAGAACTCTATACCTTGAAAATACACAAATGCACGTAAGTTTTTGTATAAAGGATGTTCCTTGTAGCCTTATTTGAAACAAAGAAAGACAATAAATATCTTTCAATAGGGAAATGATTTAATAGAACATATATGTTTATTCTACTCAATACTATATAGCTATCTAAGTAAAAGGTATTCTCCCAAATATTCTGACATAGACTAATAACCTTCTACAAATAGTAAAAAAAAAAAAAAAAAAAAAAGGCCGGGCTCAGTGGCTCACACCTGTAATTCCAGCACTTCGGGAGGCCAAGGCAGGTGGATCACAAGGTCAGGAGATCGAGACCATCCTGACGAACACAGTGAAACCCCGCCTCTACTAAAAATACAAAAAATTAGCTGGGTGCAGTGGCGGGTGCCTGTGGTCCCAGCTACTCGGGAGGCTGAGGCAGGAGAATGGTGTGAACCCAGGAGGCGGAGCTTGCAGTGAGCCGAGATCGCGCCACTGCACTCCAGCCTGGGTGATAGGGTGAGGCCCCGTCTCTTAAAAAAAAAAAAAAAGTACGTTACAACCTATATTTGTTTGTGTGTATGTGTGAGTGTGAGAGAGAGAGAGAGAGAGACTGGGCATCGTGGTTCACTGTGACTCATGCCTGTAATCCAGCACTTTGTTATTTTTGGAGGTTCTGGTTTTGGTTTGGTTTTTTTAACTTCTACCCAAGAGCTACTATGCAATCTCAGTATTTTAAGAGGCTGAGGTGGGAGAACTGCTTGAGCCCAGGAGTTAAAGGCCATCCTAAGCAACATAGTGAGACCCCTATCTCTATTTTTAAAAAACAGGGCCAGGTGCAGTGACTCACGCCTGTAATACCAGCACTTTAGGAAGCCGAGGTGGGAGGATCACTTGAGGTCAGGAGTTTGAGACCAGCCTGGCCAACATGTTGAAACGCTGTCCCTGCTAAAAATATAAAAATTATCCAGGTGTGGTGGCAGGTGCCTGTAATTCCAACTACTTGGGAGGCTGAGACAGGAGAATCACTTGAACCTAGTAGGCAAAGATTGCAGAGAGCCAAGATCGCACCATTGCACTCCAGCCTGGGCAACAGAGGGAGACTCCGTCTCAAAAAATAATAATAATAAATAAATGAGAGAGAGAGAGAGAGAGTGAGAATAGAGAATGGTGCAGATCTGCGCTGTCTAATACCGTAGCCACTAGCCACATGTCGCTACTGAGCACTTAAAATGCAGCTAGTCAGAACTGAGATGTGCTTTAAACGTAAAGTGCACACTGAATTTTTACTGAATTCTGAAAACTTACAATGAAAGAACATAAACTCTCTCCCCCATTTTCTTTTTTGAGACAGGGTCTTCCTGTGTCACCAAGGTTGGAGTGCAATGGCGCGATCTTGGCTCACTGCAGCCTTGACCTCCCAGGCTCAAGCAATCCTCCTACCTCTCAGTCGCTCAGGTAGCTGAAACTAGAGGCACATATCACCATACCAGGCTAATTTTTGTATTTTTGTAGAGATGGGGTTTTGCCATGCTGCCCAGGCTGGTCTCAAACTCCTGGATTCAAGCAGTCTGCTCATCTCAGGCTCCCAAAGTGCTGGGATCACAGGTGTGCACCATCACGCCCAGCCCTCATTAATTATTTTTATCTTTATTCCATGTTGTAATGATAATAGTTTAGATGAATGGAGTTAAATAAAATATATTCTTAAAATTAATTTCACGGCCAGGTGCAGTGGCTCACGCCTGTAATCCCAGCACTTTGGGAGGTCTAGGCAGGTGGATCACAAAGTCAGGAGTTTGAGACCACCCTGACCAGCATGGTGAAATCCCGTCTCTACTAAAAATACAAAAATTAGCTGGGCGTGGGGTGGCGCGTGCCTGTAATCCCAGCTACTCAGGAGGCTGAGGCAGGAGAAATGCTTGAACCCAGGAGGTGGAGGATACAGTGAGCCGAATCCCACCACTGCACTCCAGCCTGGGTGATAAAGCAAGACTCTGTCTCAAAAAAAAAATTAAAATTAAGTAATAATAATAATATGCACATTTAAATAGATGAGCTCATACCACCACCACCACATGTGAATAGTTTAAATAGCCTTTTATTTTTTTCAATCTCACTGCTCTTTTTGTAAAAAGAGTCACACCTTAAGCAGAAGAAATTGGAATGTTAATTCACAAGAGATTCATGACTATGAGTAGGTGAGTGACTTGGAATAACCTTTGCAAATGCAGTCTATATGGCTGAGGAAAAGATACAGAGGCTCTATTAGGTTGGTGCAAAAGTTATTACGGTTTTTGCCATTACTTTCGATGGCAAAAAGTGCAGTACTTTTTGCACCAACCTAATAGAAGCCTAAAATTAACATTTCTGATTGATACTCTCCCTTGCACCGCTTTTCCACTAAAAATCAAGCAAAATCCAAGCCCTCGCCGGGCGCGGTGGCTCACGCCTGTAATCCCAGCACTTTGGGAGGCCGAGGCGGGCGGATCACAAGGTCAGGAGATCGAGACCACGGTGAAACCCCGTCTCTACTAAAAATACAAAAAATTAGCCGGGCGCGGTTGTGGGCGCCTGTAGTCCCAGCTACTCGGGAGGCTGAGGCAGGAGAATGGCGTGAACCCGGGAGGCGGAGCTTGCAGTGAGCCGAGATCGCGCCACTGCACTCCAGCCTGGGCAACAGAGCGAGACTCCGTCTCAAAAAAAAAAAAAAAAAAAAAAAAAAAAAAAATCCAAGCCCTCCTAAAGCTTAAGAACCTCCCAGCCAACTGGGTAGCTGCCTCTCTCCTTTGTCCCACTTTCCAACTGAGTTCCAGAAAATGATGACAGAAAATCTTAAAAGTGACTGCTCTAGGGCATCTCTACTTATCTCTAGAAGCATCCAGACTTTTTCAATAGAAATCAGGAGACAAAATTAATTTGTGTTCAGTTTAATTTTTTAAATCAATACATTATCACTGGAAGTAGACAGGAGGACCCTTTGAACTTCCAAATATATTTCGAGATGGTGGAAATGTTTTATATCTTGCTTGGGGTGGTATTAACATAGGTGTATATTTGTGGAATTTATTTTATTTATTTATGTATGTATTTCTTTTTTTTTTTTTTTTTTGAGACGGAGTCTCGCTCTGTATGTAGCCCAGGCTGGAGTGCAGTGGCCGGATCTCAGCTCACTGCAAGCTCCGCCTCCCGGGTTCACGCCATTCTCCGGCCTCAGCCTCCCGAGTAGCTGGGACTACAGGCGCCCACCACCTCGCCCGGCTATTTTTTTGTATTTCTTAGTAGAGACGGGGTTTCACCGTGTTAGCCAGGATGGTCTCGATCTCCTGACCTCGTGATCCGCCCATCTCGGCCTCCCAAAGTGCTGGGATTACAGGCTTGAGCCACCGCGCCTGGCCTTATGTATGTATTTCTTTTGAGATGAAGTCTCGCTTTTGTCCCCCAGGCTGGAGTGCAATGGTACGATCTCGGCTCACTGCAACCTCCACCTCCTGAGTTCAAGAAGTTCTCCTGCCTCAGCCTCCCGAGTAGCTGGGATTACAGTCGCCTGCCACCACGCCCAGCTAATTTTTGTATTTTTAGTAGAGACAGGGTTTCATCATGTTGGCCAGGTTGGTCTCGAACTCCTGACCTCAGGTGATCCTCCCACCTCGGCCTCCCAAAGTGCAGGGATTATAGGCATGAGCCACTGTGCCTGGCCTATTTGCGTAATTTAAATTGTCTGCTTAAAATGAGAACATTTTGGCCAGGCGTGGTGGCTCATGACTATAATCCCAGCACTTTGGGAGGCCAAGGTGGGCAGATCACTTGAGGCCAGGAGTTCGAGACCAACCTGGCCAACATGGCAAAACCCTGTCTATACTAAAATACAGAAATTAGCCACTGCACTCTAGCCTCAGAGACAGAGGGAAACTCTGTCTCAAAGAAAAAAGGAAAAAAAGAGCATTTTATTGTATGTAAATTGTACCTGTTTAAAAATTTATCCGCATGACTGCAGAATGAATAAAATTAATAAAAACAAAAATTCAATAAGTGATTTCCATATATACATTCGCTCATAACATTAAAAAAAGAAAACAATTTTCATTTATATAAATTGATTTGATGTTATCTGAATCGCTCACTGAGCAATTGACCTGTTTGGAATTTCTGCCTTAGGAATTCTAAATCTAGAAGCGATGGGCAGATAAAACACAGTCGGCTTTACTTTTTTCAGTCTAAAAAGATCAGGGACTCTCCCCCTTTTCAGAGCCTGTGGGCTTTCTGTGGGCAGCTCTGGAAGAAAAATCCTAAGGCATTTCTAAGAGCAAACCACACATCCAATTTTAACGCATTGTTTTTTTATTTTAATGTTATATGAAGTTTTATTCTCAAGATATATTAAAAAAACACACACACACACACGAAGGGACTAAGATGTTATTTCACAGCACTTGCTTGCCGCAGTCTTTATGAAGAACACAGTTCCAAATTAATGGACAAGTTCCTCCCTGTGCTCTAGGTCATTCAAAGAAGGCAAGCTCCTTTGTCAAATCAGGAGCTCCAGCAGCCTATCAGGAGCTCAGATGCCAGGGTGGGAGTTCCTCAGTGGGATCTAGTATTGCTAGAAGAGCCTTGCTTATACAGCAAAAGACAGGCACATGGGCCTCTTCCCTTAGACTGTATCTGTCTCACATGCTTGGGAACTGCTGTGCAGAACACCGGGTGTGGCCTGAGGCAGCGTATACATGGCCCCCCAATGCTGGTCTATATTGCACTGTTTCTAATTCTTTTTTTTTTTTTTTTTGAGACAGTTTTGCTCTTGTCCCCAGGCTAGAGTGCAATGGCATGATCTTGGCTCACTGCAGCCTCCGCCTCCCAGGTTCAAGCAATTCTCCTGCCTCAGCCTCCCAAGTAGCTGGAATTACAGGTGCCTGCCACCATGCCTGGCTAATTGTTGTATCTTTAATAGAGATGGGGTTTCATCATGTTGGCCAGGCTGGTCTCGAACTCCTGGCCTCAGGTGATCCACACACCTCGACCTCCCAAAGCGCTGAGGTTACAGGCGTGAGCCACCTCGCCTGGCTGTTTTTAATTCTCTAAGTTATCATTTGCCATCTCCTGGGCCCTTTGTAGTAATTCCCCTCCCTTTTTTGTTTTTCTGTGTCCATCTTTCGCATTCCAAATAGTTGATGTAAAGGGAGATTCCACCTTGAAAACCAGGGTTCCGGTCCTGGTTTGCTGCCACACTCTACTGATGACCTTGATCTTGACCTTGACCTTGTCTTCATCTATTTCTTTGATGAGGAGGGTGGACAGAAAAACATTGCTATAGTGCTTAAAATTTTTTTTTATTACAAAAGAAAATGGAGAAAATAATTCAAACTATAGCAGAAACATGAAAAAGGGAAAAGTGAGTCTTCACTATTTGTCTCCATTGGTAACCATATTCATTTGGGTATATTCTTCCATATTTTTAAGGCAAAATCAAATTCAACAGTTATATATACCATTATGGAACCCTTTTTTTTTTTCCTTTGAACTTAACTACATAGCATTCTCTGATAAGTAAGTTCCATGACAGCAAGGATTTTGACTGCTTCATTCACTGCTATATTTCTGGAGACCAGAATAGTGTTTGGCATAAAGTAGGTGCCAATAAATATTCACTGAATGCGCTGGGCGTGGTGGCTCACGGCTGGAATCCTAGCATTTTGAGAGACCAAGGTGAGCAGGTCACTTGAGGCCAGGAGTTCAAGATCAGCCTGACCAACGTGGTGAAACCCTGTCTCTATTAAAAACACAAAAATTAGCCAGGCACGGTGGTGCACGCCTGTAATTCCAGCTACTCCAGTGAGCATCTGGGCAGGAGAATCGCTTAAACCCAGGAGGCGAAGGCTGCAGTGAGCCAAGATTGCACCACTGCACTCCAGCCTGAGCAACAGAGTGAGACTCTGTCTCAAAAAAAAAAAAATTAAAAAAACAAAAACAAAACAAAACAGAAGGGGACCGAACAGACACATTCCTGGCTCCATGGAACTCCTAGTTGATCTGACAGGAAAAAAAAAAGTACATAGTGCTTTGCACATAGTAAGCACTTAATAAGTACTTGTTGAGTTAGCAAAAAAGCATAATGATAAAACAACCTAATTCTTTTTACTTGCACCAATGTATTGACATAACACTACAATCAATGATTCCCTTATTGATTGTAAAAATCTCCGCAAACACCATTGCAATGATCAGCCTTGTACACATACCCTTATTGAAAGATTTTGGTAGGATAAGAATGTCTTTTGAGGGGGACCATCGATCTGCTTCAAATGTGTCCTGAAGTTTCTTCTCACTAGAATTTCACGACATTAAGACACTTATGGGCTGGGCACGATAACTCATGCCTGTAATCCCAGCACTTTGGGAGGCAGAGGCGAGTGGATCACCTGAGGTCATGACTTCGAGACCAGCCTGGCCAACAGGGTAAACCCCATCTCTACTAAAAATACAAAAAAATTAACTGAGTGTGGTGATATGCACCTGTAATCCCAGCTATCCAGGAGGCTTAGGTAGGAGAATCGCTTGAACTCAGGAAGTGGAGGTTGCAGTGAGCCGAGATTATACCATTGCACTCCAGCCTGGGTGACAGAGCAAGACTCTATGTCAAAAAAATTAAAAAGACACTTAAGATTAATTTTTTAGCCTGTATGAGCTGCTCCCTATAATTAATTTTGTAAAATGATCTCCCTTACGGATCTCCCTACAGAATGCCAGTCCCTCCCAAAACTATCTAGATGCAGCCCAACACTCTAACTCACACAAGACTGTCAGGAAGACTTCCAGAAACAAGCAGTCTGGCTACAGCCTTGCTGGCCAACATCTTCTGCATGCAACACAATCACAGCTTAGTCATCACCTGGGGAGGAGCAGTTTTTAGGCGGTGATAGGCCCACATTGTTAATTCATTCCTATGTGCTGAGGATGGCTCAGCAGAAAAAGGGAACTAGACAAAAGAGTAAGACCCCAACAAAGGCCTGAGCTGAACAATGTTGAAAAACAAAGGCCACTTTGGCCTGGATGAGAGTTAATGTGGGTCTGAGAGCAGTGGGTCACAACTGTAATCCCAGCACTTTGGGAGGTCGAGGCGGGAGGATCACGCATTCAGGAATTTGGGACCAGCCTGGCCAACATAGTGAAGCCCCATCTCTAATAAAAATACAAAAATTAGCTGGGTGTGGTGGCGCACGCCTGTAGTCCCAGCTACTCAGGAGGCTGAGGCAGGAGAATTTCTTGAACCCAGGAGGCGCAGGTTGCAGTGAGCCGAGCTTGTGCCACTGCACTCCAGCCTGGGCAACAGAGTGAGACTCTGTCTCAAAACAAAGAGTGAATATGGAAGCTTCCGGGTATTTGTGAGTTCTCTAAGAAGTGAACTTGCAGAGTCACACTCTGTCTGAGCACTCTAATGGAAGTCTTCCAGAAAGTTACCTTTCTGATTAATTTTTTTGCTCCAGAAATATTTAGGCCGGGCATCGTGGCTCACACCTAAAATCTCAGTACTTTGGGAAGTTGAGGCAGGGGGGATCGCTTGAGCCCAGGAATTTGAGACCAGACTAGCCAACATGGTGAAACCTTGTCTCTTCCAAAACCGTGCAAATTAGCCTGGCGTGGTGGTGCATGGCTATAGTCCCAGCTACTGGGGAGGCTGAGGCCGAAGGACGAATTGTACCCAGGAGGTCAAGGCTGCAGTGAGTGAAGATCATGCCACTGCACTCCAGCCTGGGCAACGGAGTGAGATTCTATCTCAAAAAACAAACAAACAAACAAAAAACAGTAAAAAAATTTTTAGTAAGTTCCAATTGTGTGTCACAATTGTGCCAGGCACTGGGGGCAACAATAAGCAAGACAGACCAAGTCTTTACCACCTTGAAATTTAAGTTTAAGGACCACTCTCTATCAAAGAATCCGGCGCTGGCAGTATAGATTGCTGAAGGCCTTTGCCTTCTTTCCACCAGACAACAGAATTTGTGTCCCAGTCACTGCTTCTTCTTCTGCAAAAAATATAGCTTCAGTTTGGTCCACAAATACAGAAGTTGGTCAGAGAGATTTTCTTTCAAGAGCACAACAAGTAAAACTTGGCAATACACACTAATTGAATGCACTTCCTTTTTCCCCGGGAGCTCCTGCCACATCTCAGCCCTGCAGGGCAGTCTTCATAAGGGAGGCAAAAGAAGGGCTGTGCACTGGCACTGACAGTTGGACAGGTAGTGCTCAAAGAAGCCTAAACCTCAATATTCTGAGGGAATCTTCAAGATCAAGGTAGACCTGGCCGGATGCAGTGGCTCACGCCTGTAATCCCAGTGCTTTGGGAGGCTGAGGCGGATGGATCACGAGGTCAGAAGTTCAAGACCAGCCTGTCCAACATGGTGAAACCCTGTCTCTACTAAAAATACAAAAAATTAGTTGGGTGTGTTAGTGCATGCCTGTAATCCCAGCTACTGGGGAGGCTGAGGCAGCAGAATCACTTGAACCCAGGAGGCAGAGGTCGCAGTGAGCCAAGATTGTGCCACTGCACTCCAGCCTGGGCAACACAGCGAGACTCTGTCTCAAAAACAACAACAAAAAAAAATGGATCACAGATCTCTTTGAAAATCAGTGGCCCCTTGCCGGGCGCGGTGGCTCAAGCCTGTAATCCCAGCACTTTGGGAGGCCAAGACGGGCGGATCACAAGGTCAGGAGATCGAGACCACGGTGAAACCCCGTCTCTACTAAAAATACAAAAAATTAGCCGGGCGCGGTGGCGGGCGCCTGTAGTCCCAGCTACTCGGGAGGCTGAGGCAGGAGAATGGCGGGAACCCGGGAGGCGGAGCTTGCAGTGAGCCGAGATCGCGCCACTGCACTCCAGCCTGGGCAACAGCGTGAGACTCCGTCTCAAAAAAAAAAAAGAAAAGAAAATCAGTGGCCCCTTTAGACTTTCTGTGCCAAAAAAGTTATGCATTCACCCCAGCACCTAGTTTTGCCTAGTTTATCTGAAGTTTCATGGACGTAAGATGTGCCTGAATTTCCCGGAGCTCCAGAGACCCCACATCAAGAATTCCTAGTGTATATAAAAGCCCGTTTGAGCTCTAACATCCATGATTAACAGTCTCTGGGTTGGGTAACTCTGTTGGTTTAAATACAGAGGCAATGACATGCCTGTTTAAGTTCAGGGCAGGTCCCAGTTCAATTCCCATGTGAGTCATTATCTTCCGAAAATGGGAAAACTCTGCTCCATGGCAGTGGACAGAACCTCCAAAACCAGTCAGCTGACACAGCCCATAGTTTCTGAAAAAGACAATACAAAGCTCAAAAATAAGGTGGTTGGATCTATGGCATTGCAACGCGACAACCCAAAGGTTGTGAGGGTTGCTGCCCGCTGCTGACATAGCAGTAATACTCATTGGGCTCCTCCACTTCATATACGTCCTCCTCAATGGTATAGATGTTTTCTTCTGAGCGAATTCCCTCTGCTACTGCATTTGCCAATCCTGAGGGAGGGATGTTGGCCAAAGAGATAAGGCTGTGGAAATAAAGTGTTGAAGCTGAGTTAAGCATTTCCCAGGTAACACGGAATCGAGTTAAGAGAATAGGCTTTCCCAAAGAGACAGCAACTAAATACAGTGCATGATCTTTGATCAGATGCTGAACAAGGGGAAAAGCCAAGAAACAGCAATAAAATACTATGGGGAAACAATTGGGAAAATTCCCATTAATTTTAATTTTCTTAGGTATAACAATAGCATTGTGATAGCTCAGAGAATATCTTTATTTCTAGGAGTTGCAGGCTGAAGTTTAGGTGAAGTGTCAAGATGTCTGCAATTATGTACACATTTAGATTTTTAAAAAATGGGCCTGGCATCATGGCTCACGCCTGTAATCCTAGCACTTTGGGAGTCTGAGGTGGGTGGATCACGAGGTCAGGAGTTCGAGACCAGCCTGGCCAACATGGTGAAACCCCACCTCTACTAAAGATACAAAAATATTAGCCAGCGTGGTGGAGTGCACCTGTAATCCCAGCCATGTGGGAGGCTGATGCAGAGAATCACTTGAACCCAGGAGGCAGAGGTTACACTACTGCACTCCAGCCTGGGTGACACAGCAAGACCCTGTCTAAAAAAAAAAAAAAAAAAAATTATTAATGCTTTAGATAGCATTCAATGTTCAGAAGTTTTTGTTTTGTTTTGTTTGATGCGGGTCTTTCTGTCACCCACGTGGGAGTGTAGTGGCACAATCATGGCTCATTGCAGCCTTCAGCTCCTGTGCTCCAGCAATCTTTCCACCTAATTTTTCTATTTTTTGTAAAGAAGAGGTCTCATTATGTTGCCCAGGCTGGTCTCGAACTCCTGGGCTCATGTGATCCTCCCACCTCAGCCTCCCAAAGTCCTGGGCTTATAAGTGTAAGCCACAGCACCTGGCCCAGAGTCATTTTTGTAATCCAAATATATTGCATCCCATTCATGTGCCAAACATCACTAAAAGTCTAAAATCTAGTAAGTTACATAAGCCATACCTATTTGAAAGGGATGTGTGTGTGTGCATAATCAGGAATGAAGGTTAAGACAGTAGTCTGTAATAGACTAGCAGTTGTTAGCCCTGACTGTTCATTAGAATCACCTGGAGAGCTTTTAGAACATTATCTATGCTTAGGCTTCATCCCCAGAGATTCTGACTCAGTTGCTCTGGGGTTGGCCCTGCATTAGTACACTTCGGTGCCCAGGTGATTCTAATAGGAAACCAAAGTTGAAAATGCCTGGGCTGGTTTACAGAAATGCTGAGAACAGATACTGGGTGTCTTGCTCACTTCTCTAATGCCAAAGTTCAGCCCAGACCCTGGATATAATAGGAGCTCAATCCGTTGATGTTTCAGTTCATTGGAAAAACCATTAATATCGAGATGAATAAGCATGTTGTATTATTAGGGAGATAAATTGTATACCTTAACTTTAGAACTAAAGAAGCTAAAGGTATCAGGAAGTAAACACAGCAGTATGTTACATTTTCTCTTCATAACTAGACCTAGAGGAAAAAGGAAGTATAAACTCAGATCTCAAAGCCCCAGGACAGGACTTCTCAGAGTAAAGATCAGACATGTTAAGAGTATGGACTGCCAAGATTCTCACCTTTCCCCAACCCCATTCCATTATTCTTACCTTAAATTCTGTGTCTTCTCTTTGCTATGAGAATACCCTAGATAAAGGGGGAAAGAAAAGTCAATAAAAATGCCTTCATAAAATAAATGAGACAAGAAATCAAACAGGCTCACTGGAGGCATGCATTGTTCAGGGAAATCTGGTCTCACCTTAGACTGAGTTGAATGAAACTCTCAATATGTGCCTTAGATAATTATATGGACTGGCTAGAAAATAATAATAAAGATGCATTTTTCTTATTTAATAATTATGAGTCCTCTACTATGTGTCTGGCAGTTTGCTTGGCACGAGGAACACAGGAACGTAAAAGTGAATTGTGAGCCCTAATTTCATGAAGCTTACGTTCTCCTGTGGGAGACCAAAGAAATAAAAGAAAACAGTACCCCAGACCCAAGAGCAGCCTGACCAACATGGAGAAACCCCGTCTCTACTAAAAATACAAAATTAGCCGGGTGTGGTGGCACACACTTGTAATCCCAGCTACTCGGGAGGCTGAGGCAGGAGAATCGCATGAACCCGGGAGGCGGAGGTTGCGGTGAGCCAAGATTGAGCCATTGCACTCCAGCCTGGGCAACAAGAGCGAAACTCCGTCTCAGAAAAAAAAAAAAAAAAAAAGGAAACAGTAAATAGGAAAAAAAAAAAAAAATTCAAATGATGATGTATTATAAAGGAAACCAACATCATATTGAAACAGATAATACAGAGGGTGGTCAGGGAAGGACCCCCAGAGATGACCTTTAAGCTCACTTCTGAAATGAGTCAGCCAAGTAGAGAGCCAGAAGGAGCATTCCAGGACGAGGGAACCCTCTGTAAAGATCTTGCTGAGTGCCTGAAACTGAAAACATGGCTGGACTAAGGGAGGGGCCCAAGATAAGGTCTGAAAGGTAGGCTGGGGCTAGGTCTAACAAGACCTTTCCAGCCATAATCAGGAATCTGTATTCGATTCTAAGACCTGTAGGAAACTTAGATTTCCTTAAAGGGCAGAGATGTGATCCTTATTTGTTTTGGGTTTCTTTTAGCCGCTGAAAACAACTTCCTTATCTCATAATTTCCATGTTGTGCGTCAGGAATTCAGGTGTGGCTTACTGGGTACCTCTGGATCAAGGTCTTTCATGATCTCTTTCAAGGTATCTTCTGGGGATGCAGTTTCAAATATTCAAACTGAAAATTTTTCTTTTTCTCTTTTTTTTTTTTTTGGAGACAGGGTCGTGCTTTATTGGCCAGGCTGGAATGCGGTGGCAAGATCATATCCGATTGCAACTTTGAACTCCTGGGCTCAAGGGATCTGCCCATCTCAGCTTCTGAATAGCTAGAATATAGGTGCACACCACCACAGCTGGATAATTTTTAAAATGTTTTTGGGCTAGATGCAGTGGCTCACGCCTGTGATCCTAACACTTTGGGAGGCAAGGCAGGCAGATTTCTTGAGCTTGGGAGTTCGAGACCAGCCTGGGCAACATGGCAAAACCTCATCTCTACTAAAAATACAAAAACTAGCCAGGTGAGCTGGCACATGCCTGTGGTCCAAGCTACTTGGAGGCGGAGGCAGGAGGGTCACTTGAGGTAGAGGTTGCAGTGAGCTGGGATCGCACCACTGCACTACAGCCTGGGTGAATCTCAATATGTTGCCCAGGCTAGTCTCAAACTCCTGGCCTCAAGTGACTCTCCTGTCTTGGCCTCCCCAAGTCTTAGGATTATAGGCATGAGCCATTGTGCTCAGATATTGATTTGGGTTTTAATATTGGATTAGAAGGAGGAATAAAGAAATGAGAAGATAAATTAAGTAGAGATAATGATGCCTTGGAGTAAGGTAATGGCCAAAAGAGATGCAGAATAATGAAAATACTTTAGATATATGTTGGAGGAAGACTGCAGGAATCTTTTGTTGTTGTTTTTCTTTGAGACAGAGTCTCCCTGTGTCACCCAGGCTGGAATGCAACAGCAAGATCCTAGTTCACAGCCTCAAACTCCTGGGCTCAAGTGATCCTCCTGCTTCAGGCTCCTGAGTAGCTAGGACTATAGGCGTCCACCACCATACCCAGCCCTAAGGAATCTCAACATCTAAGGATCAGGCAGAAGAACTGAAAAGCAATGGATCAAATAGGAGAATGTCATTTCAGAAGCCAAGAGAAGGACGACCTTCCAGAATGAGTGATCAACTTAAAAGGTTGACTATAATAAAGATAAAGGTATCAGGCTGGGAATGGTGGCTCATGCCTACAATCCCAGCACTTTGGGAGGCCAAGGTGGGTGGATCACCTGAGGTCAAGAGTTTGAGACCAGCCTGGCCAACATGGTGAAACCCCCATCTACTAAAAATACAAAGTTAGCCAGGCGTGGTGGCGCATGCCTGAAATCCCAGCTACTCAGGAGGCTGAGGTGGAAGAATCACTTGAACCCGGGAGGTGGAGGTTACAGTGAGTCAAGATTGCACCATTACACTCCAGCCTGGGCGACAAGAGTGGCAGAAACCATAACGGTGAGGAGCAGGACAGTCCTGGTTTCAATTCCTATATCTATCAATTAACTGTGTAATGCAGGCAAGTGACCTAACCTTTTAGCATGCTGATTCTCCATTAGAAACATAGGGTAGTTACGAGAATTTAATGCACGTAAAGCACTTAGCAGCTTCAGTCCACAGTTAATGGGGTGACCAACTCATCCCTGTTTTTCTTGGGCTGTTCCAGTTTTAGCTCTAGAAGTCTCACATATCTTAGGAACACCCTTTAGTCTTAAGCCAGTCTGAAGTGAATGCTCACTCCACACAGACAGTCCCTGTTTGCCTATTAGTAAGAAAGGCTGCTATGTTGTATTACACTCTGGGGCCTGGTGGTACGCACCTGTTGTCACAGCTACTCTGGAAGCTGAGTCAGGAGAAACACTTGAACCCGGGAGGCAGAGGTTGCAGTGAGCTGAGATCGCGCCACTGCACTCCAGCCTCCATCTCGAAAGAAAGAAAGAAAGAAAGAAAGAAAGAAAGAAAGAAAGAAAGAAAGAAAGAAAGAAAGAAAGAAAGAAAGAGAAAGAAAGAAAGAAAGAAAGAAAGAAAGAAAGAAAGAAAGAAAGAAAAGTGTGTGCGAGGTTTTGGGGGTAATGGAAGTATTATTTAGATCTTGATTGTGGTGATGGCTTCCTACTGTAATTCTTCATCAAAATTCATCAACTTGAACACACTTTTTTTTTTTTTTTTTGGAGACTGTCTCACTCTGTGGCCCAGGCTGGACTGCAAAGATGCAATCACAGCTCACTGCAGCCTCCTGGGCTCAAGTGATCCTCCCACCTCAGCCTCCTGAGTAAATGGGACTACAGGTGTGTGCCACCATGCTCACCTCGTTATTATTATTATTACTGTGTACAGACAGCATCCTGCTTTGCTGCCCATGCTGATCTTGGTCTCAAACACCTGGGCTCAGCTGATCCTCTCACCTCAGCCTCCGAAAGTGTTGAAATTACAGGCATGAGCCACTGCACCCGGCCATTGTATTTATTTATTTATTTGCTTATTTATTTATATTTTATTACTATTATTTTTTTAAGACAGAGTCTCACTCTTTCGCCCAGGCTGGCATGCAGTAGCATGATCTGAGCTCACTGCAACCTCTACCTTCCAGGTTCAAGTGATTCCCCTGCCTCAGCCTCCCGAGTAGCTGGGATTACAGGCATGCGCCACCACACCCGATTAATTTTGTATTTTTAGTAGAGATGGGGTCTCACCATGTTGGCCAAGCTGGTCTTGAACTCCTGACCTCAAATGATCTACCTGCCTCAGTCTCCCAAAGTGCTGGGATTACAGGCGTAAGCCACCACGCAGGGCCTGTTTTTTTTGTTGTTGTTGTTGTTTTTCTGTTTTTGTGGGTTTTTTTTTTTAAGGACAAGTAACTTAGAAAAAGCTATGTGCTAAGTACCATGATGGAGGAAAACATTCTGTAACCCCAATCATGACCCAGTGGTTTTTTTTGTTTTTTTTTTTTGAGACGGAGTCTCGCTTTGTCGCCCAGGCTGGAGTGCAGTGGCCGGATCTCAGCTCACTGCCAGCTCCGCCTTTCTGGTTCACGCCATTCTCCTGCCTCAGCCTCCTGAGTAGCTGGGACTACAGGCGCCCACCACCTCGCCCGGCTAGTTTTTTGTATTTTTTAGTAGAGACAGGGTTTCACCGGGTTAGCCAGGATGGTCTCGATCTCCTGACCTTGTGATCCGCCCGTCTCAGCCTCCCAAAGTGCTGGGATTACAAGCTTGAGCCACCGCGCCAGGCCAATGACCCAGTATTAAACAGACTTGCAATCTACTCCCAAAGAGGTATGCCTGAGAAACCAGTAACAGAAAAGTGCACAGAAGGGAGTGTTTTTTGCTGCTGTGTTTCCTAATAAACCTAGCATATTCATGAAGTAAAGAAATTGGTTTACTGGAATCAGCCTGTCTGGATTTGAATTCGGTTCTGCCAGGTACTGATGTTGAAACCTTGGGAAGGCAGCTTACTCTAAGCTCGACTTCTCTCCACTGTAAAATGGGATGGCACTATTCCTTACCTCATCAGACAGTAATGATGATAAAATGTATGTAAAACATTTAACGCAGTGCCTGCCTGGCACACAATAAATATTAAATTAAAATTAGCCATTATTGTTAGGATTTGGATGGACAAAAGAGTATTTAGTCTAATCACCTTTGGGTATAAACATGAATTTGCATTTCTTTTTTTTTTTTTTTTTTTTGAGACGGAGTCTCGCTCTGTAGCCCAGGCTAGAGTGCAGTGGCCAGATCTCAGCTCACTGCAAGCTCCACCTCCCGGGTTCACGCCATTCTCCGGCCTCAGCCTCCCGAGTAGCTGGGACTATAGGCGCCCGCCACCTCGCCCGGCTAGTTTTTTGTATTTCTTAGTAGAGACGGGGTTTCACCGTGTTAGCCAGGATGGTCTCGATCTCCTGACCTCGTGATCCACCCGTCTCGGCCTCCCAAAGTGCTGGGATTACAGGCTTGAGCCACCGCACCCGGCCCATGAATTTGCATTTCTATCTAGGTTTCACTGGTTCTTGTTTAAGAATTTGTTACCAGAAGGAGAGAGAAACAAAAAACACTTACATTTGAAAATTAAAGCGCCAAAGATAAGAGCCAGAGCCAGTCCAGCAGAGATCCCTGCTGCGATGTAGATGGCTGTTCTGATGGTTGCTCCAGAGTCCCGTAACTCATTGGTCAATGTGAATATTTGCTATGCAAACACAAACAGGATTTAAGCAGAAAATAGCTAGAAATCGCTTGTGTACTCAGTCTCATGATTTGCGAATTGGACCATGCCTTTTACAACATCACAAGATGGCAGAGTCCTTGAAATCACCTTTCATCTGTCACCTTGTAGCCAACACTTAAGCCAACCCAAGAAAGAGACTCGCTTAACCTTTGGAGTTAGCGGGGAAACAAAATGTGCCCTTCTGTGTTGTGGGTGGAGAAGGAGCTCTTAAGACCCTTCCCCTGCCCCTGCAAAAATTGGTTTTAGAGTGGAGTCTTGTTGGTTCAAGACCCCCTAAGATTCCCCAGAGAGTTTTAGAGTAGTTTCCATTTGGTGTCTTGCTATGAAACCTCTATTTTTCACAAAAAGACAGTGATTCAATAGCCAAGACTTTACAGACAGATGGTCCTGCATTCAAATCCGAGTTCTGAGGCCGGGCACAGTGGCTTACATCTGTAATCCCAGCACTTTGGGAGGCCAAGGCAGGCGGATCACCTGACATCAGGAGTTTGAGACCAGACTGGACAACATGGTGAAATCCAGTCTCTACTAAAAATACAAAACTTAGCCAGGCATGGTGACACATGCCTGTAATCCTAGCCACTGGGGAGGCTGAGGCAGGAGAATTGCTTAAACCCAGGAGGCGGAGATTGGAGAGAGTTGAGATCATGCCCCTGCATGCCAGCCTAGGCAACAGAGCGAGACTCTATCTCAAAAAAAAACAAAAAAACAAAAAAACAAATCCCAGCTCTGCCACTAAGGGCTGAGTAACCCTGTAGAGTTATCAGGAAAATTAAGTGACAGAAAATATAAAATGCTTATTACAGGGCCTGGTACATAACAAATGTTCAATCAGTGGTAGTTATTATTGCTATTGCTCTAGTTAACTTCATTTTCTGAAAACTGAGAGTCACACAAAATAAATTCTGTTTCTAAAATTTCAGTCTATGTTCTCTGTTTTCCTCTTTAAAAACTATGATTAGGCCGGGTGCGGTAGCTCACGCCTGTAATCCCAGCACTTTGGGAGGCCAAGGTGGGCGGTTCACAAGGTCAGGAGCTCAAGACCAGGCTGGCCAACATGGTGAAACCCCATCCCTACTAAAAATACAAAAATTAGCCAGGTGTGGTGGTGGGTGCCTGTAATCCCAGCAACTAGGGAGGCTGAGGCAGGAGATTTGCTTGAACCTGGGAGGTGGAGGTTGCAGCCAAGATCGCACCATTGCACTCCAGCCTGGGCAACAAAAGCAAAACTCCACCTCAAAAAATAAATAAACAAACAAACAATAATTATAGGCCAGGCCCACACCTATAATCCCAGCACTTTGGGAAGCTGAGATGTGAGGATCACTTGAGGCCAGGAGTTAGGGAGCAGCCTGGGCAACATATTGAGACCCCATTTATACAAAACACACACACACACACACACACACAAAATAATTATAAACATTTTTAAAGTAATGAATTTAAGGAAGTTAAATCTTCCATTTATTCTACATACATTTACACATTGATTCAATACAGATTACTCCTACAATAATAGGAGTCCTATATGTAAGATATTGTGCATTAAGCATTGTGGGCACATACAGGTCCTTAAAAAGCACTGTTTGATTGCAAAGAGAGAAGAAGCAAATACAAGATGCTGAGCATCAGTTGTGAATACACAGGGAGGAAACTGAGTCAAATAAATGTGGACTCCTAGATATGTCCTCAAGTAATTTTTTTTTTTTTTTTTTTTTTTTTTTTTTTTTTTTTTTGGAGACAAGGTCTTACCCTGTCACCTAGGATGGAGTGCAGTGGCATGATCACAGCTCATTGCTCATCGTAGCCTCAACCTCCTGTGCTCAAGCAATCCTCCTGCCTCAGCCTCCCAAGTAGCTGAAACTACAGGTATGCCGCACCATGCCTGGCCAATTTTAAAAAAATATTTTTTGTAGAGACAGAGTGTCGCTATGTGGCCCAGGCTGGTCTCAAACTCCTGGTCTCAAGCAATGCTTCCACCTTGGCCTCCTAAAGTGCTGGGATTACAGGCGTAAGTTACTGTGCCTGGCCTCCTCAAAGAATTTTTAAGTCATTGCTGCAAGTTTGCTTTCTAGTGGTTTTTCTTTTATGATTGAGTTTCACTTTTGTTGCCCAGGCTGGTGTGCAGTGGCGCGACCTCAGCTCACTGCAACCTCCACCTCCTGGGTTCAAGCGATTCTCCTGCCTCAGCCTCCCAAGTAGCTAGTACTACACAGGCACACATCACCACACCTGGCTAATTTTTTGTATTTTTAGTGGAGATGGGGTTTCACCATGTTGGCCAGGCTGGTCTCAAACTCCTGACCTCAGGTGATCCACCATCCTCGGTCTCCCAAAGTGCTGGGATTACCGCGTGAGCCACTGCACCCAGCCAGTTTTTCTTTTATTCTAAGAAGGTAGCAGGGACAGTAAAATTGAGGTTAATTAAGGTATGGTTTTATTTATAGTTAAATACATAAAATTGGCTGGGCGCCATGGCTCATGCCTGTAATCCCAGCACTTTGGGAGGCTGAGGCGGACAGATCACCTGAAGTCAGGAGTTCAAGACCAGCCTGCCCAATGTGGTGAAACCCTGTCTCTACTAAAAATACAAAAATTAGCTGGATGTGGTGGTGGGCGTCTGTAATTCCAGCTACTCAGGAGGCTGAAGCAGGAGAATCGCTTGAACCTGGGAGGTGGAGGTTGCAGTGAGCTGAGATCACACCATTGTATTCCAGCCTGAGCAACAGGAGCGGAACTCCATCTCAAAAAAATAATTAAAATAAAAATACAAAATTAGCCGGGTGTAGCGGCGCATGCCTATAATCCCAGCTACTCAGAAGGTTGAGGCAGGAGAATCGCTTGAACCCAGGAGGCAGAGGTTGAGGTGAGCCAAGATCATACCATTGCACTCCAGCCTGGGCAACAAGAGTGAAACTCTGTCTCAAAAAAAAAAACAACAAAAAAAAAACAACTTATGGCTTTGAATACTCCTGATTGGTGTCTTGTCATATATAAAGAGGTAAATTTAAATACTCTTTCCCATTTGGGTTGTGATGGAAGCAAGAAGAATGGTATTCTAGGGAGATGAAGAATCTCTGAACCTTCCACAGGGTAGACAGTTGTGAAATTGAAGAATAAGAGGGACAAAATGCTAATGTTCCTTCTTTGTGGTTTTCAAGCTCTTACTATATGCCAGGTACTTTACCCGCATCACCTCAGTCCTTCATTACAACAGGGCTATGAGGTTAGAACTGTCATCATCGGCCGGGCGCGGTGGCTCAAGCCTGTAATCCCAGCACTTTGGGAGGCCGAGACGGGCGGATCACGAGGTCAGGAGATCGAGACCATCCTGGCTAACACGGTGAAACCCCGTCTCTATTAAAAAATACAAAAAAACTAGCCGGGCGAGGTGGCGGCGCCTGTAGTCCCAGCTACTCGGGAGGCTGAGGCAGGAGAATGGCGTGAACCCGGGAGGCGGAGCTTGCAGTGAGCTGAGATCCGGCCACTGCACTCCAGCACGGGCGGCAGAGCGAGACTCCGTCTCAAAAAAAAAAAAAAAAAAAAAACTGTCATCATCAACATGTTACAGCCGAGGAATCTGAAGCTAAGGGAACTTCAGGCTTTTTACCTCAAGGACAGGGTGGGCATGAAGGAAGTCTAGAGCCATACTTTTCCCCTCCAAGTTGAGCACAACACAGCTCACAAAAAAAGTTACTTACTGTCAGATTTACATCAGGGAGGCTCCCTGGTGTCTGTGTCTCTGCTATAAAAAGAGAAAGAGAAAGTGAGGAAAAACAGCCAATAGAATAGTTAAGAACGTTTTCTTTTATCTAAGTTTTTAAAAAATCTTAATGATGCCTATAATTCTATTTGAAACAAATTCTACTCCATACTCGTCACAATAATTAACGGAGAGACCAACAAAATTTACTGAACACCCAGGAATCAACTTTAGGATGGCCACATTTTTTCATCTAGACAATGAACCCTACTATTTTATGAAATAGAGAATTCTGCCAAGAAGTCCTACTTAAATATGTGCTTTGTTTTTTTTTCACAAGACCCTAATGAGTTCTACAAAAATCCAGGAATATTGATAACACTCAGGCATTATTTATTTATTTATTTTTTTAGAGGCAGAGTTTCACTCTGTCACCCAGGCTGGAGCGCAGTGACATGATCTCAGCTCGCTGCAACTTCTGCTTCCCTGGTTCAAGCAATTCTAATCCCTCAGCCTCCCAAGTAGCTAGGACTACATGCATGCACCACCATGCCCCGCTAATTTTTGTATTTTAAGTAGAGACAAGGCCATGTTGGCCAGGCTGGTTGTGAACTCCTGACCTCAAGTGATGTGCCCACCTCAGCCTCCCAAAGTGCTGGGATTACAGGTGTGAACCACCAGGCTTGGCCTTAGGCATTATATTCTAATTAGATTTTTAAAGACAACAAAAATTCACTTCCTTTTTTTTGAGACAGAGTCTCACTCTGTTGCCCAGGCTGGAGTGCAGTGGCACAATCTCAGCTCACTGCAGCCTCCATTTTCTTTTTCTTCTTTTTCTTTTGGTGAGACAGTCTCACTCTGTCACCCAGGCTGGAGTACAGTAGCATGATCTCGGCTCACTGCAACCTCCGCCTCCCAAGTTCAAGCGATTCTCCTGCCTCAGCCTCCCGAGTAGCTGGGACTACAGGGGTGCACCACCACACCCAGCTAATTTTTGTATTTTTAGTAGAGATGGGGTTTCACCATGTTGACCAGGCTGGTCTTGAACTCCTGACCTCAAGTGATCTGCCTGCCTTGGCCTCCCAAAGTGCTGGGATTACAGGCGTGAGCTACCGTGCCGTGCCCAGCCTCCATTTTCTTAAATAAGTTTTGCATTTACTCATGAGAAGGGAGACAGGGTTGCCTACAAATGAAAATAATCACTGTGGCCACAATGTAATAGGAACCAGGGCTTGTGCTAAACTTTCAGTGAAGGAGCTCATTTTAGAGATACTTAGAAGCACTTACTTTAGAACTACTCTTCTAAAGTAGAGACTGACTGTTAGTCCCATTGCACAGATGAAGAAACTGAAAATCAGGGAAGTGAAGTGACTAACCCAAGGTCACACAACTTAGCAAATGACAAAATGGCCTTCCAATTTAAGTCTGCATAGATTTAAATGCACATTCTTAATTATACTGCCTTCACCAGCCTTTACCTCAGTGCTGTCATTATGAAGAGGGTCACATTGCCCAGCCACCTACTCACCATCTTTCCTTCCTGTTCATTTGTTTATTTCATCTGCAGATCTATTCCATGAATATGCACTACACCCTTACTCTAGGCACAGGAGACAGAGCAGGGAACAAGAGGGGCACAGGCCCTGACCTCATGAACGCTGAATTCTAAAAATAAGTACCTTGCCAGCTCTTGGGAAACTAAGCGTGCTTACTCATTTTTATGGCTGAGTCAGAGATGTCGAAACTTCTTAAATGTCATAGTCACCTTCTGGGAGCCTTAAAGTCGGAACCCTTTAATGTGTATAAAGGGTTTGACTAAATGCTGGTTTAACAAACTATAGTTTAAATATTATAAAGGCATAGCCTCAGCCTAAAATTATTGAAGAAAATAAAGATTATGTTCCACTTACTTTTGCCCTAATTACCAGAAAAAAAATTAAAGTATAAAAACCACAGGCCGGGTGCGGTGGCTCACGCCTGTAATCCCAGCACTTTGGGAGGCCAAGGCAGGCGGATTACGAGGTTAGGAGATTGAAACCATCCTGGCCAACATGGTGAAACCCTGTCTCTACTAAAATACAAAAAATTAGCCAGGCGTGGTGGTGTACGCCTGTAGTCCCAGCTACTCAGGAAGTTGAGGCAGTGGAATCTCTGGAACCCAGGACGTGGAAGTTGCAGTGAGCCAAGATGGCGCCATCGCGCTCCAGCCTGGTGACAGAGCAAGACTACTTCTCAAAAAAAAAAAAAACCTTCATCAGTACAACTGCTAAGTAAACATGAATCTTAAGTGCACATAAGATTTTCAACTGTAAATCCAGTTTCAGCCTCCCTATAATTATTTTTCTTGATAAAAATGGTAAAAATAACTTCTTTTTAAACTTCATTTTGCTATGAAAATGATCAGTAAAATCAAGCACTGTTGTGTTATTACAGCATTTTTTCACACAGATTTGGCCACCAACCAAGATGGATGGGACAGTTGAAGGGAGTGGCAATGTTCTTTCTGGAGAACCCAAGATTTGCCTCAGGGGACAGGTAGCAGTGAAGGTGAGATGTGATGGCCTTAACAGTGTATAAATTTAGTAGCTACCATCTATTCGGCACTTATTAGGTGCCAGACATGGTGCTTAGCACCGTATACATACAATCTCATTTAATCCTCAACCACAATAAGTAGCTACTACTATTTTCCCCATTTTTCAGATGACAATACTGAGTCTGACAGACCCACTTTGCCCAAGATCACACAGCTATTAATTGGGAAAGCTAGGATTTAAAGCAGATCTACTCCAGAGCTGAGGACTCACCTGTGACCCAGTCCTTCCTCCTTCAGGTAGAAGAGAAGTTACATTTGTTCTGTGTTCAAATTCCAGGCCCTTGGATCTCTTACTTTTAAAGGCTCTACTCCATTTTTTTTTTTTTTTTTTTGAGAAAGGGTCTTGCTCTGTTGCCCAGGCTTGGAGTACAGTGGCACCAACTCGGCTCAGTGAATCCTCAGCCTCCTGAGTTCAAACAATATTCCTGCCTCAGCCCCCTCAAGTAGCTGGGACTACAGGCCCATGCCACCATGCCTGGCTTTTTTTTTTTTTTTGAGATGGAATCTTGCTCTGTTTTCCAGGCTTCAGGACAGTGGTGAGATCTCAGCTCACTGCTCCCAGGCTCAGATGATTCTCCTGCCTCAGCCTTCTGAGTGCCTGGAATTATAGACATGCACCACCACGCCCAGCTAATTTGTGTATTTTCAGTAGAGATGGGTTTTCACCATGTTGGCCAGGCTGGTCTCAAACTCCTGACCTCAGGTGATCCGTCTGCCTTGGCCTCCCATAGTGCTGGGATTACAGGTGTGAGCCACTGCACTCGGCCTAATTTTTTGTATTCGTAGTAGAGATGGGGTTTTGCCATGTTGCTCAGGCTGGTCTCAAACCCTGAGCTCCAGTTATCTGCCCACCTTGGCCTCCCATAGGGCTGGGATTACAGGTGTGAGCCATTGTGCCCAGCCCCATTTTTATATTAAATGCTCCCACATCCCACATTTTGAGTTGGTTTACCAGCAGCCAATTTACATAATGTTACATATTATAGACAAGCCATTAAATATCCATAAATTTCAATTTTTTATTTTATTTTCCTATTTTGGAGCTACTGACATACTTTTGGTTGTTTCAATATTTTTTCTCAGTCAGGCCCTTGAGAAGCTCAGAGATTCGAGGTATTGTGCCAATATTCCCATTTTTGTTGCCCTAGAGGGAAGGAACTAACAAGCAAAAACTAAAGGGAAGGCTGGGCGTGGTGGCTCAAGCCTGTAATCCCAGCACTTTGGGAGACTGAGGCAGAGGGATCACCTGAGGTCAGGATTCGAGACCAGCATGGCCACCATGGTGAAACCCGGTCTCTAATAAAAATACAAAAATTAGCCGGGCTTGGTGGCACGCATCTGTAATCCCAGCTACTCAGTAGGCTGAGGCAGAAGAATTGCTTGAACCCGGGAGGCGGAGTTTGCAGTGAGCCAAGATTGTGCCACTGCACTCCAGCCTGGGTGAGAAAGTGAGACTCCCTCTCCAAAAAAAAAAGAAAAAAGAAAAGAAAAAAGAAAAACTAAAGGAAAGAAGACTTCTGTCCATGGTAGAGACAAGCATAAGTAAATGCACCACCTCAACAGGGAGTAAATTCCATCTACAGCAAATGCCCACTCAGTGGTGATTTGGCAAAAAGTACTGGCCAAGTGCGGTGGCTCCTGCCTGTAATCCCAGCACTTTGGGAGGCCAAGGCGGTTGGATCAGGAGGTCAGGAGATCGAGACCATCCTGGCTAACATGGTGAAATCCTGTCTCTACTAAAAATACAAAAAAAAAAAAAAATTAGCTAGGCCGGGTGGTGGGCGCCTGTAGTCCCAGCTACTCAGGAGGCTGAAGCAGGTGAATGGCATGAACCCTGGAGGCAGAGCTTGCAGTGAGCTGGGATGGCGCCACTGCACTCCAGCCTGGGCGACAAAGCGAGACTCCGTCTCAATTAAAAAAAAAAAAAAAAAGTACTGAAGCACAGGATGGGAAAGTGAGACTAAATGACCCTTGAAATCCCTTCTAGGACTATGGTTGTAGGATTCTTTAAAATATAACAATGGCATACAATAAGTATCTGGTATGACTTTATTAACCCACAATGTGGATGATCATCTGTCCCCACCATAGTTTCCTCTCTAATTGCATAAAAGATGTTGGCTACCAATCACTAAAGACTAACCAAAGACTGAAACTTTGGAGAGCTAAAACTAGTAACTATAGTAATAATAAACAGTTGAGTGCTTTCTATGGGCTGGGTACTAGCCTGAGCATTTTACATACATTATCATGTTTATACATTACAACAACCTCATGACATGGGCACTGAAATTATCCTCATTGTAGAGATGAGCAAACTGAGCTTCAGAGAATTTGAGCAACTTGACTGAGGTCACAGAGCTAGCAAGAATAGCTGAAATGAGAGCCCATTCCACCTTTCACTGAAGTAGTTTAACCACAATCTCATTCTGCCTCCTGATCTTATAATATTAATGACAACAGCTAACATGTACTGAGTACAAAAGTACAAATTGTGGTCAGACATTGGGCTACACGTTTTAGACATTTTCTTTTTTTTTTTTTTTTTTTTTTTTTTTTGAGACAGAGTCTCACGCTGTTGCCCAGGCTGGAGTGCAGTGGCGTGATCTCGGCTCACTGCAAGCTCCGCCTCCTGGGTTCACGCCATTCTCCTGCCTCAGCCTCCTGAGTAGCTGGGACTACAGGCACCCGCCACCGCGCCCGGCTAATTTTTGTATTTTTAGTAGAGACGGGATTTCACTGTGGTCTCGATCTCCTGACCTTGTGATCCGCCCGCCTCAGCCTCCCAAAGTGCTGGGATTACAGGCTTGAGCCACCGCGCCCGGCCAACATTTTCTTATTTAAAGCCCATAAGGTGTGATTTATGAGATTTATGACATTATGAGATAGGACTCACCTATTAACCTCATTTTACAGAAGAAAAAAAAATGGAGCTCCAGAGAGATTAGGAGAGACCAGGACACTGACAAGAAATGACTTAAAATTAACCTTCATGATCAATGTGACCGGACTTCTACTTTCTGCCCAATGTTCTCATCTGGAGCACCCTAAGTACATCCTTGCTGAATTACATGAAGAATTTAACTATTCCTTCTGAGGCTGGAATCCAGGGAAGCTGATGGGCTTTATTCTAGCTAAAAGGCATCCTAGAAATCACCTAATCCAATGTGTCAGTTCCCAAACACAGACTGGCACCAGTTCATGATGAAACGTCGCCAGTCCAGGGTCAACCCGAAAATGTGGACAAAGTAATGAGCATTTCATCCAATTTAGTTAACATTTAAGTAAAATTAAAGACTATAAAGTTTATTAACTTTTTTTAAAAGTTAAAATTCGAGTAAAATAATCCTAAACCAGAGCATCTTTTTCCCAGCACAGGTGTGTCTCCACTACTTCCCTCTTCTCAAACACTATTTCAGGTGCACAGAGACGTCCATGCCTCCACTCTCACACTGTTTTCTCATGTTTTTTCCCACATTCAAAATCCTCTGAATTCAGAGCCAGCTAAAGACTCCCTCCTCTGCCCCATGCATAGTTACCTGGGCCATGTTCCCCGGTGGTAAGCATCCTTGGAAAGGCTGAAGTCAAGTCTCTCTGCAGAGTTGGTGCAGGGGTGACCTTGGCTAATGTCAGAAACCAACATAAGGATGAAAATTATCTGAGAGCAGAAAGCTTATTTCAGGGAATCAAAAGGGCAGCAGAAAAAAAATGCGAAAGACCATTAAGAAAGAGAAATACAGCCTCAGCTTCCAAACCTGCCTGGATACCTACATTGAGAGTGTATCACACACTTCAAATGTTTGACAAAGGTAAGATGCAGTCAGCATTGTGACATTCTGATTATTAATAGTGGAACTAACAGCCACGCAAATGGTCATAATTACAGGTTGAAGACCCCTTATCTGAAATGCTTGAAATCAGAAATGTTTCAGATTTTGAATTTTTTTGGATTTTTTTTTTTTTTATTAACGGAGTTTTGCTCTTGTTACCCAGGCTGGAGTGCAATGGCACGATCTCGGCTCACTGCAACCTCCACCTCCCGGATTCAGGCAATTCTCCTGCCTCAGCCTCCTGAGTAGCTGGGATTAGAGGCATGTGCCACCACACCCAGCTAATTTTGTATTTTTAGTACAGACAGGGTTTCTCCATGTTGGTCAGGCTGGTCTCGAACTCCCAACCTCAGATGATCCGCCCACTTTGGCATCCCAAAGTGCTGGGATTATAGGCATGAGCCACCGCGCCCAGCCATTTTTAAAAAATTTTTAGTATCTGCACTATACTTATGCTCCAATGAGCAGAATGCTCCAATGAGCATTTCCTTTGAATGCCATATCAGTGTCCAAAAAGTTTTGGATTTTGGAGCATTTCAGATTTTGGTGCATTTCAGGTTTGGGATGCCCAACTTATAAATGCTTTTCATAAAATATTATCACGCAAAATCCTTCTAATGGCCCACATGATAGGTCTTATTGTCATATTTTACAGAGGAAGAGGTCACAGCGTTTCAATAACTTGCTCAGGATTATATAGCTAGTAAGAGGCAGAGTTAGATTTAAACTCAGCTCTATCTGGGCACAAAGTATATGTTATAGAAATCTTAAGTCTGTTCACCTCCCAGCGTACATGCACAACCCAGCAGTTCATCGTGCTGGCTGCACCAGGGGTAAAATCACCTGAGGAAGACTCTGTAAAAAGCTAATGCTTAGGATCTACCTCCAGAGATGCTGATTTCTCTGGGTTTTGGTAGTGGGTTCTTTTTCTTCTTCTTTTTAAGAGATGGGGTAGTCACACTATATCGGCCAGGCTGGTCTCAAACTCCTGGCCTCAAATGATCCTCCTGCTTCAGCCTCTCAAAGTGTTGGGATTATAGGCATGAGCCACCGTACCTGGCATCTGTAGTTGTTCAAAAACTCTCTATGTGATTCTAATGAGAGTCAGGGTCTCTAACCACTGATCTAGGTCTTTCTTCCCATCTATACATTCCACCCATGAGTTTTTGGTTTTCTTTTTTTTTTTTTTTTTTTGAGACAGAGTTTCACTCTTGTCACCCAGGCTGGAGTGCAATGGCGAGATCTCGGCTTACTGCAACCTCCGACTCCCAGGTTCAAGTGATTCTCCTGCTTCAGCCTCCCGAGTAGCTAGAATTACAGGCTCCTATCACTATGCCCAGCTAAGTTTTTGTGTTTTTAGTAGAGACAGGGTTTCACTCTGTTGGCCAGGCTGGTCTCGAATTCCTGACCTTGTGATCCTCCCGCCTCAGCCTCCCAAAGTGCTGGGATTAGAGGTGTAAGCCACAGCACCTGGGCACACCCATGAGTTTTAAAACAGATGGAAGGTGTTAAATATCACTGAGCATCACTGATGGGGCCTGTTAAACTTTAGGTCTTGGCGGCCCACCTCCAGGGGCTATAATTAGGGAAGTCAGAGGTGAGAACAATCAGTACCTTTAATATGATCCACAGATAAATCTTATTCATAAAGAAGGCATGCAAAGGTCCACCCACCTGGTTTGATGACGACCAACTTCAGGTTATGTTTTTCATCATTCATTATGCCTGGGATTTCGATCCGGCAGCAGTAGACCCCACTGTCTGCTAGAGTCACATTCTCTATGGTCAGGGACACATCCCCTTTGTGGAAATCCCCCTTTAGCCAGTATCTGCCGGATGTCCGATCATTCACATCCCTGTTGTTGGTCCTGAGCACCACGTTGCTACAGTCAAACACAGAACAGGCTCCTTTGCCCCAGCATACGGGCACGAGGTTCCCTGGCGGGGCTGGAGTGTAGGAGCAGGGCAGATAGGCATTCTGACCCACCTCTGCTATGTATTCCACTTCTGAGGACCCTGAATAGACAGAAGGAGAGCCAAGGCTCAGGCAGTGAGTGAGGTTACTCCATTTCAGGAAAACTGCAAGCAATGCCTTACAGAATAAAGGGGAAGCCACTGCTGCAGTCCTGTTTGGAGGATGATTCACTGCGACAGTGCTTCTCAGATGTAAAAGCCATCAGAATCACTGGGAAGCTTTGCAAAAACACAGATGGCTGGGCTCAACTGCTAGAATTCCTGACTTGGTCGGTCTGTGGTGGAGCCTGAGAACTTTTGTTTCTAACAAGTTCTCAATGTGGCTGAAGTGGCTGGTCCCAGAACCTCACTTTCAGAAACACTGCCCTAGGAAAGAATTGTGGCCCAATTCTGTGAACATGGGAGAACAGGGCTGATGGAAACAGACAATCAGAAAATTGGTCATGGTCAGCCAGGAAATGGCCCACCCATCTGGGCTACTTGTTTGTTCATCAACAAAGGGAGGCTCCCCTAACATACATCTCTTTTTAAGCAGCAAGTGCACAGTAAATAAAAACTCTTGGTTAAACAAGAATCTTGTGTATTTGAAACTACTCATGGAGTTGTTTTAAGGTTTAAAGTTGTGAAAAGAAATTAAATTTTGGGACCCCAAACTCATTTAGCCAAAGGGAAAAGTCAAGCTGGGAACCGGATCACGGAAACCCGCCTCCTCCTTTTGATTCCTGAATAAGATGGCTACAGGATGAAAGGCTGCACGCCTCCGCCATATTTTGCTCACAAGGAAATTCCTGCTCAGTTTTGCGATGCAGATTGATAGCTCACCTTTACCGGCGTGGTCACCCCGGCCAGACACAAACGAGTATCTGATTGTTACCCTACCCCATTTTGTCTGTGTTACCTAATGTAAAATGCAGATTCCCACATTTTTCCTCTGCCCTTTTTTCTTTTTTTTTTTTTTTTTTTCTTTTTTTTTTTTTTTTTTGAGACGGAGTCTCGCTCTGTCGCCCAGGCTGGAGTGCAGTGGCTGGATCTCCACTCACTGCAAGCTCCGCCTCCCGGGTTTATGCCATTCTCCTGCCTCAGCTTCCCGAGTAGCTGGGACTACAGGCGCCCGCCACCTCGCCGGGCTAGTTTTTTTTTTTTTTTTTTTTTTTTTAGTAGAGACGGGGTTTCACCATGTTAGCCAGGATGGTCTTGATCTCTTGACCTCGTGATCCACCCGTCTTGGCCTCCCAAAGTGTCCCCTTTTTTTTAATGTGCGAACTGAGTGCTTCTCAATATCCCACCTTGTCCCCTTTAAATTTGGAGCCCTCAAAATCATCTTCTGAGAAAGGCATAGACCTGTTTCCCAGGTGCCTCCTTAACTTTGGCAAACAAATCTCCTAAAATGATTGAGACTTGTCTCGTCATTTTCCTCAATTGACAAAGTTAATTCCATTTTAAAAACCTATACATATTTTATATATGATAAAACATTCATTATATATTTTCTTTTGATTTTTTATTTCCCTTTTCTTTTTTCACATGACTCAACTACAGTAAAAACATTCAAACACTATCAAAGGTGTATGAAAAAGTGGCCGGGCGCACAATGGGTCACACCTGTAATCCCAGCACTTTGGGAGGCTGAGATGGGCAGATTACTTGAGGCCAGGAGTTTGAGACCAGCCTGGCCAACATGGTAAAACCCTGTCTCTACTAAAAATTAAAAACATTAGCTGGACGTGATGGTGCACGCCTGTGATCCCAGCTACTCGGGTGCCCGAGGCAGGAGAATCGCCTGAACTCGGGAGGCGGAGATTGCAGTGAGCCGAAATCATGCCACCACTGCACTCCAGCCTGGGCAATAGAGTGAGACTCCATCTCAATTAGAGAAGAGAAGAGAAGAGAAGAGAAGAGAAGAGAAGAGAAGAGAAGAGAAGAGAAGAGAAGAGAAGAATATGCCTTACTCTCCCAACTCTTTACCATTCTCTGGTTCCTTTTCCTAGAGACTATACATTAAGAAATGTCCACATATTCCTGCTCCCCGACAATGCACACACACAAATAGAAGCCTAATATATGCATTATTCTGTACCTTTCTTTTCTTTAATAACATTATAATTTTGAGACATTCTATACCAGTATGTTTCCTCAGATTCACTGTTTGTATCATGATTATATCACATTTATTTACCCACTCCTTCACTGATGGACATTTACGTTGCTTCCAAGCTTTTGCTATTACAAACAACATTACAATGGCCATCCTTGTATCTCCTCCTTGTCCTCTGTACAGCACCATTGTCTCATTGTAAATATCCATGCTCAGACTTACTTGTAAGTAACAGCAGCAGCAGCAGCAGGACACAGTCAAAGGGAAGATGTGAAAACATGGAGCTTGCAGAAGAAAAGTCAGAGGACACCTCTGTTAGGCACAGTTTTAACTCTCCAAATGGACTGGGTACTTCTTCCAGCTGTCTTCTCCACAATCACATGAGCGGTGCCGCCCCCGCTGAGTGCTAGCTCAGCACACCCGGGTGTCTGACTGCCAGTGATTCTTATAATAACACTGCCAGGTCTATAGTCACATTAAAGGAAACCAAAGTTCTCTGTCATGCCATGCTACACACATCCTGTAAGTGTTCTGATGCTTGTCCTGTGACATCAACAAAGAGGAAGCAATACTTCAGTGGAAGAAAACGCTACTCGGTCATGGCACATAAAGAGAACCCTCTAATATAATATCCCAGATGAGATGAACCTGAAATGGAGCACGTATGAGTCCATCTGACTAGCAGGGAACATAAAGTACAGATGCATCATCCGTGGACACATTCACTCAAATCAGTCCCTCCATCAGGCCTGTGACCAATGTTTATGAAACCCCTACTTTGCACCAGGCACTGGACTAGGAGGTGGAACACAATGGTGAATGGCGTGTTCCTTATCCTCACATTTACAGACCATCGCAACTCCCAGCATAAGCCTCGCTCTCATCCTTCTAACACAGATTAGGTTGTGGGTCCTATAACCTTGCTGGGTCTCAGTTTCCTCATTTACATAATTTATAAAATGAGGAAATTGTATTAGATAATACATGCATGGCTCTCTGTTCTAATATTCTGACTTTGACCTTCAAACTTCCAACTCTTCAATTCAGAAAAAAACATGTTACTTTTGGCAACACTTCCTTTCCTCTACTCTGAGTGGAATTAAGGGGCTCTTGGTATCCTATTTCATCTCATGCATACAAGGTGCCCCCTCTCCCCTATCCCAAGAGGCTTTGGGCATGAATGATCAGAAAGTGTTGAGTTCCAGCCACGCTCCCATTACTGAGGTAACAGCTCAGACTCACAGAGCCTCAGCTCTGGGAGTGTGACCTTTATCTGGACACCTTAAAAGCGAAAGCTTTTTTTTAATAAAAGGGAAGTGAGCTCACAGGCCGAGTGGTTTCTGAAAAGCCAGTGGCCTTCCTCTATATCTTGCCTTCTTGAGTTTGTCATTCACATTTATGCCATTAAATGCATTTGGTATAAACACCCCATTTGTTCAATATAAACAAATGGCATTTAATATAAATATGCAACTTCTTCAATGTGTGTACTTCCCATAGCATCGCAGAGTGGCAGTTACTCAAGAGATCATAATCAGTTTCTCATTTTATTTTACTTTATTTTGAGACAGAGTTTCACTCTTTTTGCCCAGACTGGAGTGCAGTGGCACGATCTTGGCTCACTGCAACCTCCACCTCCTGGGTTCAAGCCCGGGATTCTCCTGCCTTAGCCTCCCCAGTAGCTGGGATTACAGGCATGCACCACCACCCTGGCTAATTTTGTATTTTTAGTAGAAACGGGGTTTCTCCATGTTGGTCAGGCTGGTCTTGAACTCCCGACCTCAGGTGATCCACCCGCCTCAGCCTCCCAAAGTGTTGGGTTTACAGGCGTGAGCCACTGTGCCTGGCCAATTTCTTATTTTATAGACAAGGAATCTGAGACTTCAAAAAACTGATTTGCCGAAAGGCACATGATTGGTCATTTAGAATGACAGCATAAGTCCCCTAAATGTCAGATTTTTTTCCAGTATAAATTATGTTTTATTAATTTAATGTTTGTCATTAAATTAATAACCAGCAAATGCCCATATTCAAGTGTAAGGTAGAATAGATTAAACATGGAGTCTGGGGTTATGTTTATTAGCAGCATGAACTGGTCAAGGCTCTTAAAAGCATCAGTCCTCAGTTTCTGTGTTTCGTTTTGTTTTTGTTTCTGTTTTGAGATGGAGTCTTGCTCTGTCATCTAGGCTGGAGTGCAGTAGCACCAGCTCAGCTCACTGCAATCTCCACCTCCTGGGTTCAAGCAATTCTCCTGTCTCAGCCTCCCAAGTAGCTGGGACTAAAGGCGCACACCACCATGCCTGGCTAATTGTTGTATTTTTAGTAGAGACGGGGTTTCATCATATTGGTCAGGCTGGTTTCGAACTCCTGACCTCAGGTGATCCGCCTGCCTCGGTTTCCCAAAGTGCTGGGATTACAGGCATGAGCCATAGTGTCCAGCCATGTTTTGTTTTTACTACTTTGTTTTCTGCTCATTTCTAGGATTGCTACTGAGACCAGCTTTATAAAACATTAACAATTTATTAGTTCATTGAAGTCTAGATATGAAGGGGTCTAGAGATCTACTTTAACTCTTTCTTCTTTTCTGTGTGTAGAGAGCTGGTTCTGAACATTTTCATATTCACTTAACTTTTATTTCCTGTTTATTTTCTTAAAAACTTTAGATAATACATTCAAATAGTTAAAAAGTTAAAGCAATATAAAAAGCTCAAGAAGCCTTGATCCCATTCTTCCAAGTTTACTCCCATTTCTCCCACCTATGCCATAGGTTTTCATTTTCTTTTCTTTTCTTTTTTTTTTTTTTTTTTGAAATAGAGTCTTGCCCTATCACCCAGGCTGGAGTGCAGTGTCGCGATCTCGGCTCACTGCAACCTGCGCCTCCCGAGTTCAAGCGATTCTCCTGCCTCAGTCTCCTGAGTAGCTGAGATTACAGGCACCTGCCACCATGCCCGGGTAATTTTTGTATTTTTAGTAGAGACGGGGTTTCACCATGTTGGACAGGCTGGTCTCAAACTCCTGACCTCGAGCAATCTGCCCACCTCAGCCTCCCAAAGTGCTGGGATTACAGGCTTGAGCCACTGCACCTGGCCAGGTTTTCATTTTCATAAGTTTCTTGTGTATACTCCCAATGCAAACCCAAGAAAATGAAATATATATTCTCATACTCTCTTTACTTAGACAAAATACCATATACATTTTTTGAACCTTGCATTTTCCTATTGTTATTTTATTTGCTGAAATATTAATTTTTATAATTGTATCTATTTATTTTATTTTATTTATTATTATTATTTTTTGAGATGGAGTTTCGCTCTTGTCTCCCAGGCTGGATTGCAATGTGCTATCTCGGCTTACTGCAACCTCTGCCTCCCCTTAGTCTCCCAAGTAGCTGGGATTACAGGCGCCTGTCACCATGCCCAGTTAATTTTCATATTTTTAGTAGAGACAGGGTTTTACCATGTTGGTCAGGCTGGTCTCGAATTCCTGACCTCAGGTGATCCACCCATCCCAGCATCCCAAAGTGCTGATTACAGGCGGGAGCCACCACACCTGGCCCTTTAAATTTTTTAAATTTATTTTAATTTATTTTTAGAGACAAGGGTCTCACTAGGTTACCCAGGGTGCTCTCAAACTCCTAGGCTCAACAGATCCTCCTGCCTCAGCCTCCCAAAGTGCTGGCATTACAAGTGTGAGCCATCACGCCAAGTCTGCTGAAATATTTTTAAACAAATCCCAGACATCGTGTTATTTCACTTTTACGTACTTTAGTGTGCAACCTTCTTTTTTAAAAATGGGCATTCTGAGGCCGGATGTGGTGGCTCACGCCTGTAATCCCAGCATTTTGGGAGGCTGAGGCAGGTGGATCACCTGAGGTCAGGAGTTCGAGACCAGCCTGGCCAACATGGTAAAACCCCATCTCTACTAAAAATACAAAAAATTAGCCAGGCGTGGTGGTAGGTGCCTGTAATCCCAGCTACTTGGGAGGCTGAGGCAGGAGAATCGCTTGAACCAGGGAGACAGAGGTTGCAGTGAGCCAAGATTGTGCCATTGCACTCCAGCCTGGGCAACAAAAGCAAAATTTCATCTCAAAACAAACAAACCAACAAACAAAAATGGACCTTCTGCTAATATAATCATAATACCATTATCGCACATAACAAATTTAATGATGCCTTAGCAGCACCTAATACTTCAGTCTATAGCCAAATCTCGCTGATTATCTCAAAAATCAATCAGTTTGTTTAAATACAGACCAAAACAAGTCCCAGCATTGCATTTGTTTGCATTTGTTTGCTATGTCTCTCAAGTCTCTTTTAATCGAAGACAATCTCCTTCCACCCCCTTGCCATTGGTTATACAAACCAGTTATACAAACCAGGTTTTGTCCTGTGAAATGTTCCACATTCAGGGTTTGTCTGTTTCCCTGTGGGGTCATTTACATTATTCCCCTTTTCTTTGAATTTCCTACAAATGAAACTTTGCTCTAGAGGTTTAGTTGGAACCTGGTTTGACTTCTTGGCAAAAACACGTCATAGCGGGTGCCCTGTACTTCCCATTTCATCACAATTGTCTGGTTGCTCCACAGCATGCAACTTTCCTTTTTAAATGCATTTAAAATTTTGTTTATTTTTTTTTTTTTTGAGATGAAGTCTTGCTGCATCACCCAGGTTGGAGCACAATGGTGCAATCTCTGTTCACTGTAAACTCTGCCTCAAGCAGTTCTCCTGCCTCAGTCTCCTGAGTAGCTGGGATTATAGACACTTTTGTATTTTTAGTAGAGACAAGGTTTCACCATGTTGGCCAGGCTGGTCTCGAACTCCTAACCTTAAGTGATCCGACTACCTCGGCCTCCAAAAGTGCTGGGATTACAGGCATGAGCCACTGCGCCCAGTCTAAAATCTTTTCTTTCAGCTCCTGTAGAATGTCCTCATTCTTTATTACAGCTACGTAGACTCCATTAGATGAACTCACTGGGCCAGGCACAGTGTGCATAGAGTGTAACTTTAATTATGCAAATTAGAGTTACGCCTTTATAGATAACTAAAGGGCTACTTGACAAAGTTCATAAAATGGAAGTTAGAACCAGATCAGGAGACAGGAAAATATGGGTGATTCAGATGGCAGCACCTGGAAAATCTCAGTCCAACTAGAATCTTCTCTACACAATTGGGAAGTGCAGTGGAGTAGATATTGGGGAGTAACCACAGTCACCACTTATGGTAAGGACCCTATATGTACTTAAATTGAGTTGATAATTAACTTAGTTAAATCACATCTCAGTTAGGTTACACAGACCGAACTGAGATTAGTTCAAAATTTTGCCAAGGAAGAAACTGAGGTTGGATATTAAGGGTAAGAGGTTAAATTAAGCAATTGTGAGCTAGATGTTCTGACTTCCAGATTGTAACTAGCCACGTGACTTCCCAGGAGGAGTACTGTCACCTTGTGTGTTTGTATAGTACTTTTAAAACCTTTTTAAAAAATCATATAAATCATATTCACTGTAGAAAATTTTGAAAAACACGTATTTAAAACAAAAAAATAGTCATAATCCCAGTACCATGAAATAGCCACTTTCAACATAATGAGTCTTCTTTCAGATTGTGTGTGTGTGTGTGTGTGTGTGTGTGAGATGGAGCTTTCACTCTTGTTGCCCAGGCTGCAGTGCAGTGGTGTGATCTCGGCTCACTGCAACCTCCACCTCCTGGTTCAAGTGATTCTCCTGCCTTAGCTTCCCAAGTAGCGGGGATCACGGGCACGCGCCACCACACCCAGCTAATTTTTTGAATTTATTAGAGATGGGGTTTCACCTGTTGGTCAAGCTGGTCTCGTACTCCTTACCTCAGGTGATCCACCCTCCTCAGCCTCCCAAAGCGCTAGGATTACAGGTGTGAGCCACTGTGCCTGGCCTTTCAGATGTTTTTCTATACACTCCTACACACATACAAAGATGTAACTCCTTGTTAACATCAGTACATCCCATAGGTACATTACCACAAAAAAGATCTCACCCCTGGAAAAGCATGAACATCATGAGCATACACATGACCCAGGAGAACGTACAAAACATTTATTTACATTCTTCATTAAATCACCTATCAGCTCATGTGCCCTCCCTCAAATGGAAGCACTTTTATTTTTGTGGTCTCAAATCCTCTCATTTGTGTCAAATTAACTTTCCTTTTTTAAATTTTTTTTTTTTTTGAGACAGGATCTCACTCTATCACTCGGGCTGAAATGCAGTGGCACAATCACAGCTCAGTCCAGCCTCAACTTGCCAGGTTCAAGTGGTTCTCCCACCTCAGCCTCACAGGTAGCTATGACTACAAGCATACAGCATCACACCTGGCTAATTTATTTCTTTTGTTTGTTTGTCTTTTGTTTGTTTGTTTTTAAACATGGGGTTTCACCATGTTGCCGGTCTTGTCTCAAACTCCTGAGCTCAAGTGATCTGCCGGCCTCAGCCTCCCAAAGTGCTGGGATTACAGGCGTGAGCCACCGTGCCTGGCCCTGGCTAATTAATTTCTATTTATTTATTTATTTTTGTAGAGATGGGAATCTCACTATGCTGCCCAGGCTGGTCTTGAACTTCTGGGTTCAAGTGATCTGCCCATCTCAGCTTCCCAAAGTGCTGGGATTATAGGTGTGAGCCACTGGGCCCAGCTTAAGTTAACTTTCAACACTTTTGCCCTTCTCACCAGGTCCCAGCACTAAGAGGGCTATGTCAGACCACCAAGATCCTGGGCATACCTGGAGGAAACTTCAGGTTTTTCAGGGTCTTCAGAATAACGTGTTTACAAAGATAAATAAATTTCCCCTTTACTACTGACTACCTCTCACAGCATGACTATGGCGTGTTCTTATACTGATTTTGATGTGCCCATATGCCAACAAAATTCTCTTACCAAAGACCTCATACATTATTATGCTGCCAATGACAGAAAACCCAACTCAAGCTGGCTTCAACTATAGAGTGAATTTATTAAATGACATTATGGAAAAATCCAGGTTCAGGCAAGGCTTAATTCAGTGGCTCTCAGAGAGGTCACCACGAACCTAGTTTCTGGCTGATGTTAACACTCAGTTGCCTCCAGGGCTGGCTCTTTTCACGGATTCTACACAGTGCCCCTCTTTTGCACCCACAGAGCACACATCTATGTGGGCCACTCCCCTATGGGTCAAGGGATTTATACTCTTTCAAAGGCCCGAGTCTGGGTCTGAGTCACAGACTCATTCCTGAAAAATCACTGTCCCCAAAGGGTGAAAAAATATGAATAGGCTTAGGCCTGGGTCACCTCCCCACACTTCACGTTCTGAAAGTGAGAGAAGAGTGACTCCCCCAAACAAAAACTGCAGTGCATTTCAGGAGGAGAGACAGACGTTGGACAACAAAAACAAACATCCACTAGAGACCCCTTAAACAAAAAGGGATGATGCGGGAGATGGGGAAAGAAACTTTCTCCTCCAGGTATATATGGTTCTTTTTCTTACCTAAAAATGACATTTTACTAATGCAGTGTTAAGTTACAAGGACATGCTCTTCACAACCCTGAAGAGACGATAAAGAGCTCTTGTGTTTACAGAGAGTTTTTTATTTAGTAACCATGAATGGATGCCAGAGAGAGTAAGCTTGAGGTCACACTCAAGTGAGTGCAAGGCCAGCTTAGAGCCCCTTCCAATATAGAAAACAGTGGCCCAGGAGGGACAAGTCAGCATTCTGAGCTATCACAACATTTATCCAGCAAGTAATTTTTTAAAAATTAGTTTAGAGACAGAGTCTCTCTCTGTCGCCCACGCTGAAGCGCAGCGGTGCAAGCATTACTCACTGTGACCTCAAACTCCTGGGCTTAAGCTCAATACCTATAGTTTATAAGTACTTACAAACTGTAAATTCATGTTATGTAATGTTCTTTATTCTGTTATATTTTTCCATTAAACAATAGTTTAACCTTAAAGCCATATTGTGACATCTACATATCCATTGTTGTAGAAAAAAATTTAAAATCTGATGGTAGTAACACTGGCAGTGGCATGGAACAAGATAAATACTTTTCTTCCCTCTTCAGCCTCCTGAGCAGCTGAGACCACAGGCATGAGCTACCACACCCTGTTTGTTATTTTTATTTTTGTAGACAAGGGTTCTCACTTTGTTGCCCAAGCTGATCTTGAACTCCGGGATTCAAGCAATCCTCCTACCTCAGCCTCCCAAAGTGCTGGGATTACAGGCGTGAGCCACCACACCCAGCCTTATCTATTAAGTAACTCCTAAGGGAAATTGATGCTGCTCCTGCCTGAGTAAATGTTTTTAGAGTAGAGGAAACGGAGAGGGGTGTAGAAATACTACACCCTTAATAGCTCAGCTAGGCTCCCAATGACGAAAATGAAAAGAATGAGAAGGGGTTCCTCACCGACAAAGTTCAGCTGAGCTACGTGAGTCACTGTGGGAAATCTTATCTGCAGTCTCATCTTGAAAGTGGAGGTCCCACAACTTCCTACAGAGGCCCCGCTGGTGTCGGGGCAGCATGAGTGGTCTCTCATTCTGACCGTGTTCTCCAGTGCGGCATCTCCCTTATCTTTCTGTTTGCTGGTTATTAGCCTTTTACCCCGGGTTCAGATAGTTAAGCTTATCATACTCTTCAATACATGGACGTACTCATTGTCAGTCCCTTGAGGTCCTTTGCTTATTATTATTTTTTTTTTTACTTTACTATTTTCCCCCCATTGTTTCTGACCCACATTCTTATTTTTCTCTTCTCATAGGCATCCACCTTACAGGGGAATGTTGAGCAGCTTTCAAAAACTCACATTCCCACTGACAGTGAGAACTCTTTTGATGTTCTATGCTGCTGCCAATATCAGTACCATGAGGCTTTTTCGTTTTTTCCAAAACAATGGATATGTAATGCTGTCACAATATGGTTTTAAGGTCAAACCACCATTTAATGGAAATATAACAGAATGTAGGACATTATATAAACATAAATTTATAGTTTATAAATACTTTGAAGCAAAAACTCAAGTAACTAGGACTCCAACAAAAAATAAAACACTGCTAGTCTCCAAAAGTCTCTTCTATTCCCCAAGCCAAGACCATGTACTTCTTCCTGATCACAAAACCTTCCCAGCTTGGCATAGTGGCTCATGCCTGGGAGGCTGAGGTAGGAGGACTGCTTGAAGCCAGGAGTTCAAGGCCAGCCTAGGCAACATGGCAAGACTGTCTCTCCAAAACAAAGTAGCTGGGTGCAATGGCTCACACCTGTAATCTCAGCACTTTGGGAAGCCAAAGTGGGAGGAATGCTTGAGGCCAGGAGTTCAAGACCTGGCAACAGAGTGAGAACCCATCTCTACCAAAAAAAATTATTTATAAAAATCTTCCCTCTCTTCTACAGGAAATCACCCTGAATTTTGCAATTATAGTCTTTTTTTTATAGCTTTACCAGCTACGTGTGTATCCCAAAATTATATGTACAGTTTTCCTTGGTTTTGAACATTATGTGAATAAAATCATATAGTTTGTAGTCTTTTGTGTTTTATTTAACTCAACAGTATATTTGTGAAATCCATTCATGCTGTTTTGTATCCCTGTAGGTTGTTTATGTATTTTTACTAAACAGTTTTCCTGGGACTGAATACACCTCATATTCTTTGTTCATTCTAATTTATGTATTTATTTAGAGACAGAATCTTCCTGTCTCCCAGGCTACAGTGCAGTGGCTCAATCTCGGTTCAGCGCTACCTCCACCTCCCAGGTTCAAGCGATTCTCCTGCCTCAGCTTCCCGAGTAGCTGGGATTACAGGTGCATGCTACCACGCCCAGAGAATTTTTGTATTTTTGATAGAGATAGGGTTTCACCATGTTGGCCAGTTGGTCTCAAACTCCTGACCTCAGGTGATCTGCCCACCTCGGCCCCCCAACGTGCTGGGATTATAGGCGTGAGCCACCGCGCTCGGCCATGTTCATTCTACTTTAGAGGGACCTTTATCTTTTGTTTAGTTATAAACAAAGTCATTCTGCACATACTCATAGATGAATCCTGGTACACAAATAGAGAAGCTTCTCTGGACTACATTTCTAACAGCAGAATTACTGCATCAGAAGGTATAAACATGTTGAAACTTACCAGAGAATGCCTAATTAGCTTCCAATACTCCCAGCAGCAGTATACAGCAATTTCTTTCATCCTACATTCTTAGCAACACTTGGGATTGTCAAAGTTGGCTTTTTTGTCTTTTTGTTTGTTTGTTTGTTGCCAAACTGGTAAGGGTATAATAACATCTCACTGTCGTTTTAATTTGAATTTTCATAGTTATTAATAAATTAATCTTTTATTTTGTTTCTTTTTTTTTTTTTTTTCATTTTTTATTTTTTGAGACGGAGTCTTACTCTGTTGTCGAGGCTGGAGTGCAGTGGCACTATTTCAGCTCACTGCAACCTCCACCTCCCAGATTCAAGCAATTCTCCTGCCTCAGCCTCCCAAGTAGCACCACCACATCTGGCTGGTTTTTGTATTTTTACTAGAGATGGGGTTTCACCATGCTGGCCAGGCAGGTCTCAAACTCCTGACCCAAGGTGATCCACCCACCTTGGCGCTGTGCCTGGCCTTTTTTTTTTTTTTTTTTTTTTTTTTTTTTTTGAGATAGAGTCTTGGTTTGTCATCCAGGTTAGAGTGCAGTGGTGTAATCTTGGCTTATTGCAATCTCTGCCTCCTGGGTTCAGGTGATTCTCCTGCCTCAGTCTCCCAAATAGCTGAGACTACAGGCACCCACTACCACACCCGGCTAATTTTTGTATTTTTAGTAGAGATGGGGTTTTGCCGTGTTGGCCAGGCTGGTCTCGAACTCCTGACCTCAGGTGATCCATTCGCCTTGGCCTCCCAAAGTGCTGGGATTACAGGCATGAGCCACTGCGCCCAGCCAGGATCTTTTATTTTGATTAGGAATTATTTGGACTTTTTGGACAAATGCTTATTCAAGTCTTTTGCCCATTTTCCCATTGATTTTCTGTATTTTTCTTATGTTATACAAATAATTTATATATTCTGATACTAGTTATCTGCTGGTTTAATCCATTGCAATTATTTTCTCCCACACTGGGGCTTTTCACTTTACAGTGTGTTTTCTTTTCTTTCTTTCTTTCTTTTTTTCCTTTTTACACTATCCACTTGGAAATAAATGACATGTTTTCTTGAACTTTCTTAATTTTAATATGGTAAAGTTGACTAATCTTTCCTTTTCTGAGTAGTACATTAGTACTTTTTAAGAAATTCCTCTTTTATCCAGAGATTATAAAAATATTTGCCTACCTTAACTTAAATCTTTATAATTTTGTCTTCCATGCCTAAGCCTTTAATCTTCCTGGAATTTATTTTTGCATGTTTTATCCCAGCCCCATTTATTGGAAATTTCATCATTTTCCCACTACTTTGTAATGACATCGCTATCACATTTCAGAAATCATAGAGTGCAAGATGACTGACTAGAGATGCCTGGCACTCATCTCCCCCAAAAGAAAGAACCAAGGCAATAAATAATAGCTGAGATTTGACCAGATATCAAAGGGAGAGCACTAGAGTACAGTGGGAAAGTAGAGAGGCACCTGCGATGACTGGAAGCTCAGAAGAACACTATGATGCACCCTGCTTCTGCAGCCCCCATCTCCCCAGCCCAGACTGGCCAAGAGACAGGAAGGACTTTCCCTTACAAGGAAACGGTAAGCAGAAGAACCCCAGCAGCCCCCACTGCCACCAAAAATACCTACAGTCTTTACTACAGGAGAATCCTACAAAGTCCTCACAAGCCCTGAGCCCAGTTAGGAGAGGCGCAGAGAGTTAATGCAGCTGTGTGATCTGGATTAGGATACCAAGTATGCACTCCCCACTCCCTACTCGGTCCCCCCACCTGGTGTGAGCCAAGCTGGTGCAGCACAGTGCCATCTTGAGACCAGAGCCACATCTGGAGCTCATCCTCCTCTGGGGACCAGTAGGCACTTCATCTCTCCAGCTAGGGTTCCGTCTTCATTCTGCCAAGCCCACACAGGTGACTAAATGTCACAATCCCAACTCTGCAGAGACTGGGCCCAGGATTAGCTCTGACTCTGGCCTTGCCCAGCAGGGAGACCAACCCCTGCTGCTCACATAGTCAGCTAGAAAAATAGTCTGGCAGTCCCGCCCCCAGCAAACCCACCCTAAAGCCAGCCAAACTACTGTAGGCCCTCCCCTGAGCAAGAGAGGTCCCTGAGCCATCCAACAGCTGACACATCTGTAAGCTAGCAGGGTGGCTACCTGCCTGCACCCAAAGCCTGAAAAACAGCCCTGTGGCATCTAGTGCCCCCTCCTACACTTGCGGACATACCCCTAGCCTGCCCAAAGGACCTGCACCCCAAATCAGGACCTCAGAAATAGCCCTGTTGACTATCCATGGCAGGCACATACCCAAGCAGGACAAGCAGCTGTGTGACCATATCTCAGGCTTAGAAAACAGCCCAATGAGCCATTCCTGGCAGGCGAGCCCCCAGGCCAACTGAGCAGCTGTGCACCCACATCTTGGGCCAGAGAAACAGCCCCACAGGCCACTCCTGGCTGGTATGCTCCCAAGCTGATCAAGCTGTTACATGCCCATGTCCAGGGCCTAAGAAGTAGCCCTGCAGGCTGCTCCTGGCAGACACACCTCCAGGCCAGGCAAGCAACTGTGTGTCCCCTTACATCCTAGGCCTGAGAAACAGCCCTATGGTTCACCCCCACCAGACACACACCCAGGTCAGCTGAGCAGCTATGCACCCCATCCTGGGCCTGAGAAATAGCCGTGGGGTCCACCTTTACCATACATAAACCCAGGCCAGTCAAAAAGCCATATGGCCACATCTCAGGCCTGAGAAACAGCCCTGTGGACCACCCTAAGGACACACGCCCCAGGCCAGCCCAAATAACCTTTACTCACTTCTCAGAACTAAAAACCAGCCCCAAGGACCATCTCCAGGAGACACACCCTCCAGGCCAGCAAAGCAGTCAGTGTATTGGGCTCAAGAAACAGCACCATGGGCCACCCCGGATGATCGGCCTTTAGACTAACCATGAAATGGCACACTGATGACCCTAGTTAGAGTAAAAGCTCTGTGGTCCAATCCTGATGAGTGAGACCCCAAGTTGGCCAACCTACCATGTGCATGTAGACGTACTGACCTGAGAAAAAACCTGAAATAACCTGAAAGCCCACATCCAGCAGAGCTGCACCACTACTGCCACAAACTCTCTTAGCCTATGCTACTGAGACACATGCAAACATCACTAGCATGGATTACAGCTGAAGAAACTACATGGAGACTGCACTACTGCATCCACCTAGAACCAAAGCCAATGCACCCCATTGAACCAACACCCCAAGACCCATCTATGCAAATAAGTCATTACCTACTAAACCTACTGCATAGAATTGGAAGAGGCAAATGTTTCACTGACTTGCATAGAAATCAATGTAAGGAAAAGCAAGAAAACATGTCTCTTCCCAAAGAACACAACAATTCTCCAGTAACAGACCCCAATACTAAGGAAATATTAAAAATGACAGAAAAAGAATTCAAGATAATAATTCTAATAAAACTCAGTGAGATACAAGAGAATACAGATCGACAATTCAATGAAATCAGGACAACAGTTCATAATTTGAATGAGAAATGCAACAGATATATATCATTTAAAAAAGAACCAAATAGAAATTCTAAAGCTAAAGAAGTCAATGAATAAAACAAAAAATACAATTGAGAGTATTGACAATAGAATAGACTGAGCAAAAGATAAAAGAAAAAAACTTGAAGACAGGTCTTCTGAAATAATGCAGGAAGACAAAAAAAATAAATAAATACAAGAAAGAAAGAAAAAAAGAATAGAAAGCTTACCGGGTTTATGAGCCATCACTAAGCAAAAATTATTTGCATTATAAGCATTCCAGAAGCAGAAGAAAAGGGAAAAGGTATATTTAAAAAAATATATTTAATGAAATGATAGCTGAAAACATTCTAAGTCTTGGGAGAAAGACGGACATCCAGATCTAGGAAGCTCAAAGAACCTCAAATACATTATATTCAAACAGGTCCTCTCCAAGGCACATTATAGTCAAAGTATCAAAAGTCAAAGAGAAATACAGAATTCTAAAAATAGCAAGAGAAAAGTGCTGAGTCATATACAAGGGAATCTCTGTAAGACTAACAGTTAATTTCTCAGCAGAAACTTTACAGGCCAGGAGAGAATGATTTAAAGATTTGAAAGGAAAAAAAAAAGAGATTTTTTTTTCCTGCCAGCTTTTAGCCTGCCAGCCAAAAATCTCATACCCAGCAAAGCTATCATTCAGAAATGAAAACAAAATACAATCTTTCACAGACAAGCAAAAATTGAGGGAATTCATCACCACTAGATGAGCCTTATAAGAAATGTTCAAGGGAGTCTTACATCTGGAAGTGAAAGAAAAGAACCACCATCGTGGAAAGACACAAAGATATAAAACTCATTGGTAGAGCCAATACTCAAAGAAGAAATAGAAAGGAATAATACCTTATCACTAGAGAAGACCACTCAACTGCAAAAATAGTAAGAGAGAAATTAAGGAACAAAAGATACACAAAACAACAACAACAAAATCAATAAAATGGCAGGAAAAAGTCCTCATCTATCAATAATAATCTTGAATGTAAACTAATTAAATTCCATATTTAAAAGATACAGACTGGCTGAACAGATAAAAAAACAAGACCCAACTATAGGCTGCCTACAAGAAACTCACGTTATATATAAATACATAGATTGAAAATGAAAGGATTGAAAAAGATATTGTTTTGCTTTTGGACAAAGATTTTTGCTCATGGAAAAAGATACTCTTTCTTTTTCATTCCTTCTTGCTTTTGGAAAGCAAAAATATAAAACTCATTGGTAGAGCCAATACCCAAAGAAGAAATAGAAAGGAATAATACCTTATCACCAGAGAAAACCACTCAACTGCAAAAATAGTAAGAGAGAAGTTAAGGATTTCTGATTTGGAAAGCAAAAGCAAGCACAAGTAGCTATACTTATATCAGACAAAACAGACTTGAAGTCAAAGCTGTATAAAGAGACAAAGAAGGACATTATATAATAATAAATGGATCAGTTCAGCAAGAAAATAAAACAATTGTAAATATGTATGCACCCAACACCCTGCACCCAGATATATAAAGCAAATATTGTTAGATCTAAAGGGAGAGATCAATCCCGATACAAAGCAGTTGGGGACTTCAACACTACATTCTCAGCATTGAACAGATTTCTAGAAAGAAAATCAACAAAAGAACACTGGATTTAAATTGCACCATAAATCTAACGGGCCTAACAGACATTTACAGAGCATTTCACTAGATAGCTGCAGAATACATATTCTTCTCATCAGCACATGGAACATTCCCCAGGATTGTCACTCAGGCTGGAGTGCAATGGTGTGATCTCGGTTTACTGCAACCTCTGCCTCCCAGGTTCAAGTGATTCTCCTGCCTCAGCCTCCCGAGTAACTGGGATTACAGGCGCCCACCACCACGCCCAGCTAATTTTATTTTTAGTAGAAATGGGTTTTCACCATGTTGGCCAGGCTGCTCTTGAACTCCTGACCTCAGGTGAGCCACCTGCCTCAGCCTCCCAAAGTGCTGGAATTACAGGCGGGAGCCACCGTACCTGGCTAAAAAAAAATTTCAGAATCAAAATCATATCAAGTATCTTACCTGACCACATGGAATAAAACTAGAAATTAATAAAAAAAAAAAAAAAAGGAATATTCAAAACTATACAACTAGAGGGAAACTTAAAACCATGCTCCTGAATGATCAATGCATGAAAGAAGAAATTAAAAATAAAATTTTATTTATTTATTTATTTATTTATTTATTTATGACCAGGTCTCCATTCACCTGGCCAAAAATGAAATTGTAAAACAAATAAAACAAATTAAGGAGCAAATAAAACAAATTAAGAGAGAAATTAAGAAACAAAAGATATATATAAAAGCTGTATTTCTCTCGGCCGCCATGGTAGCTCATGCCTATCATCCCAGAACTTTGGGAGGCTGAGGCAGGCAGATCACCTGAGGTCAGGAGTTCGAGACCAGCCTGACCAACAGGGTGAAACCCCATCTCTACAAGAAATACAAAAAATTTAGCCAGGCATGGTGGTGCACGCCTGTAATCCCAGCTACTTGGGAGGCTGAGGCAGGAGAATCACTTGAACCCCGGAGGCAGAGGTTGAGGTGAGTTGAGATCACGCCACTGCATTCCAGCCTGGACAACAGAGTGAGACTCCATCTCAAAATAAATAAATATATATATCTTTGTTCCCTTGAAACAAATGAAAATAGAAACACAACATATCAAAACCTATGGAACACAAATAAAGTAGTATTAAGAGATAAGTTTTTTGTTGTTTTTGGGGGGGCTTTGTTGAGACAGAGTCTCCATTCTGCTACCAAGACTGGAGTGCAGTGGTGTGATCTCGGCTCACTGCAACCTCCATTAAGAGGCAAGTTCATAGCAATAAATGCCTACATCAAAAAACTAGAAAGAGAGCTAGTCATGGTGGCACACATCTGTAATCCTAGCACGCTGGGAGGCCGAGGTGGGAGAATTGCTTGAGGCCAGGAGTTCAAGACCAGCCTGGGCAACTAAGCAAAAGTCCATTTTAAAAACACACACACACACACACACACACACACACACACACACAGAAAGGAAAAAAGAAAGACAGGAACAGGGAGGGGAGGGGAGGGAAAGGGAGGGGAAGGGGAGGGGAGAGGGAAAGGAATTCTCCCAACAAAGAAAAGTCCAGGACCAGAGGGCTTTACCATGGAATTCTACAGAAACCTTTAAATGAGAATTCATACCAATTCTTCTCAAACTATTCCTAAAAATTAAAGCAGAGGGAACTCTTCCTAACTCATTCTATGAGGCTAGCATAACTGATAACAAACCAGATAAGGACACAACAACAACAAAAAACTACAGACCAATATTCCTGATGGACACAGATCTAAAATCCTCAATAAAATACTAGCACACTGAATCCAACAGTACATCAAAAGATAGCACAGCATGATCAAGTGAGATTTACCACAGGGATGCAAGGCTGGTTCAACATATGTAAATCAATAAATGTAATATATTACATGAACAGAACAAAGCACAAAAACCACATGATCATCTAATAGAAGCAGAAAAAGCATCTGATAAAATTCAACACACCCTCATGACAAAAACTCTCAATAATTAGGTATAGTAGAAAAGTACCAGGCTGGGCAAGGTGATTCATGCCTGTAATCTCAGAACTTTGGGAGGGTGGATTATGTGAGTCCAGGAGTTTGAGACCAGCCTGGACAACATGGTGAAACCCCATCTCTACAAAAAGTTTTTTAAAAGTTAGATGAGCATGGTGGCACATGCCTATAGTCCCACTACTCAGGAGGCTGAGGTGGTAGGATTATTACCTGAACCTAGGAGTAGGAGGTTGTAGTGAGCCAAGATTGTGTCCTTGCACTCCAGCCTGGGCAACAGAGCAAGATCCTGTCTCAAAAGAAAAATAAATAAATAAATAAATAAATAAAAGTACTTCAACATAATAAAGGCTATATATGACAAACCCACAGCTAACATCATACTGAATGGGGAAAAGCTGAAAGTTTTTCCTCTGATAATTGGAAAAAGACAAGGATGCCCTTACTCAACATAGTGCTAAACACATTCAGTAAAGTTGCAGGATAGAAATCAACATACAAAAATCGGTCACATTTCTATATAAAAACAACAAACTCATCAAAAAAAAAAATTAAAAGTCAATCCCATTTACAGAAGCTACAAAAAAAATACCTAGGAATAAATTTAACTAAGGATATGAAAGACCTCTACAATGAAAACTACAAAACATTGATGAAGAAAAGTGAAAAGGATAAAACAAATGTAAAGACATCCCATGCTAATGGATCAGAAGAATTTATATTGTTAAAATGATTATACTACCCAAAGAAACCTACAGATTCAATGCAATCCCTACCAAAATACCAATGACATTCTTCAGAGAAATCGTTTTTTTTCTTTTTTCTTTTTCTTTTCTTTTCTTTTCTTTTTTTTTTTTTTTTTTTTTTTTTTTTTTTTTTTTTTTTTTTTTGAGGCAGAGTCTCACTCTGTCACCCAGACTGGAGTACAGTGGCACAATCTCAGCTCACTGCAACCTCCGCCTCCTGGGTTCAGGCCATTCTCCTGCCTCAGCCTCCCAAGTAGCTGGGACTATAGGCACGTGCCACCACGCCCAGCTAATTTTTTTGTATTTTCAGTAGAGACGGGGTTTCACCATATTGACCAGGATGGTCTCGATCTCCTGACCTCGTGATCTTCCTTCTTCAGCCTCTCAAAGTGCTGCAATTACAGGCTTGAGCACTGTGCCTGGCCGAGAAATTGTTTTAAAAATCTTAAAATTTGCATGGAACTACAAAAGACCCCCTGAGCAAAAAGAACAAAGCTGGAGGTATCACACTACCAGACTTCAAAATATACTACAAAGTTGTTGTAACCAAAACAGCATGACACTATGTGTCAAAAACAGACACATAAACCAGTGGAAGATAATGGAGAACCCATAAATAAATCCATGTATCTACAGCCAACTGATTTTTGACAATACTCATTGGGGAAAGAACAGTCTCTTTAATAAATGGTGCTGGGAAAACTGGATATCCATATGTAGAAGAATGAAACTAGACCCTCACCTATAACCCTATAATACCCTATAAAACCCTAAAAATAAACTCAAAATGGATCCAAGACCTAGATGTAAGATCCCAAACTATAAAACTACTAGAAGACAATATAAGGGAATTGCTTCAAGGCATTGATCTGAGAAAATATTTTATGAATAAAACCTCAACCACACAGGCAACAAAAGCAAAAATAAACAAATTAGGTTATATCAAAGTAAAAACCTGTACATTAGGGCAAGGCATGGTAGCTCATGCCTGTAATCCCAGCAATTTGGGAGGCTAGGGGACGTGGATCACCTGAGGTCAAGAGTTCGAGACAAGCCTGGCAGAGCCCTGTCTCTACTAAAAATACAAAAATTAGCCAGACATTATGGCATGAGCCTGTAATCCCAGCAACTCGGGAGGCTGAGGTGGGAGAATCACTTGAACCTGGGAGGCCGAGGTTGCAGTGAGCCAAGATCGTGCCACTGCACTCCAGCCTGGGTGACAGAGTGATACTCTGTCTGAAAAAAACAAACAAACAAACACTGCACATCATAGGACATAATCAAAAGAGTGAAAAGACAACCTACAGAATGGGAGAAAGTGTTTGCAAGCTATTCATTCAGTGGAGGATTGATGTCCAGAATATACAAGGAACTCAAACATCTCAATAGCAAAAAATAAACAGTCTGATTTTACAATGAGCAAATGATCTGTACAAACATTTCTCAAAAGAAAATATATAAAGATGGTCAACAAGTATATGAAAAAAATGCTCAACAACACTAATTAAATTAATTAGAGAAATGCAGGTCGGGCTTGGTGGCTCATGCCTATGATCCCAGCACTTTGGGAGGCCAAAGGAGGTGGATCACCTGAGGTCAGAGTTTGAGACCAGCCTGACCAATATGGTGAAACCCTGTCTCTACTAAAAATACAAAATTAATCAGATGTGGCGGTGCACACCTGTAATCCCAGAGGCAGAGGTTGCAGTTAGCCGAGGTCACACCATTGCACTCCAGCCTGAGCAACAAGAGCAAAACTCCATCTCAAAAAAAAAAAAGAAAGAAAAAACAAGAAATGCAAACCAAAACTATAATGAGGTATCATCTCACCTCAAGATGGCAATTATGAAAAAAAGAAAACATAAATGCTGGCGAGGAAGTAGAGAAAAAAAAAACTTTTTTTTTTTTTTTTTTTTTTTTGAGACGGAGTTTCACTCTTGTTGCCCAGGCTGGAGTGCAATGGTGCAATCTCGGCTCACTGCAACCTCCACCTCCCAGGTTCAAGCGATTCTCCTGTCTCAGCCTCTTGAGTAACTGGGATTACAGCCATGTGCCACCATGCCTGGAGAATTTTGTATTTTTAGTAGAGACAGGGTTTCTCCATGTTGGTCAGGCTGGTCTCAAACTCCTGACCTCAGGTGATCTGCCCGCCTCAGCCTCCCAAACTGCTGGGATTGCAGGAAAAAAGAACTCTTAAACGCTTGGTGGGAATGTAAACTAGTAGAGCCACTACAGAAGACAGTATGTAGTTTTCTCAAAAAGCTAAAAATAGAACTACAATGTGATCCAACAATTCCACTACTGGGCATTTATCCAAAGGAAAGGAAATCAGTGTATCAGAGATATCTGCATCCCCATGCTTATTGCAGCACAATCACAATAGACAAAATATGGAATCAACTTAGGTATTCAACAACAGATAAGTGGGTAAGAAAATGTGGTATATATACACAGTGGGATACTATTCAATCATAAAAAAGAATTAAATCTTGTCATTTGCAGCAATGTGGACGGAACTGGACAACATTATGTTAAGTGAAATAAGCCAGGAACAGAAAATTAAACACTGCATTTTCTCATTCATATGTAGAAGCTAAAAAATGTTGATCTCATAAAAGTAAAACAGAGGATACTGGAGGCTGGGAATGATAGAGGGAGGAAGGATAGGGACAGATTTGTTAAAGGATAGAAAATTACAGTGAGATAGGAGGAGTAAGTTCTACTGTTCTACACCACTGTAGAATTACCATAGTTAACAATGTTATACAGCTTCAAATGGCTAGAAGGAGGATATTGAATGTTTCTAATAGAACAAAATGATAAATGTTTGAAATGATAATAAGCCAATTATACTGATCTGATCACTATACCAGTGGTCCTCAACCTTTTTGACACCAGGAACCAGTTTTGTGGAAGACAGTTTTTCCATGGAAAATTGGGGTGGGGGGATGGTTTTGGGATGAAACTGTTCCACCTCAGATCATCAGGCATGAGATTCTCATAAGGAGTGTACAACCTAGATCCCTCATATACAAAGTTTATAATAGGGTTCGCATTCCTGTAAGAATTTAATGCCACTGCTGATCTGACAGGAGGCAGAGCTCAGGCAGTAATGCTCACTCACTCGCCTTCTGCTCACCTTGTGGTCCAGTTCCTAACACACCATGAGCAGGTACCAGTCCACGGCCAGGGGTTTCAGGACCCCTGCAGTATACAGTATATGCATCAAAACATCAATACATACCCCATGAATATGTACAATTACTGTCAATTAAAACATAAAATAAGCCTGCGCACAATGGCCTGTACTCCCAGCACTTTGGGAGGTCAAGTTGGGAGGACTGCTTGAGGCCAGAAGTTCAAGACCGGCCTGGGCAACACAGCAAGACCCCATCTCTATTTTCAAAAAAAATTTTAATTAAAAATAAAATAATAAATATTCATTACCCATTCACTGGTGGGGGAAGGAAACCATGTAAAGAGATGGATCTGCTCATTAGCTTGACTGTAGTAATCAGTTCACCATGTATATGTATATCAAAATATTATATTGTACACCTTAATATATACAACTTTTACTTTTAAAAATAGGACTGAAAAAAACAATCATGGGTATAGATATATTTCCTGGCTTTCTAGTCTGTTCCAGTCATATATTTTTCTATTGGTCTGCCAATACAGCATGTTTTAATTATAGCAGCATTATGACAGATGTTAATATCACGTGAAGCAAATCTTTCTATCTGTCCTTTTTCAAAGGAATCTGGCTATCCAGGTACATTGTATCTCCTATAAATTTTAGAATCACTTTAGCAAATTTTTTTAAAACCTGGTGAGAATTTGATTGGCTAATATTGAAACCACAGATCAATCTGGAATAAATTTGACCTCTTTACAATGTTTAGTATTCTAACCCATAAACATGTTTTCTCTTTCTTTATATTTAGATTTTATTTATTTATTTTTATTTTAAGATATTTTTGAGACAGAGTCTCACTTTGTTGCCCAGGCTGGAGTGCAGTGGCACGATCTCAGCTCACTGCAACCTCTACCTCCCAAGTCCAAACGATTCTCGTGTTTCAGCCACCTGAGTAGCTGGAATCACAGGCTTGTGCCACCACGCCTGGCTAATTTTTTGTAGTTTTAGTAGACATGGGGTTTCTCCCTATGGGCCAGGTTGGTCTCAAACTCCTGGCTTTAAGTCATTCACCCACTTTGGCCTCCCAAAGTGCTGGGATTACAGGCGTGAGCCATCATGCCTGGCCTGGATTTTCTTTAATATCTCTTAATAAAATTTAAAAATTTTCTCAAAATTCAAAAATTTCTCAAATTTTCTCAATTGAAACCTTCAATTAATTTTTTTATTTATTCCTGGCATTTCATATTACTAATCCTACTTTATGTAATATATTCCCCCTCCCCCACCCCAATACAGGGATTCACTCTGTTACCCAGGCTAGAGTGCAGTGGTGTGATCATGGTTCACTGTAGCTTCAACCTCCCGGGCTCAAGCAATCCTCCCACCTTAGCCTCCCAAGCAGCTGACACATGCCATCATTCCAGCTAGTGTCTTTATTTTTCGTTTGGCAGAGATGGGGTCTCACTACATTGCCTAGGCTGGTTTTGAGCTCCTGAGCTAAAGCAAGCCTCCTGCCTCAGCCTCCCAAAGTGCTGAGATTACAGGCATAAGCCACCACTCCTGGCCTAGTACCTCATTTTTAAATTATTGTTTGTTGCTGGCATACCGAAACAAAATTTATTTCTGAATATTTTTTCCTCAGCAATCAGTAAACTCATTAATAAGTTATCTGTGGGTTATACTGAATTTTCTATGTTAACAACCATTTTCTGCAAATAACGACAGTTTAGTTCCTTCCTTTTCAATAGTACTTTTGCCATGCTGGTTAGGAAATCTAGTACATATTTAATAGAAATTTTGATAGCAGGCATCCTCGTTTTACTCCAGCTCTCAAAGGAAAAGTTACAGGTTTTCATCTTGAATATAATATGTGCTATAGGTTTTATGGAGCTACTATTTATTATATTAAGGAAGTCTTCCATTTCTAAAGTTCTAAAGGTTTTTATCTTTTTCATGGATAGATGCTTTTTTTTTTTTTTTTTTTTTTTTTGAGATAGAGCGTCACTCTGTCGCCCAGGCTGGAGTGCAGTGGCACGATCTCGGCTCACTGCAACCTCCACCTCCTGGGTTCATGCAATTCTCCTGCCCCGGCATCTCAAACAGGTGGGATTACAGGTGCGGGCTACCACACCTGGCTAATTTTTTTTCTATTTTTAGTAGATACAGGGTTTTGCCATGTTGACCAGGCTGGTCTTGAACTCCTGACCTCAACTGATCCACCCGCCTCGGTCTCCCTAAATGCTGGGATTACAGGCATGAGCCACCACGCCCGGCCAATGCTAAATTTTATAACTGCCATTTGCACATCTTTTAAGATGACCAAGTGATTTTTCTTCAATTTATATTGTTGTGACATTTTACTTATCTATTCTACATTCCTGAGATAAACACAGATTAACCATAATACATTACCTTTTATTTTTACATATTATTGGGTCTAATTTGCTAATATTTTGTACTAGTCTCATAAAAAGAGTTGACACATACTTCCTGTTTTTCTATTCTCTGAAAGAGTCTGTATAAGACTGGAATCATTATTTATTTATTTATTTATTTATTTTTGTATTTTTTTCTGGCAATGTTTAGCAGACTTGCCAGCAAAGCTATTTTTTGTTTTTTTGGTTTTGTGTTTTTGCTTGTTTACTTTTGCTAATCAGCTGACTTTAATATTCGCCATATAGCTATTTGAACTTTGAAGCTTTCTTTGTGAAAAGATTTTGACTATTGATCCATTTTTTTTTAATTGTTAGAGAATTATCCTGGTTTCCTATTCCTCAACCTGCATTGGTAATTTTCTAAATAAATAATAAATTTTCTAACTTATTAAAAATCCATATTTTATTTTTTACTATAACTATAATAATGTCCCCCCTTTCATTTCTGCTATTATTTGTGCCTTCCTCTTTTTTTTTTTTTTTCTTTATCACTCTCCCCTGCAAGTAGCAGTGACTCAGAGCCCCAGACTCAAGCACCACTTAAGCTGCCAGGGCACTCCTGCTGCCCTTTCAGATCAGATGCTTCTGCACAGATGTTCAGCAAGCTCTGAGTATGTTGCTTGGAGGCAAATGCGTTTCAGAAAGATTAGGATGGGTCTCCATGGCACGTGTATACCTATGTAACAAACCTGCACGTTCTGCACATATATCCCAGAACTTAAAGTATAATAAAAAAAAATTTTTTTTAAAGAGAATTAGGGTGGGTCTTCTCTTTCATTCTCAGCATTAGATGGTACCTACACTATGGGGAGATATGTATTATGTTTACCATAGTTAAGGAAATTGAGTTTTACGGAAGTTGGTTTTCTTTTTTTTTGAGACGGAGTTTTGCTCTTGTTGTCCAGGCTGGAGTACAATGGTGCGATCTCAGTTCGCTGCAACCTCTGCCTCACAGGTTCAAGCAATTCTCCTGCCTCAGCCTCCCGAGTAGCTGGGATTACAGGCATGTGCCACCGTGCCCGGCTAATTTTGTATTTTTAGTAGAGACATGGTTTCACCATGTTGGTCAGGCTGGTCTATGAACTTCTGACTCCAGGTGATCCACCCGCCTCCGCCTCCCAAAGTGCTGGGATTAAAGGCATGAGCCACCACGCCCAGCCGGAAGTTAATATGACCAAACCAAGATATACAACTGATTAAACAGTAGAACCCTAGGATTCTGGGATGTTTTCCAACACCAACCACTTCTCTAATTCAACAGACCAAGTATGTTTCTAATGATTCAATTTAATTCTGACACTAACTACCCAGAGTTAGGGTAAGTTAGGGTGAGCAGTACCTCTGGGTTTCTTCATTTGAGTCTACTCTGCAACCAGCTACAGCTCTTAAATCTGAGGTAAGAGTGCCACTTACTGGTAGCCTCATCACAATGCAACTTGAAACCTGCTCACAAATTTAATTCTAAGTGCCAGTGGTATGCAAAAGAAAAAAGGCTCAGTAGGGTATACATATATTAAAACATTACATTGTAACTCACAAATAAATAATTTATCAATTAAAAACAAAATAAAGCTTAAGTGCTTTGTAGCCATTTTCCTGGCTACAATACTATGAATACAACACTATTCTCCTGGAACAATACTATGAAGAAGCTTCTGTAATTTGTATCTCTGTGATTTTTTTATTAGTAGCTTTGTGAAAACACTCCAAAGTTTAGAATCCAATTACCTAGGTCATCATGGCTCACCAGCCAAATCCAGCCTGCTGTCTGATTTTGTACTCTCACATCTAAGAATAATTGTATATGCTAAATAGTTGGAAAAAATCAGAATATTTCACATATGAAAATTATTTAAATTCAAAATTCAGTGTCCATATAGAAAGCTGTATTGGAACCGAGCTCTCTTGTTTATGGATTGTCTATGGCCGCTTTCGACCCACAGCAGTTGAGTAGCTGCAACGGAAACTGTGCAGTCCTCAATGCCTAAAATATTTACTAATTGAATCTTTACAAAAGAGTTTGCCAATTCCTGACCTAGATTCCAACCTGAGCAAATCTAAACTCTAATCCTCAATTTTCATTACTCATAAAATGGGGATAATACCTGCTAAGAGTTTTTAGGAAGATTAGAGTTATAAGCACAGAATCTCCTTAAGATACTCACAGAAGTCTAAGCTAAGACATAAGCACCTTAATATGTTCAAAGGGAACTCATAATTTCCATCTATAAATCTGTTCAGCCCAGTATCAAGTAGTATTTACAAGCATGGACTTTAGCGTCAAAATATTGGCTCCACTCTTGGTTTCACTACTTATTTGCCTACATGACTTAGTAACAACATGAGGGAATGGAGAGGCAAAGAAGTATGAAGGTTGAGCGCTCAGGCTTTGAAAACTAGAATGCCTAGTTTCCATTCTGGCTTTGCCACTCACTAGTCAGGTAATCTTGGGTAAATTATGTAACTTCCCTGACCCTCCACTTCCTCATCTGAAATGTAAGTGTAAAAAGAATACTGATTTCATTAAATAGCTGTAAGGCTGAAATGACTTTATTTATACAAACAGCTTCAAACATTGCCAGCAACTTACAGCCATAAATCCCAACAGATTTAGAAGGTTCTTCATAGGATTATTCCAAGGACTAAAGAAGGAATGGCTACAAAGCACTTAGCACAATTTGTGGTACTTAGAAAGCTATCAAAGGACAGCTAGTACCCTTCCTACTGATTCTCTGTATTTTAGTAAAATCTGATGAGAAATCAATTGCAAACATAATTTCTCATCAGATTTCAAATAAAAACCCAACTCCTTCCCTTGACCCTCTAAATCATATACATCTGTCCTCCATCTGCTTCTCAAGCTCCAACCTCCTCCCTCACGATATTGTAGCCATCATAGCCTTTCTCATCCAAGTTATGCCAACTTTGTATCTCCTCGTGAGATATTTGCACCTGCCGTTCCCAGTAATCTTGGAGCTCAGTGCATGAGTTGAAGCTGCCTTCTTTTATGTTTTTGAGACAGGGTCTTGCTCTGTCACCCAGGCTGGAGTACAGTGGCATGACCGTGGCTCACTGCAGCCTTGACCTCCTGGACTCCAGTGACCCTTCTACTTCAGCCTCTGGAATGGCTGAAACCACAGGCATGTGCCATCACATCCAGCTAATTTTTACATTTCTTTGTAGAGACAGGGTCTCCCTATGTTGCCCAGGCGGGTCTCGAACTCCTGGACTCAAGTGATCCTCCCGCCTCAGTCTCTCAGTGGTGGAATCACAGGTGTGAGTCACCATACCTGGCAAAGTTGTCTTCTAAAGTCCTTAACAAATGTGAGGTTAGGCATGGTGGTTCACTCCTGTAATCCCAGCACTTTGGGAGGCTGGAGGATTACTTGAGCTCAGGAGTTTGAAACCAACCTGGGTAACATAGTGAGACCTCATCTCTACTCAAAGAGAAAAAAAAAAATTTAGGCCAAGAATGGTGGCTCACTCCTGTAATCCCAGCACTTTGAGAGGCCCAGGCGGGCAGATCACGAGGTCAGGAGATCCAGGCCATCCTGGTCAACATGGTGAAACTCCTTCTCTACTAAAAATACAAAATTTAGTGGGCATAGTGGCACGTGCCTGTAGTCCCAGCTACTCGGGAGGCTGAGGCAGGAGCATCGCTTGAACCTGGGAGTTGGAGGTTGCAGTGGCCCCAGATTCTGCCACTGCACTCCAGCCTGGCGAAAGAATGAGACTTCATCTCAAAAAATAAAAAAAAAAAGTTTTAAGAGATAAAAAAGAAGTGAACATGTACACATGCCTTGAAAAGAGAAGATAATGTGGACAAGGTGATTTGAACAGACAATAGAAACATAACTGGAAGCAAGATTCTTCTCAAGGTGCTGTAATGGCTGAATGGTTAAGACACAAACTATCACCTTCAAAAATCAATTCGTTTTATTATCTTAGTTACATTTTCCTTCGCCCTTCCGACACATCCAACACTTAAACTAGCATCAGGCATAGAGGTGACCACAGTAAGTATTCATCAAATGAATACCATGAATAAATGAATAGCTGGGGAAAAACTACTCTCATAAAGAGAACACAGATTTGTACAGTTTATTTTTGCTATTTATATTAAGTTTACACGTGCCTGATCTGTAGCGGATATCTCGTTGTTAGTTCAGCACCACTTCCTTCCTCTGAGACAGACTGACTCTTCCATACATAGACATAGTGGGGACTGTCAAATTATTATGGGAGCCAAGTCCCAGTTGATTTGCCCAGTTGGAATCAAGTATGCAACCCCTAATTCCTCATGTCTAGGTCGTTAATTAACCTCATTTTTTTTCGTATTTGAGAGCGAACTCCCAGACAGTGGTAAACATAGAAATGCTTAACACATGGGAACTGTTAGTTGCCATGTTCTCCACCTACATCATTAAAGAAGTTCATCAGTAAAGAGAATGAAGCTAACAGGAAGGATGGTCTCCAGGGCTACTAACTCAAAACTTCAGACACTTTCTGTCCTCCTCATGGTTTATATATTCAACTTATCCTTCAATCAACATACCCTATATCCTTTCCTTTTAAAATTAAATAGCAATGGAGAGAAGTTCTCACTATGTTGCCCCCGCTGGTCTTTTCAACTTTCTGGTTGAAAAGGTCTGGGATGGAGCTAGAGAAACTTCATTTATTTTTTATTTTTCTGAACCTATGGATTATACTAAAACTTTTATTTCTAGTGAGTCCCCAAATGGTACCAATGCTGCTGGTCCAGGACCACACACTTTAAGAACCACTGGCCTACATTAAGAAAATGGCAGGCAAAGATCCTCAGAAACAAAGTCAACTCTCTACTAACACCTTGGTGGAAGAGGTGATGGACAGTGGGGAGAAGAAAGTGCTCACATAAAGTCCAATTAGTGAGGGGCAGAGTGGAGTTAATGAAAAGAAGACTTAGTCCTCACAGTCATTCAAAGACCCAGACTGACAATCTTTGCCATCTTCGGTGGCTTCCAAACTTATCCTGGATATGACCATGCAACCAGCAGTTGGGAGAAAAGAATGGAGGATCATGCAAGAAATGTTTATGGGGCAAGCCTGGATTCCTATGCCCACATTTCACTGCCTAGAACTTAATCATATGTTCTCACAGAGATGCTGGCAGTACGGAAATGTCCCTGGTTGGGTTGCCACATCTTGGCAACGTATCTTCAAAGAACAAGACTCTCTGGTAGACACCTAGCAGTCTCTGCCGTCAAACCCCTTTCCCATTGTGGACTTAAGCAAGTCTGGGCTTAGCTTTAAAGAAAATGTGTAGCTAATGACATAGACATCTTAATTACTAAAATTAATGTCTGTAACTTAAAATGGCCAAAGGACTTATTACCTGAGTGACTGGAGAAAAAAACAATTCATGGGACTTGCCTGCAAGAGTCCATTCAGGATAGGGAGAAAAGACTGAGATAGTGGGTTTACAGGAGCAGTCATGAGGAAAAAATAAAGTTTCTGTTTTATAATTCTTCTGGGCTCCTCTCTATTAACATGTTATACTACCTTTTGCAGCTTAAGCAAAATTTTTAATGGAATAAGTTTAAAGATATCATAGTTTTACATTTATAGATTGATATCCATTATTCCTCTATCATTCTTAAAGCAAATGATAAATCCCCTTTTCAAAGACGAAAACTTTTGCTATTACTGAGGTTATCATCAAAGTTTTACTGCAACTCCAAAACACAGGAATGTCCCATACAACAGCGGTGAACACTTTGCTTTTTAAAGTGATTATTCTTAGTGCAGGGGTACTCATTTGTCTATGCTTGTTATACAGTGAAATTACTGCCTATGACATCTCATAATTGAAAAAGTTGGAGTCAAGATTAAAGCTGTTTACATTTTTAGTGAAACCTCTCTTAAGACTGTCCAAAAGAAAATAAACTAATATATGAGGCTATTTATCAAAAGGAAAAAAGAAACATAAACATCTTTCATGGTCTTTCATTCATTTCATCAATTAGGACACACAAGGCAGCATCTTTCTCTATAATCTGATCTCTCCTATGACCTGAATTTTCTCTTTGTTCATTCTGTCCAGTACAATTGTTGCTATCATCAGCATCCATTGGTTCAGTTTTTACTCTCATTCCTGCTTCTGAATGAGGCAAATCATCAGGCAAAGAAGCCAAGCAATTCTGAATCATTTCAATTACTCGTTCTAGGTGCTTTTGAAACCTCTCAGCTGTTTCAAGCCGTTGACGTTTCTGGACCTCCATCATGACTCTCAAGGTCTCTCTTGCTTGGTGGGGTCGGTATTCATTTATAAGATGATGCACGTGTACAAAAAGCAGCTTAAGATCTTCTAGTTTCTCTTCTCGTTTTATACTCCCAGGGCTCCTTATTAAAATATCTAAAAGGTCCAAGAAATTAATAAGGATAGACATATTAAGTTTTCTCAGTTCTTTTTTGTGATCAAACTGCATAGGATGAAGCCGTTCGATGCCCTGACTTTCCAAAGGGCGGATGATAAGATCATCGCATTGGAACTGATTGCCAAACATCATGTAACTATCTTTTATTGGAGGGGGAGGCTTGGGAGCTAAGCCTTCTTGAATATTTTCATCTGTATATTCCTTGATATATTGCATTGGAGGTGGTGGAAGTGCACTTACTTGCTGTGGTTCACCCATTGTGGACTATCAAGAACCTATGGACACAGACCAAAGATTTATTAGAGCCACAAAACAAACCTGTTACATTTCATAACTACAGACAGAATATTTTCTTCCTTTTCTTCCAGTAGTTTGGGGTCCAAGACAAGATGATCTCCTTGGTTTCTAAAACTAACATTTATGATAGGTAAAGTTTGGCATATTTTCTAAGTAGGCATTATATTCTCAACCATTCACATATTTTCCATTCTCTCCCTAATAATTTCATCAGCATGAAAAAATCTGTAGCATCTTCTGATCTCTAAAGAAAATCTTCCACCGGGTGCGATGGCTCACACCTGTAATCCCAGCACTTTGGGAGGCCGAGGCAGGCGGATCACAAGGTCAGGAGATCGAGACCATCCTAGCTAACAGGGTGAAACTCCGTCTCTACTAAAAGACAAAAAAAATTAGCCGGGCATGGTGGCGGGTGCCTGTAGTCCCAGTTACTCAGGAGGCTGAGACAGGAGAATGGTGTGAACCCAGGAGGCGGAGCTTGCAGTGAGCCGAGACTGTACCACTGCACTCCAGCCTGGGCGACAGAGCGAAAATCTGTCTCAAAAAAAAAACAAGAAAATCTTCTGGATTCCACACCCTTCACCATTCATGCCCCCATTTCTCTACTCCTCCATAACCAAACTACACATGTTGTCTCCCAATCTCATATCACAATCACTTTTGCTTTATGTTACAGATTGATTTCCAATAGCAAACACTTACTTGTATCTCTCATAAACACTGACAAAATTAACACTTCTAAATCCTAAACACATGGTATTATCCAAAGTTCCTGAATGAAATGATTCAGTTCCATATCCTTTTTGTCACAGTAAACTATGCAATTTTATATGGACACATTAACTTTTTTTTTTTTTTTTTTGAGACGGAGTCTTGCTCTGATGCCCAGGCTGGAGTGCAGTGGTGCGATCTCAGCTCACTGCAACCTCCGCCTCCTGGGCTCAAGCAATTCTCCTGCCTCAGTCTCCCAAGTAGCTGGGATTACAGGCGCACACCACCATGCCCGGCTAAGTTTTGTATTTTTAGTAGAGACAGGATTTCGCCATGTTGGCCAAGTTGGTCTCTTAATTCCCCACCTCAGGTGATCCGCCCACCCTGGCCTCCCAAAGTGCTGGGATTACAGGTGTGAGCCACCGTGCCCGGCCTGTATGGACACATTAACTTCCCTACAACTATCACAGAAATTTCAAACCCCAGGTTCAAACCCAGTATCTTCTATGGCCATAATAACCTCTACTTACTCTACCTTAAGCCTAGATATACCATCCAATGAGAAGATTCTGAAGTGCTCCTTTACACTGGTATTATCAAAGTTTCAAGATATAACACCCTCTAACATCAGGTGGGGCAAGTATTCTATTAGAAGCAATATTATACTTAGAATTCGTGAGGTACTAAGGGCAGGCGTGGTGCAGCCCTGAGTTTCCACCATGCCACAGTAGTGCATAGGATGATGCAGCCTCGACCTCCCAGGCTCAAGCCATCCTCCCACCTCAACCTCCCAAGCAGCTGGGAGTACGAGGCAAATGTCACCACGCCCAGCTAATTTTTGTATATTTTGTAGAGACAGAGTTTTGCCATGTTACTCCGGGTGGTTTTGAACTCCTGAGGTCAAGCAATCCTCCTGCCTTGGCCTCCCAAAGTGCTGGGACTACAGGTGTGAGCCACCACTCCCAGCCAACATTTTAAAACTTATAACATAAATTCAGATTACAGAAAAAGTGCATGCATATACAAAGAACACTTCATATTCTTCACTCAGATTCTCCAAATGTTAACATTTTCCTTCATTTGCTTTATTGGTTTCTCATTCCTTCACCCCTGAATACTTCAATGTGTTTTCCCAGGACAAGAATGTTTTCTTCTACCCACAGCACAATTACCAAAATCAAGGAATTAACATTGATCTGGTACTTCAAAACACAATTTTTGACACCTTACGTTTCATTCCACTCAAACCTTTTTAGGTGACGAGTGCTGCTCTGTACTTTCCTACACGATGTGCATTCCTGTACTTAGGTTGTCATTTTCCTAAGGCAACTACGTGACAGATACTGTTGTTTTATGGCCTCTCTAACATAATCTTCATAACAATTCTATGAATTAAGGTTGTTTGTTTTGTTTTTTGAGACAAGGTCTCAATCTGTCTCCCACGCTGGAGGGCAGTGGTATGATCAGGGCTCACCGCAACCTCTGCCTCCCAGGTTCAAGGGATTCACCTGCATGACCCTCCTGAGTAGCTAGGGACTACAAGTGTGTGCCACCACGCCCAGCTAATTTTTTATTTCTCGGTAAAGACAGGTTTTCACCATGTTGGCCAGGCTGGTCTGGAACTCCCGACCTCAAGTGATCCGCCCACCTCGGCCTCCCAAAGTGCTGGGATTATAGGCGTGAGCCACCACAGGGTCCCATGAATTAAGTTCTATTATCAATTTCATTTTAGAGGTGAAGATCCCAAGTCTCAATGAGGGGAAGTGTTGCCCCAGATCAAAAAGTTAATAAATGGTACAACAGGAATTCTTATCCCAGGTCCCTTTAGCTCCAAAGGGCAAGCTCTCTTATATCTCTAAGCCGTGAAGCATCTAATTGTACAATTAGAACTTGCATATTACAAAAATTATATTTTTCTCTACTGTCTCTCTAGATGGAACTTTTCAAAGGCGATGGAAGTCTTATTTTAATAAAACCAGAGCCAAGCATCATAACTGGTTCTTAGACTCAAGATCCAACATCTAGTGTTTGTTCTGGGGGAGAAGGCGCCTCACCAGAAGACGACAGATATTCCAGGGTCCCAGCCCCAGAGATTTGATTCATTCTGTCCACTGTGAATGGGCCCTGGTATGTCGCTTTAAAAACCTCTCCAGATGGACCTGACGATTAGGCTTGGTTGGGATCTACTGCCCTCGCCTGCCCCCGTATCTCAGCTGTTTCACAACTGCTCCCAGAAGAAGGAAGGGCAGGGAGGGCTACTCTCATGTTACAAAGGGCCAGAAAGGGCAAATAACTCGCCCAAGGCCACAGAGCCTAGAAAAACAGCGGCGAGGGGACTAGACACCACGTCTCCCAACCTCCACTCCGGCTCGGCGTCCCCACACGGAGGAAGCCCTGGGACTGCAGCGCTAAGAGCCCCCTCCTCCAGGCTGTCCATCCCGAGACCTCCACGAGCGGCGGGGAGGCCGCGCTCTCGGAGAGACTCGGGACAGAAAGACGAGAGAGCGTCTTCGGAGGCCGAACTCCTCCATGCCTCCCCAGTTCCCAGCCCAGCACAGAGGAAACCGCGGGGTCCGGAAGAAAAAAACGCACACACGCGGGGGCCCCAAGCCGTTGCCGCCCACTCACCTCAACTCTGGCTTTACACTGGTAGCCGCCTTCCCCCTCTGCAGCCGAAACCAATTTCCGGTCTCCTCCTGGAAGAAGCTACCGACTCTGTCTTTGATTGGCTGTAGGAGCTGTCCTTTAACGAGATTCTAGCTCCGCCTCAGACCGATCGCTCGCTATTGCGCCTGCGTATATTCGACTCCTGCCATCGCGACCCCTTTTACTGACTTTTAAAAGTAGTAAGTGAGGGTTGTTTCTTCGTTTCTTTAAGGCATAAAATTAAACAAGACATCTTATTGCTTTATTTTTTATAGACCCCTTATTGACTAGAAAAAATCTTATATTTTAATATGTAACATGCTCTTGTAAGACTTCCATGAATTTAGACATTTATGACGCGAAAATAACCTCCCAAAGAAAACCTAGCAAAGGTGGTTCGTGTGTTCCACCCGCTGCCCGCATTACAACTCTTATGCTGACAGTCGCAGCTGGTAGTTCCATTCCTTTTGTCTTTTCTTTTTTAATTTAACCCATACAATGAAGACATCTTACATAAAAATTCGAAAATATAGATATGCAGGGTTTTTTGTTGGTATATTTTGTTTTATTTATTTATTTTTTTTCTTTGAGACGGAGTGTCTTTCGCCCAGGCTGGAGTGCAGTGGCGCGATTTCGGCTCGCTGCAACCTCTGTCTCCGGGGTTCAAGCGATTCGCGTGCCTCAGCCTCCCAAGTAGCTGGGATTACAGGCATGTGCCACCACACCCGGCTAATTTTTTTTTTTTCCTTTTTTTGTATTTTTAGTAGAGACAGGGTTTCACCATGTTGGTGAGGCTGGTCTCGAGCTCCTGACCTACAGTGATCCGCCCGCCTTGGCCACCCAAAGTGCTGGAATTACGGGCGTGAACCACGTAGCCCGGCCTCCCCCATTTTAATTCCCCCGCACATATAAATTTATTTCCTGAAGAAATTCATCCTCACTGCTGACCCCAATATGTCCTGCACCCGTGACTTCCAATGCTTGTTCCCAGTCCTCGTTTTACTCGCTCTGTCAGCAGCATTTGGCACATTTGATTATTTGGATTGCCCCAGGACTCAGTTCTCCAACCACTTCTCAGTCAGATATCACCCAGATACATGCAGGCCCTGGAACACCGTTTCCTCTGCACTTCAGACCCTCATATCCAGTGGTGACAGACATCTTTACCCCGTTGCACTTTACTCAACTGCAAATGTTCAATCTAAGGAATCACCTTTTTCTCCTTTCTCCCATACCCCACCGAAACTACCATACCAGCCTTTTGCATTAGCTCTATTTAAAAATAAGTAAATAAAGTTCCAAATATGACTGACCACCGTCCCCACTGGTATGGTCCTATGCCATGCTGCCATTATCTCTCATCTGGATTTCTTTGATTTTTGTCCTGCCTTAGTCTATTTACCACACCTTCTTAAAATATAAAACCAATCTTAACGCTCTTCTATTCAAAATCTTTCTACTACTTTTAGAATAAAATCTGACATCCTCCCCCGGCCTATATAATAGGCCCTACAAAATTGCCAAGTACATCCCGGTCTTGGGGGCAGATGCCTTTGCCTGGAATAGATATTCACACGTCTCATTTCCTTATTTCTCTCCCTTTTTTTTTTTTTTTTTTTTTTTTTTTTTGTATTTTTAGTACAGATGGGGTTTCACCGTGTTAGCCAGGATGGTCTCAATCTCCTGACCTGGTGATCCGCCCGCCTCGGCCTCCCAAAGTGCTGGGATTATAGATGTGAGACACCGCACCCGGCTTCATTTCCTCATTTCATTCAGGTTTCTGGTCAAATGTGACCTCAAAGAGTTCTTCTGGGGTTACACTACTCTATACAAAATAGCGCATCCCCAATCTTGCTGTTGGGAAATGCCCCTGAAACTCTTTCTATGTATTATCTTTTTTTCATAGAACCTCTCATCATCTGAAATCATCTTATATAGTGTATTTATGTATTTTATTGCCTTTCTTATCCATCAGAAATATCAGGTTTATGAGCATGGGACCTTTGTTTCATTTACTGCTGTTGTGTTTGAACTTACATACAAGAGTGGCTGAAATTGGCAAATACTCAATGAGCGTTTATTGAATAAGGAACGAAATGAATACAATCATCACTTTCAAATAAATTCATAGTGTGGCTTTGGTGGTTATACCACAGTCTCTTTAGCCAAAGCCTCATTGTGTTAAATTACGTTTCTCCCAATTTTAGCCAGTATAACTACACAGGATGAGGAGCATCCCAGTGCATATATGTTTGTGCATGTGTCCAATTTTGTTCTTCAGAATAAATTTCTAGAAATAGAATTACTGGGCCCAAAGGTGCAGTGTCTTGACAGTAGCAGAATGAAGGCATATGAAGTGCATATCATGAGAAGGGCTAGTGACAATATGATGTGTGTTACACATTTAATTATGTGACTATATTTGCAGAATCTCGATGGAAAGCTTATTCCTTAAAGATGCCTACTGCAGCTTAACAAGGAATATGCTCATTGAATAAATATGTATTGTGTATCTGTTGTGCCGGCACTGGTCTGGAAGTCTAAAAAGACAGACAAAAGCCAGTGGGGCCTTTGAAAAAGGTGTTCTCACGGCCGGATGCAGTGGCTCACGCCTGTAATCCCAGCACTTTGGGAGGCCAAGGCGGGCGGATCACGAGGTCAGAAGATCGAGACCATCCTGGCTAATACGGTGAAACCCTGTCTCTACTAAAAATACAAAAAAAATTAGCCGCGCGTGGTGACGGGCGCCTGTAGTTCCAGCTACTCGGGAGGCTGAAGCAGGAGAATGGCGTGAACCCGGGAGGCGGAGCTTGCAGTGAACTGAGATCGCGCCACTGCACTCCAGCCTGGGTGACAGAGCGAGACTCTGTCTCAAAAAAAAAAAAAAAAAGACAAGAAAAAGGTGTTCTCTCTAGAAGGTGTTCTAGAGAGACACAGACAAGGAGTATACAAACAAGTAAAAACTTCGAATAGTGACAAGGGCTATGGGGGAAAGTATAATACAGATTAATGTGATAGTGACGTGGGTTGGGGGATAGCTGCTTTACAGAGGGTGGTCAGGGTAGCCTCTCACAGAAGGTTAACTCTGGAAACAAGATATCAAGGAGTGAATTGTGCAGAGATCTGGAAGACAGCAAATGCAAAGAGCGTGGGGCTGCCATGGTCTTTCTGAATTAGAGACAGGAAGGGAGCCTGTGTGCTCCATAACTAGTGAGCAAAGAAAGAAAGAGTGGGGGAGATGAAAGGGTAGAAATGGGCAAAGACGCACGGTAACTGACTTCTTGCCTCCCTTAGGATCTTGGCACATTATAGAAAACATCGCTATCATTTGAACCTGAATGGCAAGCAGAAATTTTTAGTTTCCACCCTATTGATTTTTTAAAATTTAGGTTTATTGAGGGATACTTCACATAGAATAAAATTAACTCTAGGTGAATAGTTATGTGAGTTTTGATAAATACACACTGACATAAAACCACTACCGCCTGGATTAAGATGTAGACTATTTCATCACCCCAAACAATGTTTTTTTTATTCGATTCCTTCCCTTTATCCCCATCCTCTAGTAACCACTGATCTGATTTCTGTTCATATAGTTTCACCTTTTCCAGAATGTCATATAAATGAAATTAGAAAGTATGCAGTCTTTGGTATCTGGTTCCTTTCACCCAGCATAATACTTTTGAAGTCCATCAATGTTGTTCAATGTATAATACTTTGTTCGTTTTTACAGATAAGGAATATTCCATTGTATGAATGTGCTGTAATTCACGTATCCCTTCACTGGTTAATAGACATTTGGGTTATTTCAGTTTGAAGTGATTATTAGCAAAACTACTATAAACGTTCCCATGCAAGTCAATTGTATGGACATATGTTTTCATTTCTTTTGGCTAACAACATAGTGATACAATTGCTGGACCTTATAATAATTATATATTTAACTACATGAGAAACTGCCAAGCAGTTTTCTAAAGAGGCTGCTTATTTTTCATCTCTCAGCAATCTGCAGGAGGTATAGTTGCCCTCAATCTGCACTTGGTATTATCCTTTTATTTTTTACTTTTTGCTATTCTAATATCTGTATAATGATTTTAATTTGCATTTCCTTCGTATTAGATATCTTTCATGTGTTTACTGGCCATATATATCTTTTCTTTGGTGAACTGTCTGTTCAAAATTTTTGCCCAATTTTTAAATTGGCATGTTTTCTTACTATTGAATTGCAAGGGCACACACACACAAATACACACAAGGTATAAGTCCTTGATCAGATATGTCTTTTACAAATATTTTCTCCTAGTCTGTGGTTAATCATTTCATTTTTTAAGTGTCTTTCAGCAAGCAGAGTTTTTTCTTTTTGATGATGACCAGTTTATCAATTATTTTCTTTCATGGTTCATACTTTTTGTGTCCTTTCCAAGAATCTTTGCCTAACTCAAAGTCACAAAGATTTTTCCTCTGTTTTCTTCTACAAGTTTTCTAATTTTAAGTTTTACATTTAGGTCCATGATCCTTTGGGGGTTAATTTTTGTATTTGATGCCCGGTAAGGGTCAAAATTCCTTTTATTTTTTTATTTATGCTTATGGAAGTCCAATTGTTACAGCAACTTGTTAATTTTGTTAGCCTTACTACCTCTGTCATTGGTAGACAGATTTATAGATAATAATCTCTGAGCATCTGTTAGTCAGTTACATTGTATCTTTGGCCTGCTGATCAGCCCAGGCAGAATAATTGGAACACAGCAAGTAAAAAAAATGCACGTCGGGTCCTAGTTACTTGGAAGGCTGATGTGGGAGGATTGCTTGAGCCGTGATAGTGCCACTCTACTCCAACCTAAGCAACGGAGTGAAACTCTGCCAAAAAAAAAAAAAAAAAAAAAAAAAAGGCTGGGCACGGTGGCTCACGACTGTAATCCCAACACTTTTGGGAGGCCGAGGTAGGCAGATCACCTGAGGTCAGGAGTTTGAGACCAGCCTGATCAACATGGAGAAACCCCATCTCTACTAAAAATACAAAATTAGCCAGGCATGGTGGCACACACCTGTAATCCCAGCTACTCAGGAGGCTGAGGCAGGAGAATCACTTGAACCCAGGAGGCAAAGTTTGCAGTGAGCCAAGATCGCACAATTGCACTCCAGCCTGGGCAACAAGAGTGAAACTCCGTCTCAAAAAAAAAAAAAAAAAAAAAAAAAAAAAAAAGGGAAAGGAAAGGAAAAAAGAAAATAAAAATTTCATCTCCACTCCGTGCTTCTTCCTGATTTTTATAAGCTCATATACTGTATACGATTATGACGATGCATTTTTTTTTTTAAGACAGACTCTTACTCTGTCACCCAGGCTGCTGTGCAGTGGTGTGATCTCTGCTCACTGCAGCCTCTGCCTCTCAGGTTCAAGTGATTCTCCTGCCTCAGCCTCCTGAGTAGCTGGGACTATAGATGCACGCCACCACGTCCAGCTAATTTTTTTACTTTTGTAGAAATGGGGTTTCACCATGTTGTGCAGGCTGGTCTCGAACTCCTCACTTCAGGTGATCCATCCACCTTGGCCTCCCAAAGTGCTGGGATTACAGGCATGAGCCACCATCCCCGGCCTTAATGATGCACTTTGGATGAGAGACATTGCTAATTTTTTTTTTTTTCTGCAGTCTGCAGTATAGTTTCAATTCCTAATCACTATTTTGTTGTTGTTGCTACTTCATGGGTGCCAATGACCTTATCACTAACAGTGTCAACAATCCAGATCTGTGTGCAGCACACACCGGTGGGGAGAGCGCTTGCGGTTTGCTTTGCCTACAACATTTTTTCTTACCAGCAGGGGGAAGCAGCAACCCTGGCATTTGGAAATAATCCCCAGCTTCAACTTCTTGTGAGCAAGATTTGTGTCCCACATATTGGGACCTACTGAGAGACATTGTCAGTTATCACTTGCAGGTTGAAGAACCTAAAATGAATTTGTAATCCTACAAAAAGGCAGGTAAGCCGTTTTGAATTATTTGTTGTAGCTGTCACTGTTAAAATCTACAATTACATTATGTGGAATTTCACCAGAGGAAAAAAAATAGCCATGCCATCATCATACCTGTTCTTTAAATTATCACAAAATATACCCATTACGGCCGGGCGTGGTGGCTCACACTTGTAATCCCAGCAGTTTGGGAGGCTGAGGCAAGTGGATCACCTAAGGTCAGAAGTTCGAGATCAGCCTGGCCAACATGGGGAAGCCCTGTCTCTACTAAAAATGCAAAAATTAGCCAGGCGTGATTATGTGAGCCTGTAATCCCAGCTACTCGGGAGCCTGAGGCAGGAGAATCACTTGAACCCAGGAGGCGGAAGTTGCAGTGAGCTGAGATTGCACCATTGCACTCCAGCCTGGGCAACAGAGCAAGGCTCCGTCTCAACAACAACAAAAAATACCCATTTTATTGATTCATTGATTGATTGATTTTCTATACACTCCCTAAAGGATCTGGGCTGCATCCAATCCATTTAAGTTCCCTCTTTAAGATCCATCTCAAAGGTGGTCCTCTCCAAAAGGTTTCTCTAAGTTCACCCAAATAAAAGTTACCTCTCACCCACTCAAAGCCTCTTTCCTTTACTTCTTACAGCACTCCTCTAGCTGAAGTTGTAATTATTCTCATGTATTATTTCTATGACTGTAGCTAAGTTCCTGACTTATCTGGGCATCCCCTTAACAATCCCTGGAATTACCTCACTCATGGCCAATGTTGAATATATTTTTGTTCGAAGACAGATTTGAGCAAAAGCAAAAGAAAGAAGAAAAAAATTCTCCTTAATGGTGTGCGTATAAATGTGAGCTACCTGCTTTCAGTGTAGCTTCACATCAGGATCAAGACTAGGTGGAGGTGTGAAAGGAACAAGCCTCATGTACAAAATTAAGGAGGAGCAAACTCAGTAATCAAGATAAATAATATTGGCTGGGCGCAGTGGCTTATACCTGTAATCCCAGCACTTTGGGAGGCTCACGCAGGAGAATTGCTTGAACCTGGGAGGCCGAGGTTGCGGTGAGCTGAGATCGCACCATTGCACTCCAGCCTGGGCAACAGGAGCAAAACTCCGTCTCAAAAACAAAAAACAAAAAACAAGATAAGTAATATCTTAACAGAATATATATATATATATATTTGTTTGTTTGTTTGTTTGCTTGTTTTTTTGTTTTGTTTTGTTTTGAGACGGAGTCTCGCTCTGTCGCCCAGGCTGGAGTGCAATGGCCGGATCTCAGTTCACTGCAAGCTCCGCCACCCGAGTGCACGCCATTCTCCTGTCTCAGCCTCGCGAGTAGCTGGGACTACAGGCGCCCGCCACCTCGCCTGGCTAGTTTTTTGTATTTTTTAGTAGAGACAGGGTTTCACCGTGTTCGCCAGGATGGTCTCGATCTCCTGACCTCGTGATCCGCTCGCCTCGGCCTCCCAAAGTGCTGGGATTACAGGCTTGAGCCACCGCGCCCGGCCTACAGAATATTTTAAATAAAAAAATTAAGGGAAAAACTCATGATCTACAAAATATTACAATTTCTTTTTGGCTCTCGCAACGTCCACCTCCTGGGTTCAAGCGATTCTCCTGCTTCAGCCTCTTGAGTAGCTGGGATTCCAGGCATGCACCACTATGCTCGGCTAATTTTGTATTTTTAGTAGAGACAGGGTTTCTCCATGTTGGTCAGGCTGGTCTGGAACTGCCAACCTCAGGTGATCCACCTGCCTCAGCCTCCCAAAGTGCTGGGATTACAGGCATGAGCCACCACGCCCAGCCAAAATATTACAATTTTAAACAAAGACAGGATTAGTAGTTCACACACAACCATTTAAAGAAGAGAGGTTTTTCATGCAACTGTAAAAGGCCAGAATTATTTTCCCAAGGGTATGGGTAGTAGTGTCCTCATAGACAGAATTTTAAAGTTTAATGAGGCATTTATTCACCCCAATGTATATATTATATATCATATATATTTTAATATAGATTTATAATATATATTAAAACATACATCACAAAAATTCAATATATATCATATATAATATATGTTATATGTAATATATAATAAAAATTATATATAGTATATAATACAAATTATGTATTATGTGTTATATGTTTTATATATTATGTATTTTAATATATATCTTTGGTGAATGGATGTATTTATTAGGAAATAAATATTTTGAGACAGCGTCTCACTTTATCCCCCAGGCTGGAGTGCAGTGGCAGGATCTCGGCTCACTGCAACCTCTGCTTCCCAGGCTCAAGTGATTCTCCCACTTCAGCCTCCAGAGTAGCTGTGACTACTGGCATGTGCCAACACGCCCAACTAATTTGGGTATTTCTTGTAGAGACAGGGTTTTGCCACGTTGCCCAGGCTGGCATTCACCCAATATTTGTTACTCACTTACTACATGCCAGCTACTGTCCTAGGTGCTGCAGACACAGTGGCCCAACACATGGCAAGTCCAGGTGCTGCTTCCCTGCAGTTATCTGGGAAAGTCTTTATCCACTTGAGTCTACCCTGCTTCAGGTCCAAGATGAACTTCTCTTAGAACGTGGGCTTCCGACAGAGACAGATTTTATGAATTCTGACCCCTGTGGGTTTCTTTACCCCATTCAGACTCCAGTCTGTGTATTGCACAGAATTTGACTATCTTCCTTCTAGTCTCCTTTCCTTTGTCTCTTTATTATCTTCCACCACCTCTGATACCTGAGTCCCAGTTTGTCTTCCAACATTTGTTAGCCTGAGAATGCCCCCAAATCAATCAGGGTAAAGCAGAATGGAAAAGAGTCTGACCTGAGATTCCATAGACCTGATTTCAACCAATCAGATGGGTAACCTTAAGCAAGACACATTTTTCTCAGTAAAGTGAGAACCTCAGGTCAAACCAGTGGCCTCCAAGTCACGGAAATGCATTCCAGGTGTCCCCTGAGGCAAAGGGGAGCCAAGCTGGTGGGGCTTCAGGCTGCCCACTCTACCCCTACTTTCAGACAGGGGGCCCTCACCTTCGTCTCTTTTGTTTACTAAGTTCCATTTATGATTTTATATTTTTTTAAAAGATCAATATGTGCAAAAGTTTGACAAATACTGAATCATATCATCTCCAAATTTCTTTGAGATTTGGTATTGATTAGTACTGTTATTACCTCCCTATGTATTTATTGTTGATTGTATGCAAATTAGAGAAAGCAATCTCACAGATTTCAAAGAGCATTTGAAGAGTCATGTCTAATGAGGGAGTAAAACTTTTCTTCCAAGGGATTAAAAAGATGCCCTGTAATTCCATAACCAGTCTACCTTTTTCCCTTTTTCTGTAATTAAAAACTTTTTTTTTTTTTTTAAATGGAGTCTCACTCTATCACCCAGGCTGGAGAGCAATGGCGCGATCTTGGCTCCTGGATTCAAGCAATTCTCCTGCCTCAGCCTCCCAAGTAGCTGGGATTACAGGTGCCCGCTACCACACTCAGCTAGTTTTTGTATTTTTAGTATCAACATGGGATTTCACCATGTTGGCCAGGCTGGTCTCGAACTCCTGACCTCACGTGATCCTCCCACCTCAGCCTCCCAAAGTACTGGGAATACATGCATGAGCCACCGTGCCCGGCCAATAAGAACATACTTTTAATAGAGACGGGGTTTTATCATGTTGCCCAGGCTGGTCTTGAACTCCTGGACTCAAGGTATCTGCCCACCTCAGCCTCCCAAAGTGCTGGGATTACAGGCATGAGCCACCGTGCCCAGCCAACCAGTCTACTTTACTTTTTAAGCAGACTATTTTTTAGAGCAGTGTTAGGTTAACAGCAAAGCTGAGTGGAAAGTACAAAGAGTTCCCATATACCTGCTCCCCCCACACACTCACAGCCTCCACCATCATCGACATCCTGCACCAGAGTGGTGCATTTGATTTTGACGAGCCAACAATGACACGTCGTTAGTACCTAAAGTCCATAGTTCACACTGGGCTTCACTCTTGGTGTTGTACACTATGGGTTCGACAACACATAATGACATATATTCACCATTATGGTACCATAGACAATAGTTTCACTGCCATAAAAATCGCCTGTGCTCTGGAATGTCCTCCCTCTCATCAAACCCCTGGATATCATTATCTTTTGTTTGTTCGTTTGTTTGGGAGTTTTTTGTTTGTTTTGTTTTATCTCATGTTTTAGATTCATAATCTCACTCTGTTGCCCAGGCATTGACACAATTGTAGTTCTCTGCAGCCTCAAACTCCTGGGCTCAAGCATTCTCCCACCTCCTTCTCCTGGGTAGCTGAGACTATAGGTGTGCACCGTCATTCGTGGGTAACTTTAAAATATTTATTATTATTTTTTGAGACAGAGTCTCACTATGTCACCCAGGCTGAAGTGCAGTGGTGTAATCATGCCTCACTGCAGCCCCAACATCCCAGGCTCAGATGATCCTCCCACCTCAGCTTCCTGAGTAGCTGGGACCACAGCATGCATGCAGGTACCACCACGTGTGACTTTTGTGTTTTTTTTTTTTTAAAGAGATGAAGTCTCACCATGTTGCCCAGGGTGGTCTCAAACTCCTGGGCTCAAAAGATCCTTCTGCCTTGACCTCCCAAAGTGCTGATATTACAGGTGGAAGTGAGCCACACGTCCAGCTGACTTTTTATTGTCCCCATAATTCTGCCTATTTTATCCAGAATCATACAATATGTAGCCTTTTCTGACTGGCTTCTTTTACTTGGTAATATACATTTAATGTCTCCTTTCTTTATTTTTGTGGATTTATAGCCAATTTCCTTTCATTACTTAATACTATTTCATTGTTGGGATGTACCACAGGTTATCTATTCACCTACTGAAGGACTTGGTTGATTCCAAGTTTTGACAATTATGAACACAACTGCTATAAACAATGTGTAACTTTTTGTTTGGATGGGAGTTTTCGACTCATTCATGTAAATACCCAGGAGCCTGATTGTTGGATCATACGGTAAGAGTCTGTTTGGTTTTGTAAGACACTACCAAAATGTCTTCCAACATGGCTGTACCATTTTGCACTTTCATTAGCAATGAACGTGAGTTCCTGTTGTTCTACCTCCTCAACAACTTTTGTTGGTGGTGGTGTTTTGGGTGTTAGTGGTTCTAATAGTTATGCATGACATCTCATTGTGCTGGGCATGGTGGCTCATGCCTGTAATCCCAGCACTTAGGGAGGTTGAGGCAGGAGAATCACTTGAAGACAGCGGTACAGAGACACTTCATTGTTGTTGTAATTTGTTAATGGCATATGATTTTGAACATCTTTTCACATGCTTATCTGCCTTCTGTATATCTTCTTTGGTCAGGTGTCTGTTGAAATCTTTTGCTGATTTATTAGTCGTGTTGTTCATTTTCTTATTATTGAGTTTTAAGAGCTCTTTGTATATTTTGGACAACAGACCTTTATCAGATACGTCTTCTGTAAATATTTTCTTGTAGCCTGTAGCTTGTAGCTTGTCTTCTCATCCTCTTGTCCTTCACAGAACAGATTTCTTTCTTTTCATGCAGAACATACAAGATGATTCAAGCAGCATTTTTAATTTTAGTGAAGTCAGCTCATTAATTCTTTCTTTCATGGACCATTCCATTGGTGTCGTATCTAAAAACTGATTGCCAAAGCCAAGGCCATCTAGATTATCTCTTATGTTGTCATCTAGAAGTTTCGTTTTGTGTTAATTTCTAGAAGATTCATGTCTTCTAGAAGATTTATTTTGTGTTAATTTTTGGGAAGAGTGTAAGGTCTGTCCCTAGATTCAATTTTTTGCATATGGATGTCTGGATGTTCCAGCACCACTTCTTGAAAAGACTCTCCTTTCATCATTGAACTGCCTTTGCTCCTTTGTCAAAGATTGGTTAACTATATTTGTACGAGTCTATTTCTAGACTCTCTATTGTCTTCCATTGACCCATTTGTCTATTCTTTCACCAGTACCACTCTGTCTCAATTGCTGTGGCTTTGTAGGCTTGAAGTCTGGTAGTGTCAGTTCTTTAACTTCATTCTCTCTCTGTATGATATTGGCTATTCTGGGTCTTTTGCCTCTCTATGGAAACTTTAGAATCAGTTTGTCAATATCCATGAAATAACTTGGTGGGTAAATTAAGATTTTTAATTTGAGATACTTATGGATTCACATGTAATTTTAAGAAGTAACACAGAGAAATCTCTTGTACACTTTGCCCAGTTTACCCCAATGGTAACATCTTGCAAAACTTTAATACAATATCACAACCAGGATATTGACAGAAATATAGTCAAGATACACTTCCATCACTAAAAAAGTCCCTCATAATGCCCTTCATAGCACATCTACTTCCCTCCTGTTCCCACCTCCCTCTTAACTCATGGCAACCACTAATCTGCTTTTTTTAGTTTCAAGAATGTTATATAAATGGAATCAATCAGTATATTACCTTTGGTGGATGACTTTTTTAGCTAGCATATTCTCTGGAGATTCATCTATGTTGTTGCATGAATAAATAGTGCATTCCATTTTTTAACTGAATATTATTCCATGGGATGGGTGTACAACAAGTGGGTTTTACATCTGTGTTGTCTTCAGTATATGGATATTACAAAGAAAGCCGCTATGAATGTATGTTTACAAGTTTTTGTGTGAATGTAAGTCTTCATTTCTCTGAGATAGATGCGAAGGGGTACAATTGCTGGGTTGTATGGTAGTGGCATGTTTAATTTTTAAGAAACTACCAACCTGGCATGGTGGCTCATGCCTGTAATCCCAACACTTTGGGAAGCTGAGGTGGGTGGATCACTTGAAGTCAGGAGTTTGAGAGCCACCTGGCCAATATGGTGAAACCTCCTGTATCTATTAAAGTTTAAAAAATTAGCTGTGCATGGTGGCACATGCCTGTAATCCCAGCTACTCAGGAGGCTGAGGCAGGGGAATTACTTGAACCCAGGAGGTGGAGGTTGCAGTGAGCCGAGATCACGCCACTACACTCCAGTCTGGGGAACACATGAGACTCTGTCTCAAAAAAAAAAAAAAAGGAACTACCAGACTGTTTTCCTTATTGGCTTACTTTACGTGCCCACTAGCAATGTGTGGGTGGTATAGTTTCTCTGGTTTTACATCATAATTTGGTGTTGTTCCTTATTTATTATTTTTGTTTTAATCATTCTAATATGTGTATAGTAGTATCTATATGTGTATAGTATTAAACTATTGTGGCTTTAATGTGCATTTCCCTAATGACTAATGATACTGAATATTTTCTCATGGGCTTATGTACTATCTGTATATCCTCTGAAAAAAGTTTATCTTGATATCTTTTCCCTATTTTCTAATTGGACTGTTTGTTTTTTTTAATGTTGAATTTTGAGAGTTCCTTGTATATTCTACATACTAGTCCTTTATGGAATATGTAGTTTGCAAATATTTGCTCCAGTTTTTAGCCTGTCTTTATTCTTTTCCCCAAGTCATTCAAAGAGTGAAAGTTTTTAATTTTGGAGGAGTCTAGCTTATCAATATTTCCCTTTATTAGTTATACTTTCAGGGTTGAGTTTAATAACTCTTTTCCAAGTCCTAGTTTCCAAAGATTATCCCCGATGTTTCTTTCCTAAAAGTTTTACAGTTTTCTGTTTTTAAAGTAAGTCAGTGATCTATTTTGAGTTCATTTTTTAAAATAAGGTGTGAGCCTTATTTAAGGCTAATTTTTTTGCCTATGGATGTCTGATTGCTCCTGCACCGTATGTGCAAAAGTCTATTTTTTAAAATTACTCTTGCACTTTTATTTTTAAAAATCTGTCAGCCATATTTGTAAAGATCTATTTCTGGGTATTCTATTCAGTTCCATTTAGCTATCTGTTTTATCCCTCCATCCGTAACTTACAGTCTTGATTGCTATAGCTGTATAACTAGTCCTAAAATTAGGTAGACTGATTCATCCCACTCTATTCTTTTTTCCACAACTGTTCTATTCCCATTCCTTTCCCATTCCATATAAATTTTAGAATAATCACTTCTAAATCTACAGAATAACTAGGATTTTGATAGAAATCATATTAAATCTGTATATTACTTTGGGGAAAACTGACATTTTTACTATGTTGAGAAATCCAATCCATGACTTAGGTCTTTTTAAATTTCTTTCTTCAGGTTGGGCATGGTGGCTCACGCCTGTAATCCCAGCACTTTTGGGAGGCCAAGGCAGGTGGATCACTTGAGGTCAGGAGCTCGAGACGAGCCTGGCCAACATGGCAAAACGCTGTCTGTACTAAAAATACAAAAATTAGTTGTGCATAGTGGTGTGCACCTGTAATCCCAGCTACTTGGGAGGCTGAGGCAGGAGAATTACTTGAACCTGGGAGGCAGAGGTTGCAGTGAGCTGAGATTGCTCCACTGCAGTCTAGCCTGGGCAACAGAGCAAGACTCTGCCTCAAAAAAAAAAAAAAAAAAATTAGGCCGGGTGCAGTGGCTCACGCCTGTAATCCCAGCACTTTGGGAGGCTGAGGCGGGCAGATCACCTGAGGTCAAGGGTTCAAGACAAGCCTGGCCCACATGGCAAAAACCCATCTCTACAAAAAATACAAAAATTGGCCAGGTGTGGTGGCACTTGCTTGTAGTCTCAGCTATTCACATGGCTGAGGTGGGAGGATTGCTTGAGCCTAGGAGATTGACGTTTATGTGAGCCAAGACTGTGCCACTGCACTCCAGCCTGGGCGACAGAGCAAGACCCTGTCTCAAACCAAAAAAAAAAAGAAAAAGTAAAAGAAAAAAACTTCTTTGTCTTTTCTAGAAAGTGCATGCATACAGTGCTAATTCCTTTACTTACCTGTATCCCACACATTTTGATATGATTTATATTTCTTTTTTATTTCTGGAGTCTCACTCTGTTGCCCAGCCTGGAGTACAGAGGCATAATCATAGCTCATTTCTACTTCGAACTCATAGGCTCAAGCAAACCCCTTGTCTCAACCTCCCAAAGTGCTGGAATTATAGACATGAGCCACCGTGCCCTGCCAATTCAATGTAATTTTTATTTCCCTTTAGACTACCTTTTTGACTCCCTTTTACCACTTAGATTCTAACAACACAGTTCTAAGTGTTTGGAGATTTTCCTGTTACCTTTCTGTTATTGATTTCTAGTTTGATTCCACTGTGGTCAGAAAACACATGGTATTATTTCAATTCTTTTAAAGTTGTTGAAGTTTCTTTTATGGCCCAGGATGTTGTCCTGATCTTGGTATACATTCTGTGGTATCTTTTTTTTTTTTTTTTTTTTTTTTTTTTTTTTGAGACAGAGTCTCGCTCTGTCACCCAGGCTGGAGTGCAGTGGCGCGATCTCAGTTCACTGCAAGCTCCGCCTCCCGGGTTCACGCCATTCTCCTGCCTCAGCCTCACGAGTAACTGGGACTACAGGCGCCCGCCGCCTCGCCCGGCTAATTTTTTGCATTTTTAGTAGAGACGGGGTTTCACCGTGTTAGCCAGGATGGTCTCGATCTCCTGACCTCGTGATCCGCCCGCCTCGGCCTCCCAAAGTGCTGGGATTACAGGCGTGAGCCACCGCGTCCGGCCCATTCTGTGGTATCTTGATGAGAATGTGTATTCTGTTGTTGTTGAGTGGAGTGTTCTATTAATTTTGATTAAATCCCATTAGTTGATAGTGTTATTGATGTCTTCTATATAATTACCAATTCTCTGTTTAATTGTTCTTTAAATTTTTGAGAGAGGGGTGTGCCTCCTCAAACTACGAATGTGGATTTATTACTTTCAGTTCTACCAGTTTTTACTCTACATATTTTGCAACTCTTATATTTGGTTAAAACACTTAGAATTGCTATGTCTTCTTGGTCCCTTTAATATCCTTTTTATCATTATGCCTCTCTGTGGTAATTTTCTCTGCTCTGCAGTCTATCATATTAATATAGCTATTTCTGGTTCACTTTGATTAACATTTTCATAACACATCTTTCTTCATCCTTTTACTTTCAAAATGCCTATATCATTATATTTGTAGGCAGCTTTTGTTGACAGCATGTAGTTAGGTCATGCTTTTTTGTTCACTCTGCCAATGTCTTTTAATTGGTATATTTAGACCATTTACATTTAATGTGATTATTAATATGTCAGGGCTTACGTATGCCATTTTATTTTTCGCTTTATGTTCTCTGTGTTTTTGTTTCTATTTTATTTTTCCTGCCTTCCTGTGGTTTACTTGAACAGTTTTTAAAATTCTGTTCTGGTTTATCTATAATGTTTTTGAGTATACCTTCTTTTTAGCTTTTTTAGTGATTGCTCTAGGTATTCTATTATGTATATGTAACTTTTTACAATCTATCATGCCATTTTAGTAGTTTGAGTGAAATATAGAAACCTTACCTTTCTTTCTATCCCTTTACTTTCCCACATTTATAATATAATGGCCTTAGATATTTCCTCAACAAAATTTTAATCCCATCAGACAGCTTAAACTGTCAAACATAACTTAGAAAATGCAAGAGAAGAAAAATCTATTGTGTTTTCCCATATTTTTGCTTACTATGTTCTTTCTTTATCTTCCACAATCCCGCCCTACTTTTTATAAATCATTTCCTTACTGTTTACAGAACATCCTTTAGCCATTCTTGTAGGATAGGTCTACTGATGGCAAATTTTGTTTTCCTTCAATTTATAATGTCTTGATTTTCCCATTATTTTTGAAGCATTAATTTGCTGGGATGGGATTCTGGGTTTCAACTCTTTTCTTTCAGCACATGAAAAACAATGTGCCACTTCCTTCTGTTTTCCATGGTTTCTGATAAGAAATCCTCTGTCATTTGAATTGTTTTCCCCTATAGATATACGTCATTTTTCTCTAGCTACTTTCAAAAAATTTATTTATTTATTTATTTTTTTGAGACAGGGTGTTGCTCTTTTTCCCAGGCTGACGTGCAGTGGTATGATTACAGTTCACTGCAGCCTCAACCTTCCAGGCTCAAGCAGTTCTCCCAACTCAACCTCCTGAGTAGCTGGGACTACAACTGTGAACCGCCATGTCTAGCTAATTTAAAAAAAAAAAAATGTAGAAACGGGTTCTCCCTATGTTGCCAACGCTGTTCTCAAACTCCTGAGCTCAAGTGATCTTCCTACCTTGGCCACATTTTTTGTTTATTTGTTTTCAGCCTTTAATTGTGCTTTGTCTTAGCATGGATTTCTCTGAGTTCACCCTATTTGGTGTTATCTCCACTTCTTCAATCTGTAGATTTATGTCTTTTGCTAAATTTGAGGGCTTTCAATCTTTATTTCTTCAGCTTTACCCCTTCTTCTCTCTTTCTAGGATTTCAGTGACACAAAGTTAGATTTTTTGTTATAGTCCCACAAGGCCTTGAGGCTTTATTTTTCTTCTAATCACTATTCTCTATGTTGTTTAGATTGGGTACTTTCTGTTATCCTTTTTCAGTTCACTGATTTTTTTTGTCTTCTCCTCCATTCTGCAGTTCAACCCAACCACTTTTTTCTTCAGCTATTATAGTTTAGTTCTAAAATTTTTCTTCAGCTATTTTTTCTTTTTTCTTCAGCTATTATAGTTTTTTTCTTCAGCTATTTTCTTTTTTTCTTTTTTTCTTCAGCTTTTTTCTTCAGCTATTATAGTTTTAGTTCTAAAATTTTTGTTTGGTTCTTCTTTTTCATCTTCTTTTTCTTTGTTGAAGTTTTTTTATTCTTTGCTAAGGATTTCTATTTCTTTCATTTGTTCCAAGAACATTCCTAACTCCCTTTTCATGGATGCCTTAAAGTTTTTATGATATTAACTTAACATCTCTGTCATTTTGATGTTGTCTCCTATAGGTTGTCTCTTTTCATTCTGTTTTGAATTTTCCTATTTCTTGGTATGACTAGTGATTTTTGGTTTAAGTCTTGACATTTATTCATTAGAAAACTCTGAATCTTATTTAAAACTTACTTTTAGTGGACTTCTTCTGACTCTATTCCAGTAGGAGATGGGGAGGGGGCGTCACCTTGTTACTTCTATAGCAGTTACTTGGCCCCCAGGGTGGACTTCCCATTACTACTGGGCAAGGGTGGGAGTTCCAGCTCCCCAAATGGACACCACTAGCATAGGGAAGAGGAGGGAAGGCCTTCATCACCAGCTATCAGGAGTGGAAGTCAAAGTCCAAGCTCCTTCCTTGGCATTCTCTGATACCACACACTTGGGATATAGGAGGCCTCATTACAGCCTCATGAGGATGTTAGATGTTAATCTCAGCTCCACTCGGCCTTTGCCATGGGTGAGGGTGGGGCCACAGGTTTTTTTTCTTTTTCTTTTTTTCTGTGATGTTTCGCTGAAGTAGACTTGTAATTGTGTAAAAGTTTTCTGCTTTCCTTGGCTGCCCCTTTCCTGATCTTTATTTATTTATTTATTTTCTCCTGATCATATCTTTGTTGGGATTATTTTGGCGTAAGTGGTTCCAGCTTCTTCACCTCCAGGTTGTGGAATATATGAGGCAAAAATTAACCAACCAAACAAAAAAACCCAGGGAAATAACCCCGATGTTGTTCCTCAGTTCCTGAGGTTCCTAGCTTTCTTTCCACCTTTCAAGTCTTCTGCTGTTTGTTTTATATGTAATGTTCAAGATCTTTAGTTGTACTGATCAGGAAGAACAGAGAAAATCACATCTACTCTATCTCTCTGGAAGCAGTAAGAAGTGAATTATCCAAGTAGTCAATAAAATACTTGTTTCTTTTTGTATCTCTACATATTTTGAATTTTCTCAAATAGACCCATTAATTTGGCAGTAAGCAAATATACCTAGTTTTAAAATTATTTAAATTCAAAATTGTATATGCTACCTTATATCCTTCCTGGCTATCATCAACACTTTTCATAACATTAGTGAAGTCACAAGGAGGTGACCCCAGTGCATTACACTGGCATAATGTTGCAAGTTGTGTTCTCTGTGAAGCAGATTTTGAGACAGAGTTTTGTGGGAAGGATGTTTATTAAGGAGCGCCCTTAGGACCAGCACCTGTGGAAGGGAAAAGGGTGGAAGCAGGAGTACACAGGGAAGGAAGGTGAATTTTGATGCAGGCCCCTCAGGAAGCTCTGGAACTAGAATAGCCCTTCAGACTTGGTCTGTATTGGGCTGACAGCCAGACCTTCATATGCTACATCACACTGTTCTTGATGTGGGCTCTGGAAAGAGCATCACATTGGGTGAAAGAGATCTCTGCAACTGGCACAATTTCTAAACTCACTGCCAGCTGAAAGGTGTCTATGGGCAGCATTCTCAGCAACTGAGGACACAAGTCCTTCATTGAAGGAGGGTCTGGATAGTGCATCACCACGTATACCCCACATGAATATTTTTTTTTTCCTCTTTGAGACAGAGTATCGCTCTGCACCCAGGTTGGAGTGCAGTGGCCAATCTTGGCTCACAGCAACCTCCGCCTCCCAGGTTCAAGAGATTCTTCTGCCTCAGCTTCCTGAGTAGCTGGGATTACAGGTACGCACCACCATGGCTGGCTAATTTTTGTATTGTTAGTAGAGACGGTGTTTCACCATGTTGGCCAGGCTGGTCTCAAACTCCTTACCTCAGGTGATCCGCCAGCCTCAGCCTCCCAAAGTGCTGGGATTACAGGCATGAGCCACAGAGCCCAGCCATCACATGGATATTTCTAATGGGAGCATGTCTTTCAAAGCATCTGCTCTAATCTCATTTTATAGATCCTGCAGCAAGAGGCAGAAATTACATACGGTCACATATTAACAACTACTTTCCCAAATATTTTTTCTCACAGCAACTACAGCGACCTTTACAAAGTGCAAATATGATCAAGTCACTCCTCAACTTAAAATGTTTCAGTGGCTTCTCATTACTAAGGACAGAAGTTAAAGTTGCATACACGAACCTCAAAGCCTTGCACAGTCTGTCTCCTGCTGCTCCCTCTAGCATCTCGCCTTCCATTCTTGCCCTGCCAGCCATGATGGTCTGCCTTCAACATTTTGAGGCACCTTGCTTCTTCTCGCCATAGACGGGTTTCCTCTGCTTGAAAGATTCCACCCTAACATGACAACTGCATGAGTGATCTTATACTGCTTTTGCCAAAATATCGCTTTGTCATCTTTGTACTTATGCATGTAATGCCAGACTTTAAGTTTGGATCATTGGTTAGTAATCAACCATCCACTGTCTCATTGCACTTGCAGCAGCAGAATTGTTACCATGGTGACGAATATTGCTGTTAAAAGTATTGGCTTTTATCTGATAGGGATATTGACTTGATGCCCCAATTGATAACTCCCTCTGAGGAAGAGGCCTGTTGCTTTGAAATACGTAGGTATTTATGCATCTATCTCTGATGAAGTATCAAGATAGAAAAGGAAATGTAGAGAAAGTGCATGGTACAGCACGCTGTGGTGGGCAAGTCCCCATCTCTAGTTTACTTAAATTGCGTTTGGGTGAATAAAGTATATTCATGCTGAAGAAACCCTTCGGGGAGGGGAGGGTGCATAAAACAAGACTAGAAGAAAGGCAAAAGATAAAACCATAGTCTACACAATCATGAAATTAAACCGTTTGTAGCTAGGATAATTCAGACTCTGGCATAGCTACAAATCTGGAACTCCGGACTAAAGGCTTTGAAATGAGTTTCCCTTTATCTCTCTCCTCTACCCCACCCGCCAACCTTTCACACTCTTGGGTGGTTTTCCCAAAGGCCCTCTCAGACTTTTGAGCGTGTGCCTCTCTCTCTGTCCTTCTACCTGTACCCACTGTTTCAAGAGTCAACTCCCAGAACATCTTAATCTCAGCCCCTATGGTATTTATCAAAAATCACAAGGTGAGATTTTCCAGCCGCCCACTAGAGCAACTGAGAAGGGATTCCCCTGATACTGACAAACCACCACTCCTTCCAGAATATGTCGCTTCTCACCTCCTCCATCTCGACTACACATATTTGCTGTTCAGAAAAGGTTCCTAAGTTTTGCTGGAAACCCAACTTCTGTCCTCCAAGGTACTGCTGCTGCAGAGAATGAGCAAAGACTTGCAAGGCTGGGCAGGTGCTCCCCTCCTGGACTTACATGGCTCCCGGAATCATTTTTCTCAAATCCGACTTTTATTATCTGGTGTTAATAATTTAATGTTTTTCATTGACTCCTTTTACAGGTTTTTTAAAAATGGAAAGGCAATTTTTTTACAATAAAGGTTTTTAAAATTTGTAATCCCATGTCTAATGTAGTGTGATTTTTTTATTCTGGGAATTAACTTGCACATAATTTACATCATGTTAGTACAGCATTTTGGACTATTTTTTTCTTAATATATTTAAACATTTTTCCATGTTTCTGTATTCTGAATACTTTTTATGTCACTTAGAATTTTTATTTCATACTTATTGAAAGATATCTTTCAGACTTAGATATTCTGTCATACATCGCTCGTGTGTACGTGTAAAAAGGAAAACATTGATGAAATAAATTGATTAGGGCATTTCTAAGGCAGTGATAGTGACATGCAGTTGACATCTTGCTGACAGTGATTTAAAAACAATCCTGATTTCAGAGATGTTAAAGATACAATAACAACACCCCGTGAATACACTCTCTTCTTCAAGAAATAGAATAATCACTATTTTGTTGAAACTCCTTGTGTGTGCCTCCCAGATCAGGCATCTCTCCCTTTACCCTGTAGATAGTCACTATCCTTAATTTTGTGATTATCATTTGCTTGTTTTTCTCTCTACGTTTAGCAAATATATATCCCATTGTTGAATCTTATTTTTGAGTTCTTCTACAAATTGAACTATATCATATATATTTTTGTGATTTGCTTTTAGTATCCCACATTATGTAAGATTTATCCATGCTAGCCGGGCACGGTGGCTCATGCCTGTGATCCCAGCACTTTGGGAGGCCTAGGAGGGCAGATTGCTTGAGGTCAGGAATTCAAGACCAGCCTGGCCAACATGGCGAAACCTTGCCTCTAGTAAAAATACAAAAAAATTAGCTGGGCATGGTGGTGGATGCCTATAATCCCAGCTACTCAGGAGGCTGAGGCATGAGAATTGCTGGAGCCTGGGTGGCCAAGGTTGCAGTAAACCAAGATTACTCCACTGCACTCCAGCCTGGGTAACAAACCCAGACTCTGTCTCAAAAAGATAAAAAATAAAGATTTATTCATGCTAACATGTAGAGCTGCCATTCATTTTCACTATTGTAGATTATGCACTGTAGTCCATTCCACAATTTATTAACTCTCCTGTTTGAGGAACATTTGGGCAATTTCCAGGGTTTTGCTATTACAACTTGTCTTACTGTAAACATTCTCCTAGTTGTCTACTGGTAAGCATATGTGAGAATTTCTCCACTGTCTACACCTTGGAGGAAGACTTGTTAAGATTAGATCAAGAGTCAGCACACATTTTCTTAAAGGCCCAGATAATATTTTAGATTCTGCGGGCCATATGGTCTCCATTGCAACTACTCAGAGCTGTCATTTTTAGTGTGAAAGCAGCCATAGACAATATGCAAAGGAATGGCTGTGGCTATGTTCCAATAAAACTTTATTTACCAATCCAGACAGCTGGCAAGATTTAGACCTCAGAACATGGTTTGCCAATTCCTGATCTAGATGAGTAGATTTCCTATTCTAATTGCCTACAAATACTGCTGCACTGCTCCTTCCTAACCTGCATATCCCCTGAGGGGAGGTGAATCCTGTCTCTGCTTAGGCTAAGGACTGGACTGAATGTCCATGTTCAGGGGCATTCAGAGAAAAGAGGAGAATGGGTGTGGGGACATGGTGGCGGTAGTGCATCCCAGCTCTTCGTCTGTGGCTTTGACAATCTCTGGGAAGCAACAGAAGAAAGGGATTGAGGCAAAGCAGAACATTCACATTGGCTCTGCTGGGCCTGGGTGGGTGGTGGGGCTCTACCTGCCTGGAGGCTGGGGTCTCCGGCTGTAGCGTAGCCACCATCACAGAAGCCACTGTGAGGTCACCACCAGGCTATGGGCAGAAAAATTCAAACAGGAGATTGTATTTCTTTTGGAGTTGTATGATTTCCTTTATTATTTGAGCTGCAGTAAAGAAAGCTGGGATGGGCTCCTCTAGGGATACTTCCCAGATCCCTGGGCAGTTGTAGCCCTGGCTCCTCTTTAAATGGATTTGGTTTCAAAGATGATCGTCTCCGTGGTCTCGGATGTCACAGTGCCGCTGATCATCTCCAGCTCCTGGCCACCCTGGGCTTTCTCCACTTTGGCCTCTATGTTTTGCTTCTCCACCATCTTAGCCACGATATCTACCTCTCTGTCGTGTGATGTGACCCTTGCTTTTGAACCAGGAGTGGCCCTGAGGCTCCTTAAAAACGAGCTGATCTTACTGGCTTTCTTACGTAAAGCTCCTGTGCTAGATGCAGATCGGTTCTTCCCCAGTTCGTGAGTTGTTCTCGACTCTTTTTTGTTGGAGCTGTGGGTGGAGCTCTTGCGAGAGGAGCTATGTCGCTTGCCCCTCACGTTGCTGTGCCCTTTTTCTTTTTTGTCATCTCTCATGTTTTTATGGCCAGATACGGACCGGCGGGAGGACGGTTTCTGATTCTTGTCCCCCGCTGTCCTGCGGTGACTTTCACTTGCCTTGCGGTGATGAGAACTTTTCCTACTGGGATGTCTGTCCTTCTTTTCTCTTCTTTCCTTTTTTTCATTCCAGGCTTCAGCACTGGGCAGGGAAACCTTCTGGCTTCCATCTCGCTCACTCATGTAGCCTTCGCTCTGCAAGGTGGAGATGAGGGGCCCCACGGCTGGCCCTTCAGTTCTTTCTGCTGCACACTTGCTGGTCGTCAGACTGCCTGCAAACGCCGCACTCAAGCTGCTGTCTTGGGAGAGACTGGTGGTCCCCGCCATCGAGGTGGAAGTACCTGCCGAGGAGGTGCTTGCGGCACCCACCAAGGCCAAGCTAATACCATCTGAGGATATGTTGGCAGCACCTGCCATGGACTTGCTGGATTCGTTTTCTCCTGGATTTTTGATGGCTGCTCCCGCCAGCGCTGTGGTCACCTGGCCTGGGCCTGCAGATTTGGTTGCTGCTATGCTCACAGCGCCTGTTGCAGGACTCGTTGCTGCCCCTGCTATTGCCACATCTGTTCTAGGGCCTGTTGCTGTTCCTGCCACTGCTATGCCACCTGCTGTCCTGGCTGCTGCTCCTTCAGCAGTCCCTGGAGTGCTCCGGGATAGAGAAGCTGCACTAGCCGTTCTGTGGGAGGCACGTTGAATTCCCTCTCCCCCAGCATAAGCAGAAGAGGTGGCTGCGGATACATCACAAGGCTTGTGGAGCCCAGTCTCACTCTGATCCCTTTCTCTGTGGAGCTCTGCAGCCTGTACCAAGGGGAAGAGAAACAGATGAGATAGAGATGACTGAAATGGAGATCAGAACTTTCTGCTCCTCTCTTATCCTGGAGCTGAACAATTCAAAGGCTTATAATTAGAAGAACCTGGGTCGGGCATGGTGGCTCACGCCTGTAATCCCAACACTTTGGGAGGCCGAGGCGGGCAGATCGCTTGAGGCCAGGAGTTCAAGACCAGCCTTGCCAACATAGCAAAACCCCGACTCTACTAAAAATACAAAAAATTAGCTGGACAGGGTGGCGCGTGCCTGTAATCCCAGCTACTCAGTAGGCTGGGGTAGGAGTATCGCTTGAGCTCAGAAGGCGGAGGCTGCAGTGAGCCAAGATCACGCCACTCTACTGCACTCCAGCCTAGGCAACAGAGTGAGACACTGTTTAGAAAAAGAAAAGAAGAAGAAGGAGAAGGAAAAGCAGAATCTCTAAAATCATCAAGTCTAAGTTGTTTTTTGTTGTTGTTGGTTTTTTTGTTTTTTTTTTTTTTTGAGACAGAATCTCACTCTATCGCCCAGGCTGGAGTGCAGTGGCACAATCTCGGCTCACTGCAACCTCCACCTCCCGGGTTCAAGGGATTCTCCTGCCTTTGCCTCTTGAGTAGCTAGGACAACAGGCGCCCACCACCATGCCTGGCTAATTTTTTTGTATATTTAGTAGAGATGATTTTCGTCATGTTGACCAGGCTGGTCTCAACCTCCTGAACTCTGGTGATCCGCCTTCCTCGGCCTCTCAAAGTACTGGGATTATAGGCATGAGCCACTGCACCCAGCCTAAGCCTAAGTCTTGCTCTCATTTGTTGCCAGGTTCCATCTACAGTACCCCTTCAATGGTCACTCAATTTTGGTTGAACAATTCCAGTACCAGAGAAAGTACTGATACAATTCCTCATCCTTGGACATTGTATTTTGTACACTTATTTTTACATATTCTGCAGGACAGATTTCCAGAAGTGGGATTGCACAGTCAAGGGATACACTCACTTTACATTTTGGTGGCTACTAAGATTGTGCATGTGCATACACACACGCAGGGTGTGCTGATTGACACAGAAATCAGTGCCTGGTAGTCACAGGGAGACAGACTGTGACTCAGATGGAAGAAAGACTTCTTCATTGTTAAAAATCTTGCACAGCACTTTGGGAGGCTGAGGCAGGTGGATCACCTGAGGTCAGGAGTTCAAGACCAGCCTGGCTAACATGGTGAAACCCTATCGCTACTAAAAAATAAAATAAAATAAAATAAACAAAAATTAGTTGGACATGGTGGCGGGTGCCTGTAATCCCAGCTACTCAGAGACTTAGAGGCTGAGGCAGGAGAATCTCTTGAACCCGGGAGGCGGAGGTTGCATTGAGCCAAGATCATGCCATTGCACTCCAGCCTGGGAAATAAGAGTGAAACTCTGTCTCAAAAAAAAAAATGCACAAAAAACTGTACAGTCTCCAATTGCATATTGGAGACTCAGAAGGGTGGGAGGGGGTGAGGGATGAGAAATTACTTAGTGGGTACAATGTATATTATTCAGATGATGGTTACCCTAAAAGCCCAGACTTTATCAGTATACAATATATCCACGAAAAAAAAAAACTACACTTGCACCCCTTATATTTATACAAATAAAGAAAAGTTCCACAACACATCAGACTACCTGGGTTGGGGTAATAAGTGTTCAAGAAAAGACTGACAATCAGGATGGTGTAGAAAGGATTTCAACCCTGGGTGTGAGACCGGAGTAGCTGATACCTAAGGTCTCTGAAATTCAGCCTATGGGACACTTTGAACAAGCCCTCCCACCTCCCAGCGTGGTAAGTCCCCTAGTAGTGGCTCATTTGGTCCTGAGCCCTTGCAAATGCAATACTTTTTCCAGGTGGGCCTCAGAAAGCACCAAAGGCTTTGTAGGACTGGCTTTGAACTGCTCCTCAAAGACCCTGCCCCGTGTTCTCGAGCCTTAGAGAGGCTTACCACTAGGCTTTTGTTGTCTTCGGGTGCTGTGTCCCCAGTTAGAAGTGTCGGGGTACTGCAGTAACTCTCTACTGGTGGCCTCAGGAGATAGACAAGTTTTTCCCAATAGCAAAAGAGATCTTCCCGTGTGTCAGAAGAGGGACACAGCTGCAGATAAAAAGTACGGCCAGTGGCGAGTTTCAGGCGCAGCTGCTGTTTCTCACGATCGTGGATGGAGATCTTCACAAACTTCAAGGGAAGCAGTCTCGTGAGCTCTAGAGTCTTGACGGGTCTGCGACCTCTCCCCTTGGCAAACCAGCCCTGTCTGACATGCTCTTCACAGATTTTAGTTGGTCGGGCCAGCACCATGACGTCAGGCAGTGGGAGGATGGGGCTGGTGCAGACGATGCCCACTGTCACCATTCGGACACGGTTGTGTACATCAATCACTTCTCCCTTTTTGTTTATCTGAATAAAATTACTCTCGAACATCGGTGCATACTTGAAAATGTCGTACTCTCCTCTCTTGTACAATTGTCGCTGCAGGTCCCCCATGGAGGTTTTGAACGCACTCATTGAGTAGTAGCTGCGGGCTGTGTAATAAGGTAAACAAGATTCATTGCTCATAGTTCTCTTCATTTAAGACAACTCCACCAGCCACAAATAGAGTCCCCGAGAGAGAGAGGGAGAGAAGGTAACTGCCCATCTCCCTACAGGGCTTCTGCCTAAATCTCCTGGCACCACCACATTTATCCTCTGCAGTCCTTTGTGACCTGTACTCATCTCACACCCCTTTGTCCTAGCCTCCATGCAACTATCCCTTCGAGTCAGGGTCACCAGCCTTCCCCGCAAAACAAATCAACACCTCCACAGGGGTGAGGCTGTGGGTGTAGTGAGGCTTGCCGGGGTGTAGGTGTGGGTAGGCTGGGTATTTCTTTCAATCAAAATGCTGGGACGCATAATTTATGAAGTCATTCTGCTTTTATAAATATCTGGGTTGTTTCCAGTTTTGCTGTTTTAGATACCCCTTCAAGGATCATCTTCTTGCAAAAATATTTTTGCTTCAGCTGAATTGCTTCCTGGGGATAAAATCCTGGGCATGTAAGGTGTGCTTGCTAAGGGCAGGGGTGCTGTCTAGATGCTGATCTCTGTGTCCCCAGTGTGTAGGTGGCACAGTGCCAGCAGGCACTCAGGAATAGGTGTTGAACGAATGGTCCCAAGGGACTTCTGTTCCCCATCAGAACTAAAGAGCCAGGGTTCCATTTGGGCAGTGATTTTCAGGATATGGAGAATTTTCTCAACTATTCTCTCATTTGAAGTGGTTTTTATTTTTTATTTTTTATTTTTTTATGGAGTTTCACTCTTGTCCCCCAGGCTGGAGTGCAGTGGCTCAATCTCTGCTCACTGCAACCTCTGCCATCCAGGTTCAAGCGATCCTCCTGCCTCACGCTCCCAAGTAGCTGAGATTACAGGTGCCCACCACCATGCCCAGCCAATTTTTGTATTTTTAGTAGAGTCAAGGGTTTTTCACCATGTTAGCCAGGCTGATCTCGAACTCCCGAACTCTGGTAATCCACCCTCAGCCTCTCAAAGTGCTGGGATTATAGGTGTGAGCTACCGCACCCAGCCAGACGCAGGTTTATCTTTTAAAACATCATTTTCGAGTGAGAAAACGGAGGCTCAAGATTGTCTTGCTTGAGGTTAGAGTCCAGAGCCGGATTCTAGGTCCAACCTTTTTCTCTTCCTCAAGCTGCACGGCTCACTGAGAATCTCATTCTGCATCAAAGTGAGTGTCATTGGTAGGTAGTGACATGTGTGGGGATTTACTGGGAACCACAGGAATTCTTGGAGGTCTTGAATCACCACAGGATTTCCCACACGGATATGTCTGCTGCTTCACTTTTGATGCCTACTTGATAAACCACTGACGTTCTGTTTCTTTTTAAAGCTCTTCTGAGAAATGATGGCAAAGACATCTTTCTGGAGTTTTTGCTTTGTTTTGTTTTACTTTGTACAAGGTGAAGAATCCGAATTCCCCCTCCCCCAGCTAGAGAATTACTTCTGCAATAAACATACGTTCCCCCAAACTCGATGATTACCATGTGGAGGTCTTGAAATGAACTTCAACCACGAAATGTTACTTTTTATATCCCCCAGTGCCAACTGCAGTGCCTGGCACATTGCAGCTTCACAGTAAATATAAACTTGCTTGTGTCCATTGAGATTCATTCTTCCATTTATTTATTCAACAAAATTTAATGAGCAAGTATTTTGTTTGCGACCCCCTAGAAAGTGGAAATGCAAAGATAAAGTTTCCTATTTCTGAAAAGCTGAAAATTTTTTTTCTTAAGATATTGAATGACTTTTTGGGGAAAAATAAGAAAAAACAAAGTGGCATATATTCTATTATAACGGAATCATAACTAAAAGTCAACACACTTATGTTAAAAAGTAAGAAGTTGGAGCTATATATAGACATAGCCATATATTCTTCTCCTAAGGTCATTTCTGATGAATAATTAATAATGAGAGAAACTATAATTGTATGATTGAGAACCTACTATAAGCCAGGCATGCTGTTGCCATGATACATTCTTCTAAACATTTTAATTCTGGTTGGGTGCCTTGGCTCACATCTGTAATCTCAGCACTTTGGGAGGCCAAGGCAGGAGGATCACTTGAGAACACAAGGGAGAGATCAATCTGGGTAACATAGCAAGACCTTCAGCTCTACAAAAAATGAAAAATATTAGCTATACATGGTGGCATGCCTGTAGTCTCAGTTACTCAAGAGGCTGAGTCAGGAGGATAAGCCCATGAGTTCAAGGCAGCAGTGAGCTATGACTGAGCAGTGGCTCTATCCACTGCACTCCAGTCAGGGCAACAGAGTGAGATCCTGTCTCTAAAAAACTAAAAGTGTAGGTCTCTCCCCGTTACCTTTTTTTTTTTTTGACAGAGTCTTGCTCTGTAGCCCAGGCTGGAGTGCAGTGGCACCATCTCAGCTCACTGCAACCTCCGCCTCCCAGGCTCAAGCGAAACTCCCACCTCAGCCTCAGCAGTACCTAGGACCAGAAGCACAGCACCACCACGTGCCTGGCTTTTTGTGAGATAGGGTCTCGCCATGTTGACCAGGCTGGTCTCTAACTTCTGGCCTCAAGTGGAGATGCCTACCTCAGCATTCTGGAATGCCTACCTCAACATTCCAGAATGCTGAGATTACATGTGTGACCCACCACACCAGGCCAGGTATCTATTTTATAGGCCACGCATCTCTATGAGAGCGTGCGTAGGGGAGGGGAAGGTGGTTGTTAAAGAATGCTCAATGAGAAAGGTTTTGTTGTTGTTGTTGTTGTTGTTTAAGAGATAGGGTGTTGCTGTGTCACCCAGGCTAGAGTGCAGTGATGTGATCACAGCTCATTGCAGACTCAAAACTCTTGGGCTCAAGTGATCTTCCTGCCTCATCCTCCCAAGTGGCTGGAACTACAGGTGCACAACACCATACCCTGTTAGTTTTTAAATTTTCTGTGGAGGCAGGGTCTTGCTGTGTTGCCCAGGCTGGTCTCAAACTCCTGGCCTCAAGCAATCCTCCCACCTCAGATCTTCCAAAGTGTAGGGATTACAGGTGTGAGCCACTGTGATGGGCCCAGAAGTGACCTTTGAGCGAAGACATAAAGGAGATTGGAGAGGAAGCCATGAAGATGGGGAAAGAACTTCTCAGTCAGAGGAAGCAGCAAAGGCCAAGACCCTGAGATGACAGCATGCCTGGTATGTTTAAGGAACTCCAAGCAGGCTACAGTGATGAAAGTAGAGTAAGGAGGAGGGTCGTTGGAGATGAGGCTGAGAGGCAACTGGGGTGGTGATGGATGAGCAGATCATGTTGGATGGACCTTTTAGCGCTCTGAGAGGTCTTTGGCTTTGCTCTGAACGGGGGATGATCCAAACCATAAATATAGAAGATGATTCTGGTCACCATACTAAAAAGAGATTATAGAAGTGCAGGGAAGACAGCAGTAGAGATGGGGCAACTCCTGCAAGAGATGATTTGGGGTAAGACGTATGCGATAGCAGTGAGAGTAATGAGAAGTGCTCAGCCACCACACATACTTTGAGGCAACTATTAGGTATGCTGAAATTGAGCAATCTCCAATAAATATTAGCAAGTGAAAAAGCAAGTTGCTTGGCCTAGGATACTGGGCACACACAAAAAAGTAGGTTGCAAAATAGCATATGTGGTATATCATATGTTTTTTAGTGAGAAATTTAAAGTGTGTGTATGTGTGTGTATGAGAGTGTGTGTGTGTGTGTATGTATGTGCGTGTGTGAAAGGAACTGGTAACAGGAGCTACCTTGGGTCAACTTGCTGTCTCAGGGAAACAGCAAGATGGAGACTTCATTTCTAGAACATTCCCTTCAAAGAGTGAGACTTTCATCAGTCGTGGATAGCCTTCTTAAGGTGTTGAAAATGTTCTAAAAATTAAATTGAGAGGGCTGTACAACTCTGTGAATATATGCCAAACATTACCAAACTATACACTTTCAATGGATGAATTTTATGGTCAATGAAACATATCTCAATAAGGTTATTGAAGAAAATAGCAATACTTCAGTCTTGACTTATGGATCCAATCCCATTGTCTTCCTTCATTCTCTTAGATAATTAAATAATCCCCCAGCAGGCATGTTAAACAAGGCTTTAATATGACATCAGAAGTACATATTGCCTGCTTTGCTTGATTTTTATTTATGAGTTTTGGGTAATTTTTCTTGACAAGGAATGTGGTACAGCATGTATAAGCTAGAATCTAAATTTTAGAGAGCTTACAAGCCGGTAAAACACACACTGAAGAAAGAGAAGAAAATAGGAGGGCAAGTAAATACACAGCAGAGTGATAACAAATGAGTTGAATGCATGGTGACTCTAATACCCTTTACCACTATATTCAAAACCAACAATAATTGTTTCTTAAGAAGAAAAACGATCAGAACCACAGTTCTAAGGAAAGTTTTGCATATATTTTAAATGAGCCTAAGGTTGAAGAGCTGTGAAGAGTGGTAACACAAAACAGTGTATACAAGGCACTGAGTATATGTAGACATACAAGATTATAGGTGGCTGAAGTCTAAATGTGCATTGTGGGAAGTGGTTTCAAGTCAATAACTTTTATTCTTCATCTATGATTTTGAAAAGCAAGGGAAGTAGACAGCTATATATAGCCTTTTCAGTGAGTGTGCAGCCCAGGGGAGCATTGCCAGCTAGGCAGGATGTGAGGGTGGGGAGATTTCCATACCATACACAGTATGTACTGGCTGGGTAAATCCCCTGGCCTAAAATACAATCCACAGTACTTTTATGTCAATGCTGCTCAGCCGAGGTGGCGGGGGCTGAGCTGCGGTCAGCCTGGGGCACCTAGGACTTCAGGAAGCCAACCTGATTTCTGCCTCACCTTCTGGCTCCGAAAAGACCGTCACCTAACTCTTCCCCTGAGGACCAGTATGCAAATCAGCTTGCCTCTCTGCCTCGGGTTGAAAAGGAAAATGAGCTGGTATACATACAAAAAAGAAGTCAGGGAGAGAATCAAAATAATTGTATTTCTCAACATTATGATCCAACTAGCGCCCTCTGTCTTCCCCCTCCCATCCCCCACTCCTGTCTTGCTTCTTTCCTGCTCCGCATTCGGCCCCACTCCCAAGCGGAATCCTTCGCTGCTCACACAGGCTTAGGACAACTTCCCTGGCTCGGCTCCCTGTTTTGCTCTGTTTACAAATCATGAGATGCTCTGCCTCCGTTTACATATTATTAATTTAATGTTACATTGAAGAAACTTGCAGCTAAATTCACACACACAGACACACATACACACACACACAATAAAACACTTAACATTAAAAATAAAAATAAAGATCAGGCCAGGCTTGGTGGCTCACGCCTGTAATCCCAGCATTTTGGGAGGCCGAGGCGGGTGGATCACTTGAGGCCAGGAGTTCGAGACCAGCCAGGGCAACATGGTGAAACTCCACCTCTAATAAAAATACAAACATTAGCTGGGCGTGGTGGTACGCACCTGTAATCCCAGCTATCTGGAGGCTGAGACACAATAATCGCTTGAACCTGGGAGGCGGAGATTGCAGTGAGCCGAGATCACCCCACTGCACTCCAGCCCGGGTGCTGTACTCCAGCCTGGGTGACAGATGGAGACTCTGTCTCAAAAAAAAAAAAAAAGAAAAAGAACAGAAACTGTCTACAGGTAGAAAGAGGTAACTGATCCAGGAGCTGGGATAAAATGATTATTCTAAGTAAATATTAAATTTAACTCTGAAAAAATACTGGAAGAATGTAATGTAAAATAAATATTAACATTGATTATTTCTGCAGGGTGAGATTAGATGTAATTTTTATTTAATTGCTGGTCTGCTCTTTCCACCAAGAATATACTTTACTTTCGTTATCAGAAATATATATATATTGCAAAAAAATTAGCTCTAAATTTACTAGCCATTTCAGTCATTACTGTCTTCTACAAATCAAATCAATGATTTCTGACAAATCATTTTTCTTTTATTTTAAATTGGAAAGTAAAAAATCCTTCCATTTTATCATTTTTTAAATTTTGTAAATTAAAAAGCAAAACATTTCTTTACCTTTCCAGTTTTATTTGCTGGAATTTTGATACACAAACTTCCTGATATCACCATGTGCATTTAAATATACATTATATAAAAATAAAATACACCTGGAAAAGGTACAGAACAATATGTATGACTTGTATGTAAAAACAAAACGTAAAAACATACAAGCCAAACATATTGTTCTGCGCCTTTTCCATGTTAACAATATATCCTGAAGTTTTTTAGGTTGATACATTATGAATATACATTATTTGTTTCCATAACCTTGTAGTGTGCCATTGTAAGGATGCACCATAGATTATTTTACTTGTCTCTCATTGATGCACAGACAGGTGTTTTCCATTACAAAAAAAAAATACTGCAATAACCAGGCGCGGTGGCTCACCCCTGTAATTCCAGCACTTTGGGAGGTTGAGGCGGGCAGATCATAAGGTCAGGAGATTGAGACCATCCTGGCTAACAAGGTGAAACCCCGTCTCTACTAAAAATACAAAAAATTAGCCGGGCGTGATGGCACACGCCTGTAATCCCAGCTACTCGGGAGGCTGAGGCAGGAGAATCGCTTGAACCCAGGAGGCGGAGGTTGCAGTGAGCCGAGATCGCGCCACTGCACTCCAGCCTGGTGACAGAGCAAGACTCCGTCTCAAAAAGAGAAAAAAAAAACTGCAATAAACATCTTGTACAGATACCTCTCTGTGCTCATGCTATTTTTCACCCTTAGAGTTGATAGCTCTAGCAAACAGAAGGTGTTGTTGTTGTTGTTGTTGTTGTTGTTGTTGTTTTCAGAAGAAATAAGTTATATATGTGCCAAAATATTCTGGGTATGACTCTTAAATGGATATTAATAAACCTGATAAAGTTTGGATGGGAACCACAAGGAAATTAAAGGGCTTCACAGCCACATCCAAAGAGGACAATGGAAGGATCTCTTTGGCCTGGACACAAGAGGGCCCTGCAATTATCCAAAGGGCAAGCTCCCGGACTAGAGAAGGTTGGAGTTGTAGGACCTCAAAAGATAAAGCAATGAAGATGGGTTTTAGGTAACAGTAAGAGAGCAATCATTTATCACTGATGCAGCAGCCATTCCCCTTCCTCTAGTGGAAACACTCTAGTGTTCCTCAGAGAACCATCCCTCCCCCATCTGTGGATGGGTAGGTCCATGTGGCTGGATAGGGCTGACTCCACCCCACTCCCAGATCCAGGATTGCATCCAGGCCTGGAATGGGTCAACTGAATATTCCATTGCCTTGGCTCTAATGATTGAGGTACATGTGAGCATATCATCTGAGTTAGGCCAATGATTCAAAATTCTGGGACTTTTACTGAACTATGAGGAAAAGGATCTAGCTCCACTGATAAGATATCAGCCCAGCAGCCATTTTGCTGCCACGGAGGACAGCTTGCCCATACGTGAAACCAGCCCAGAACTAAGGAATGAAAACCAAAACCTCTGATGTCGTCGTTAAATACCAGGGGACCCAGCAGTGCCAGGTTGAATTGGTTTTTCCTTTGTTATAGAAATTGGGTTAAATTAGGTTTTTTCCAACCCAGTTTCAGTTGAGGCCCCAAAGCCCTATATTAATATGATAAAGGGAATGAAGTACCTCCATCCATACTTGACGCATTAAGAGGCAAAACAGATTCTGCCAGTAATAGCGTTTGCCCACCTTCAGCCTTTAGAAAACAAGGCATGAAAAAGCAAGAGAGAGAATGTTGGGGGTTGTGCGTTTCCTCTCACCACTAGCCCACGGGGTAATGCGGGTGGGTGCTTATCTATCAGAAGCCAACCAAAAGGGACTTTAAGAGACTGTTCAGTGAGCTTGGTGTGAGTCCCAGAGTTTTACAGCTATAAGGACTAGTGTCTAAATCCCTCTTGGAGAAACATCATGGTGAAAGTTTGTAGAAGAGCTACTTATTCGGTGTCAGAGGGAGAGGGGCCTCTACTTGGGGCAAATGGTATATCCATCATTGGCTGGGAAAGGAGGCCTGAGTCTTCCAGTAGATCTATGGGAGGAAATAAGTGGTATGTGGTTCCATTTCTTTTTTCTTCATTTGAGATGGGGTCTTACTCTGTCCCCCAGGCTGGATTGCAGTGGCATGACCTCAGCTTACTGCAACCACCACCTCCCAGGTTCAAGAAATTCTCCTGCCTCAGCCTCCCTAGTATCTGGGATTATAGGCGAATGCTACCACACCCAACTAATTTTTGTATTTTTAGTAGAGACAGGATTTCACTATGTTGGCCAGGCTGGTCTCGAACTCCTGACCTCAAGTGTTCCGCCTGCCTCAGCCTCCCAAAGTGCTAGGATTACAGGCATGAGCCACCGTGCCTGGCTCTTTTTTCTTTTTATTTAATAGAAACGAGGTTTCCCTGTGTTGCCCAAGCTGAGCTTAAGGGACCCTCCCACCCCAGTCTCCCAAAGTGCTGAGATTACCAGCGTGAGCCCCCATGCCCAGCCTCTGTAGTTCATTTTCAAGGAAATTTTACCCAAGAGGACAACCTAGTGGGCAATTGAATCCTGACGGGAGCTGGAACAGCTGAAGCCCAAGGGCTGAGGGTTGGGCTCGTTGGCCAAGAAGAGTGGCATCTCCCACATCAGGGGAACAGTTGTCAGAATCTTCAGCTGAAAAATCTCTGAAAATAACAAAGCACATGAAACATGCAAGAAAAAGCAGCAATTATGCATCCACCACATCCCAGGGACATCATCCCCAGATTACTGCTGCAACTACACAAATGTTGCACCCTTTGCCCCTCTTCCTCTTTTCCCTCCAGCCTGAGCTTCCAACTCAGGTGGGTCAGACACCAGGCTTGTGTGTAGGAAAAGAGAGGTTAGGACATGGTGGAAAAGCCAAGGTGCTTCAAATCCTGAAGCAAACCCATTTAAAGTTAAGGAAAAGCATGAGTTTAAATACATGTTTGGAGTTTTGATTATTACCTTGAACTGAACTGGGCTTTCTTTTTCTTTTCTTTGTTGTTGTTGTTGTTGTTGTTGTTGTTTTGAGATGTTTGTTTGAGATGTTTGTTTGCTCTTGTCACCCAGGCTGGAGTGCAGTGCCGCAATCAGCTCACTGCAACCTCCGCCTCCCAGGTTAAAGCCATTCTCCTGCCTCAGCATCCCAAGTAGCTGGGACTACAGGCGCCTGCCACCTCGCCCGGCTAATTTTTGTATTTTTAGTAGAGACAGGGTTTGGCCAGGCTGGTCTCGAACTCCTGACCTCAGGTAATCCACCCTCCTCGGCACCCCAAAGTGCTGAGACTACAGGTGTGAGCCACCACACCCAGCCTCTTTTTCTTTTCTTAACTTTTTAATTATGGAAATTTTCAAACGTGCATCAGTGCAAGGAGAGTAGAATAAGGATGTACCCATTAGCCAGATTTAGCAATTGTCAAGTCATGGTCAAACATTTTTCATCCCTTCCCCTACCAATTTCTCCCCCTCCACTGGATTATAATGAAGCAAATCATAAACATTTTATTGTTTTATCAATAATTCAGTGTATGTTTCTATGCAAAATAAGGACTATTTTAACATGATAATAGTGCCATTATTACATCTTTTTTTTTTTTTTTTTTTTTTTTTTTTTTTTGAGATGGTGTCTTGCTCTGTCGCCTGGGCTGGAATGCAGTGGTACCATCTTGGCTCACTGCAACCTCCGCCTTCCAGGTTCAAGCGATTCTCCTGCCTCAGCCTCCCAAGCAGCTGGGATTACAGGCACACAGCACCACACTCAGCTGACTTTTGTATTTTTAGTAGAGACGGGCTTTCACCATGTTGGCCAGGCTGGTCTCGAACTCCTGACCTCACATGATCCGCCCACCTCAGCCTCCTAAAGTGCTGGGATTACAGACGTGAGCCACCGTGCCCAGCCTATTATTACATCTTTAAAAATAACAAGTTTCTCAGTATTATCAAACATTGATTTAGCATTCAAATGTGTCTAATTGTCTCATAACATCTTTATACAATTGATTTGCTTGACTCTTAATCCAAAGTCCAAACATGCTCATATGTCTCTGAAAGTCTCTTTTAATCTAAGGGTTCTCCCTCTGACTTATTTGTTGTTGTTTTGTTTTGTTTTGTTTTTGTTTTTTGAGACAGAATCTGGCTCTGTTACCCAGGCTGGAGTACAGTGGTGCAGTCCCAGCTCACTGCAACCTCCACTCACTGGGCTCAAGTGATCCTTCCACTTCAGCCTCCCGAGTAGCCAGGACTATAGGTGTGTGCCACCATGCTTGGCTAACTTTTTGTATTTTTTGTAGAGAAAGGGTTTCACCATGTTGCCCAGGCTGGTCTTAAACTCCTGGGCTCAAGCAATCCATCACCCTTGGCCTCCCAAAGTGCTGGGATTACAGGCATGAGCCACCGTGCCCCACCCTCTATGACTTATTTGTGAATGACACTGAATCATTTGTCCTTAACAGGTTTTGTATTCTGGACTTATCCAATTGCATCTCCACAGTGTCATTTGTCAGGTCCATTTATCTCTTGTATTTCCTGTAAACTCGAATTTATATCTCGAAGTTTGATTAGATTTGTGTTCAATTTTGTTTTCTCTTGGCACGACTCCTGAGTTGTTGGTTTTGTGTACTTTCTCTTGCATCACCTCAGGAGGCATACAACGTCTGGTTGTCATTCTTTTAAGATTAATCAGCGTGTTACAGTGTTGTCAGCTTCATATGACAATTATACATTTTCGTATTGACTTTTTGCGTAATAATTTTAACAGCCATTCATGATCATTGCCTACATTTATTATTTCATTGGCATTGCAAAATGATATTCTATCACTCCTTCATTGATTGGTTTCTCGGAAAAAAAAAGGACTTCCTCATTAAATACTTGATTACTGAATTGAAAGATAGTTCTTCAAGAAAAGCAGGAAACATGTTTTATTCTTTTCCTTTGTTTCCAGTTTTCAGAAAAACAAGCTGGTTCTTCAGCATCCTCCAAAAGTGATCAAAAGGTTGGGATGCTTTTTTCAATTCTCTTTTGGACTCATTGCTTTAACATTTTTGCTGTTCTTCAATTCATGGCAATTATTATTCCTTTTGATACTTAAATTGTTCCATCTTTGGCAAGTGGGAGTTCCTTGAATTTGGCTCCTGGGAAGTGAACTTTTTAAAACGAAAACAAACAAAGGGACTATTTTTTTTTTGTTTATGTTTTCCTTAAAGTGAGAAAAAAAATATTGAGCTTCCTAAGTTTACAATTTAAAGTTGGCAAAGACAATTCCGAGATAGTGGGTTTGATGGCTCTATGAGAAAGAGAATAAAACTACTTATGATGGCACTCCATGGAGACTGAGCAAATGAAAGACTCCTAACGATTGCAGCAGCTACTGATGATGTTTTGTTTTCCCGGATGAGAACACTTCGTGAAGTCTGTAAATCTTTTCATCTGAACCAAGCAGGTATAAAATGTACTTCTCTCAAAGGAGTTTGTAGTCTAGTTTGAGAAAATAACACTGTATTACTGTATTATCTAGGTTTCCTGGTAGTGACAGAAACCTCAAAATAACTGAGACTCAGAAAATAGATATTAAAAAAGGTAATCCAGGACTGGCATGGAAGATCCATGGTCACCAAGGTCCCAGGCTCTTTCTATCTTATACTCCATTGTCCTCAACATTCAATTTCCACCTCATGATACTAGATAGCTGCTTCAGCTCCAACTGTCACCTCAACATTCTAGTCAGAAGGCAGGAGGAAAATGGAAAGAAAAGGGGATGACAGATCCCACTAAGGAAATTTCCTAGAAGTTGTGCACACCACTTCTGTACATTCAGTTGACCAGAAGACAGTCATACAACTACACCTAGCTACTAGGGAGGCTAAAAATTGTGGTCTTTATTCTTGATGGCCAGATGCCCAGAAAACCATCAGGGATTCAGTCAGTTACTCTTGTATGAAGGAGAGAGTAGATATTTGGGAAAAGCAGCAATCCCTACCTCAAGCCCATATTCAGGGAGAAAAAAAAAAAAAAAAGATCTTGTTTGAGCAGCGTATTTTCACACATATATCTTAAAATCTCAGAATAGGGGAGATCATTTAAAATATACCTGTACCCTACCCTCCTGAGTGTCTTGATTATGCTGGGGCATCCAGTATATGAAATAAAATAAGGCTGTTGTCTGGTAATTTACATTTAAAAATAAACATTGGAGAATTTCACTCCTATACAGCAAGAATGATTGTTTCATTTATTATTTATCACTACCCAGTACATGCCATCTCTGCTTACACTAAAATCTCTTGATTATTAACATGGTAGAGATAAATGCCACACATTATTTTTCAACTACGTACTAACTCTAAGGCAACATGCATGACTAGCACCCACCATTTGTAAGAGGTATGGGATTCAGTCCTCCAAGGGACCCTCACAAGGAAGCTAAGGATCAGAGGAGGCACAGCTTGCTCAAAGAGAAACAGCTTAGTAAGTGACAGATCTGGTAATCCAACACAAGTTTGTTTGTTTTTAAAGCCCATATATACTTTGTTTATTATGCCATTCTGAAGGATTCGCTTATTTTTCACTGTTTCACAAAATGTCAGGACAGAAAGGCAATCATCTATATGTAGCATTGAGAAATTTCTGTGGGCTTTAATTTAAATCTTAAAAACTAATAAACTTCAGCAACATATTTCTTCATTTTAATGTGTGAGGGGTTTGTGCTCATTACCTCTTTTAATTGTCAAACCCAATTTGGCGAAGATCCGTTCAACAAATTTTTCTTAAACATCTTTTTTATGTGTCAGGCACTGTGATGGTTGCCGAGTATATCATGGTAAGCAAAACCACGCATTGTCCTTACCCCTTGTGCTACATGTTTTAACTGCTGGATGGATTGGATGGATTAAACCAGGAACTATAAAGACTAAACTGTAATCCTTACCATAATTTTGAGTCTACAGTTTTTCAAATATCATTTTGAGCCATATAGCAAAGGCTGTATGTATTTTTTACATATGCTTCCTCGTTTTGTGAATTTTGAAAGGATGTGGTTATGGCCTTTGACATCAGAGGAGACGCTCAGCTATGTTGGCTGAATGTTGATAGAAAGATAACGTTGAAGGCAAGTTGCCCTTGAGCAACTCTCTGAAGATCAACTGCCTCCACATTGCATTCTTTGCCCCAAAACTCTTCCCTTTGGTTGTGCTGAGAGGTGATGCCCAAGGTGCATCACGTTTCAAGAACTGGATCATGAACAACTTTATCCTCCTGGAAGAACAGCTCATCAAGAAATCCCAACAAAAGAGAAGAACTTCTCCCTCGAACTTTAAAGTCCGCTTCTTTGTGTTAACCAAAGCCAGCCTGGCATACTTTGAGGATCGTCATGGGGTATGTGAGCAGTTTCATTTGTCTTTTTTCGCATAGTATTTTATGTTTGGACTGGGCTAATGCAAAAGTATATACATAGCATACAATAGAATACAGGAAACACAAACATGCTTGTTGTAACAACATAAAAAGTACAGTAAAAGTAACCAGAGGAGAATGCAGAGAGCAGTCAAGAGGTGAAATGGTGGTGCGAGGCAATTTCAGTTCTAAAAACTGGAAATTTAATATTCATCAGCTTTTTCCCCGTGCAAGATTATGTTTGATTTTTAAATTATTAATAACATTTTAGGAAGCAAGTATTATGATTCATTAAAACTTGAACTTTCTATGAAACATACCAAATTTAATGAAACATACTAAACTTAATGAAACATACTAAATTTAATGAAACTTAGATTAATACAACATTAGCATTCGATGGGATGATCTACCCCAGCTTGCTTATTTTTAGTGGAAGAAACTGGTGTTTAGAATGGTTAAATTTGGGGTTCCGTGTTAACGTTTTCATGAATAACTCTGTCTGTCGCAATACTCGTCACTTGCCCAATCTTGAAATAAGATTCCCCAGGCATTTAATTGTCTAAAAGTTGTAAGGCACAATGGCAAGCCTCTTCATCTCTTGGTAGACTTCCTAGGACACCAGGTTTATTAAGAACAAAGTTTCTGCAGTGCAGACCAGCGGTTCTTACCCAGAAGAGTATGGCTGCTTAGCTAGGTCAGTTTGTCTCTGTATCTCAAAATAGTCTCATGCTTCTTTAAGATCAGTAATAACAAAAGCAACAGGAATAATCCTAATAATGTAGTTTGGTAGAAAAAGCATTGGACAAAGGGTCAGGAGACCAAACTACTTCTCAGTAGGTGATCCAATCTGGACAAATGTCTACCCCCTATTTCAGGTTCTTTCTTTATCAAAGGAAAAAACTGGAAATAACAACCTTCAAGATCCCTTTCTTCTTTAAAACTTCTTTGCTTTATGCAGTGGCTCTTGTTTAGCCCTATGCTGCAATTTTTCAAAGCGTGTTTGATTCCTTACTGAATGGTTATATTATTTTTACATCATTAGTGGGGTAGGACAAAGATTATCACTTATATTTTACTGAAGGGAAAATAATATTAGGTGCCTGATGGTCACTTAGAAACAAAAGTGCTCTGATTCTTTGTTGGAGTCTGACTTAGTAGCTGGAGGCATGAGTTTGGGATTCTTTGGCGTGCCAGGCTTTAAAGCATTTCATGAGGTGGAGCTCCAAAGGAGGTCAGGCTGAGTATAGAGTCTATGGATGCCTCACTTTTTAAAGTTGCAGGTGTTGCATGTCTTTGATGAATTACCAAAAAAAAAAAAAAGTTACAGGCAAAATAGTGCTGCCTCTTTAAAAGTGAAAAGAATTGCTTGTCTTGTTATCAGACTCTTACTGATAACAATTTACCAGTCAATCAGAAAACACATGGAATTATGTGCGAGGCCTCTGCCAGGTGGCCAGGAGCCCAGTTTGTGAACTTGGGGGATTTATCATGTAGAGCTAATAAATCGCATGGCATTACTCAATGCTTTTTTGTGAATGGAACATTTAAAGTTTTTGTTTCATATTGAAAGAACAGTCATGTACCTTTAAATATTTTTTTCAAAGCCCATTTTACAGTTTTCACCAGTTTGTTTTCCTGATTCAACATAGTATCATCTTATTTAGTTAGTACTAATAATTCTTTAGCCCAATTGTTATTTGTGAACTGTTTGTGAATTCAGCTCAATATTATTTGCAAATAATCACAGAACCAGATGGCCTCAATTCAGAATTTTATTGGTCATAATTTGCAAGTAGACAAGGTTGTAAAATCACCCTACTTCTTTATCTGAGCATTATGAAAAATTCCAAGACAATTACTTCATTCTGGGGAGCCCTAGGCTGTAGTTTCTGATACTTCCACGTAAGATACAGAGAATACATGTCCAAACATCAAATTTCTTGTTTTCTAATGCCTTTTTTGCACTTATAAATAACATTTTTAAAGTATTTCTTTAATTATTTAATTATTATAGAAATTGATTAATTAGAAATTTATCCAAGGTCCCTGAAACAGGTAATATATGTGAGTTATTATCGTCCATGTCTTATGTGTACTACATCGTTTAGGGCCACCAATTTGTACACAAGAGTGCATTAATATTACTCATAAGTAAATAACATTACACCTGTGGGAAGAACATTTTCATTTTTAAATTAAAGCCTTCACTTTCAATCTGTAAAATGGATGTGATACTAGTACCCATTTCATAGGAAGAAGGCAAAGACTCAGAGGTATAATGTCTTTAGGCTGAACTTTTTGAAATTATTTGGCAGGTCGAATATCAGGTATTAGAAGTCTCAAACAATTCAACTTAATGTTAGGTACTTAGCATAGGCCCTGCCATCTGGTAAGCATCTACTAAAAGTTAACCATTGTTTGTATCCCTTTCACATCTCTACAGAAGCTAGCAGGGTGTCATAACAATTCATTTTCAAATTATGGGAGATATTCAAGGATTCTCCAAAATCAAGCTAAGATCAGGGTCCTGGATTCCTTCTATTCTGTGGCAATACAAGTTTGTGGGGTAGATATACATGCATCATGAGCTGTTTGGCCAGTTATTGCCCCTCTTAGGGTGTCAGAGCTTGTTTTTCTCTTTTCTCATTTGTAAAATCATGATTCCTGCAATTCTCATATTCTATGAATTTATAACACCATATGAAAAATAACCCTTCTACATACTCAAGAACATATTCTGTAGTTCTATAAATCAAGTATGTTTATTCTAACCTTAAAAATCATGCCTATTGTCATTATAATACTAATTGATTGAGGCTTTTACTTTAACATGGATTTAGTTCTGGTGTTAGATGCCTGTTTTTCCTATTGAGATGTGCAAGTGTTTTCAGAGGGGCCAAAAAGCGCCTTCATCTTGCTGGAGCAGTGAGCCAGAAAGAAGCATAGATTTGGCAGGTAGTGGCTTGCAGACAGACATGATTTCAGAGTCTCTCCTGTGCCTGTCAATTTTTTTCCAAGTAGTCCCTGATGCCAGAAATTCTATAACGGAGGGCAATGAGAGATAAGGGCACATGAGTGTGCTGGTAAATGCTTAGGAATCCGAGTACGGGGCTTGTTGGATAGCCTTGATTCATAGTGTTTGCCAATTCCTTTGGTGTAAATACTCCCATCATGGCCCATTTTAAACTACCAATGTGAAGTCTGCTGGTTCACAGATTCCTGAAAATTTAACAATTAGCTACCTCAGGCCAGTACAAGCCAAGTCCAGCACATCATTGGCAAGCCTAAGAACAAATGATCCTTGAAGGGGTAGCCACCAACTAAGCAGCATACTTAGTTGCACATGACTGATATCAGATCCTTTTCAGTGGTAAAAAGAAAGTGAAGAACCTCAGGCGCTTTGAGTAAGCACAGAATGGAAGAGGCAGCCTAGATGGGAATAAAGCATCATAGATTGGTGTGGCTCCTGTGGCCACTTTCTAGATGTGGGATCTCAGACCAGACATTTGACCTCTTTATGCCTGTGTCCTATTTGTAAAGTAAGGATCCCAGCACTACCTACTTCAAGTGATGTTGAGTATTTCATGAGAAAAGTATGTTTTAAGCTTCTTACCAATTGCTACATGGTAAGGTGATTATCACTCACAATTTTGCCCAAGCACCACCTTGATCTTCTGAAAGCCCCTCTGGAGAACTGGAAGCATTCTCCTGTTTTGATGACTCTTTCCACCTTAGAGATCAAGTGTGCTGTGCACCTTATGATGTGAGAGTCATTATCATTTACATGGAACCAGAGAAACAGTTATGATCACCATTCCAGTCAGCATCTGGGTGAGGGTCTCCACTCTTCACGGCCTCTTCCCTTTAGCGTGCAGTCTGATCTAGCAACAGAACCATCTCCTGCTTGCAGCAAGCATCCTTTCTAAATTAAAGGTGGTAGGTGGGGAGATGGTCACCTTTCCTTGATTTTGAAAGCATTACTGCATAGTGGTCAAAAACACTGCTTCTGCATCAGATCTGGGTCAAAGACTAGGTCACATATGATCTGTGTGATTTTGTGTAAATTACATAATGCTATGCAATCTTCTAAAAAACTATTTACTTTTTTTTTTTTTTTTTTTTTTTTTTTTTGAGACAGCGTCTTGCTCTGTCGCCCAGCCTGGAGTGCAGTGGTGCCACCTCAGTTCACTGCAACTTCTGCCTCCCAGGTTCAAGTGATGCTCCTGCCTCAGCCTCCTGTGTAGCTGGGACTACAGGTGCGCGCCACCACACTCGGCTAACTTTTGTATTTTTTTTAGTAGAGACGGGGTTTCACCATATTGGCCAGGCTGGTCTCAAACTCCTGACCTCATGATCCGCCTGTTTCAGCCTCCCAAAATGCTGAACCATTGCGCCCGACCTATGTTTTTAAAATAATTAAGCAAGGCCAGACACATAGACTCACACCTGTAATCCCAACACGTTGGGAGGCCGAGGTGGGTGGATCACTTGAGCTCGGGAATTTGAGATCAGCCTGGGCAACACGGTGAGACTCCATCTCTACAAAAAAAAAAAAAAAATAGCCAGATGTGGTGCATGCATGCCTGTAGTCCTAGTTACTCAGGAGGGTGAGGTGGGAGGATCCCTTGAGCCCAGGAGGTTGAGGCTGCCATGAGCTGTGATCATGCCACTGTAATCCAGCCTGGGCAACAGGCTGAGACCTGGTCTCAAAAATAAAATAAAATAATTAAACATTCCTTCATGATCTTATTTCCTTTTAAGAAGATGGAGGTCACTTTTTTTACAAGTCCCCAGTGGAAAGGACAGTCCTGAAAATTGGTACCCTGTGCCAAATGGGTCTTCTGCAATGAACTATTTTAGGACCTCTACACTTTCCACATATGCCCCAGGACAAATCTTTGTCTTCATTCACTTCAAGAAACCCCGCTATGTGTCTTTAAAAAAAAGAGAGAGAGAGAGAGGCCGGGCACGATGGTCCACGCCTGTAATCCCAGCACTTTGGGAGGCTGAGGAGGGTGGATCACCTGAGGGCAGGAGTTCGAGACCAACCTGGCTAATATAGTGAAACCCCGTTTCTACTAAAAACACAAAAAATTAGTCAGGCGTGATGGCAGGTGCCTGGAATCCCAGCTACTCGGGAGGCTGAGGTAGGAGAATTGCTTGAACCCGGGAGGCAGAGGTTGCAGAGTGCTGAGATTGTGCGATTGCACTCCAGCCTGAGCAACAAGAGCAAAACCCCGTCTCAAAAAAATAAAAATAAAGAGAGATAGAGAGGGAGCCCTGGCAAGCTTTGCCTCCTAAAGTTCCCCTAGAATCTCCCCAGATTCCCACAGCCACCTCCTTAGTGGAAGCTGTCAGAATCTCTCACCTGGGACTGCTACCACCTCTCATGGTCTCCCTGCACCCGCTTCACCCCTGCCTGCCACTTCATCCTCCACATGGCAGCCAGCACCAGCTTTTCACATGTGACTGTAGTCAAGTCCTGAAGACCTTCATCAGAAGTTGATGTGTCCCTCCAGCAGCTCTCCCCATTGCCCTAAGGATGGACACTACCAGAATCTACCACATGGTCTCGTCTGTCTCAGCTCTTGTCTCATTCTCTCATCTCTGGGATCCAACCACACCGGGTTTTCTTCAATGTTAAAGCCTCCATTTTAAGTGTCACTTACTTGGGAAAGCCTTCCTTGATGTCCCTAGACTAAGTCATGTCCTCCTGTCCTGTTCTACCATGGCACCAGGTGTCCTTTCTTCACAGCACATGCTGAAGTTGTAACTACTCATCTGTTAATGTAACGATGTATTCATGTCATTTCCCCACCTCACCCTCCATTGGACTATCAGCTTTATGAGAGCAGGCATCCAAGTTGACAAAGATGGCCTCACCAGTGTCTACAAGAGTGTCTGGCACACACTATTCACTCATGCATCATTTGTGGAAGGAATAAAAGGAGAAAGGGAGAAAAGAAAGGAGGGAGTAAGGACATAAGGTATAGATTCGGCTGGAGAGGTTAGAGACACAAATGAACCTCAAATAGAAAAGGTTCAATGCCCAAATAATAGACACCAAGCCAAGTGACATAGGACTTCAAAAGGGAGATTACTGGGTGTAGGAACATGTAACAAAGACTCCCTGGAGGCAGTAGTGTATGGCCTATCCTTGAACAAGGAAGAGGAAGATTCAGGTATTCAGGTGGATGGAATTTTAAGTGCTAGGTCAGAGAGGCACATGTAGGAACCAGCAGGAGGGCCAGGTCCCAGCCTTCAACTCTTTTTAGGAGAATTAATCAACTCTTTTCTCCTTTTTCCTCTGCCCTGTCTTACCCTTCCTTCCTTGCCTTTTACAGCTAAACCCTCTGTAGATGATATTCTTTTTTTTTTTCTTTGACCCAGAGGCTTGCTCTGTCTCCCAGGCTGGGGTGCAGTGGTGTGATCACAGCTCACTGTAGCCTCAACTTCCCAGGCTCAAGTGATCCTTCTGCCTCAACCTCCTGAGTAGCTGGGACTAGAAGCATGCACCATCATGCTCAGCTATTAAAAGAAAATTGTAGAGACAGAGTCTCACTATATTGCCCAGGCGGGACTCGAACTCCTGGGCTCAAGCAATCCTCCTGCCTCAACCTCCCAAAGTGCTGGGATTATAGGCATGAGCCACCATGCCTGGCCATGTAGATAATATTCTTAAAACTACCCAGGCATTTTTGCTTGAGACATTGAGAAGTCATGGACCCTCTTCTCTTCATTCCCATGTCATTCAGTTGCCTTCCAGCTGGGCTCCTGCTGACATTTGAAGCTCTGTACCGTCTATTATCCACACAACACCTAGAATGAACCTTAAAATTTTAAATCAGATACTACTTTCTACCTTAAAGCCCTCCATGGCTATTTAGGGTATTTAAATAAATTCTCAACTATGACTTACAAGACCCTTCATCCTGTCGTCCCAGCCTGCCTTCTTTATTTCACTTCACACCACACTCCCTGTATGTGCTTCTGTCACATCTGCCTTCTTTCTTAACCATAAGCACTCAAAGCTCAAGGTCCTTGAAGGGCCTTTGTACAGGGCCAGGACTAGGGTGAGACAAGTGAGACACACACATAAAATGGCACTCATTCTCAGGATGCAGGATCTTTGCATTAGCTGTTCCCACTGTCTCAAACACCCCAGATTTTTGCAGGAGGGTTTGTGTGTTTGCTTGTTTGTTTGAAACATGGTCTTGCTCTGTCACCCAGGCTAGAATGCAGTGGCGGAATCTTGGGTCACTGCAACCTCTGCCTTTCAGACTCAACCGATCCTCCCGACTAGCTGGGACTACAGGAGTGCATCACCATGTCTGGCTAATTCTGTTTGTTGATTTATTTCCCACCTCTTCCAAAGCACATAGATACTTTAGTATCTGCACTTATTTGTTAGGTTTCTGGATCTGCTTCCCTGTTTAATTTCTGTCTGTCCATCTACTGGAAGGGCAGTTCCATGAAAGCAGAGATCTTGACTGTCTTCTTCATCACAGTATCACCATCATCTAAAACAGTTCTGGGCACTGGTTAGTAGTAATAGGTGGTCAGTAAATATCTGGGGAATGAATGAAGGCCACATAACTCATGTTGCATTCAGAAAAGCATCTGGAAGCTAAAAATGTGGGTCTTGTCTAGTCACACAAAGACAAGGAAGGGCCCAAGCAAAGTATTTTGCAATTGAGACATGCACAGTTTCCATCTGTTTTAATGGAGTGTTGTCATGAATTGATCTTTACCTGCGTAATGTGAGGTTAATGTTTTATGGAGATAACTATTGTATTGACAGCTTCTTTTCTCGAAATAAAATTAGATTTGATTCCTACTGTTTAGGGACTGGTGCACCCATTCATCAGTTTCTGCAGCAAAAATAGGCCAGAGAGAAATACTATAAGCATGAGAGTTTAGTTTCTGACTCAGTCTGAAAGAAAGCAGAAGAGCTCAGTTTTAGACCAGGCACAGTGGCTTACGCCTGTAATCCTAGCACTTTGGGAGGCCAAGACGGGCAGATTGCCTGAGCTCAGGAGTTCGAGACCAGCCCGGCCAACATGGCAAAACCCCATCTCTACTAAAAGTACAAAAAATTAGCCAGGTGTGGTGGCACATACCTGTAATTTGGCTACTCGGTAGGCCGAAGTAGGAGAATTGCTTAAACCCAGGTGGCGGAGGTTGCACTGGGCCGAGATCGCACCACTGCACTCCAGCCTGGGTGACAGAGCAAGAAGCTGTCTCAAAAAAAAAAAAAAAAGAAAGAAAGAAAGAAAGAAGAGCTCAGTTTCTTGAACTACAAGCTCCATGTAAAACAAGATATGTAAATATCAAACTCGGAAATCATGTCTACAAAAAACTGTACTAAAGCTCTTCTCAAATGTTGATGAACCAAATAGTAAATCCTCATTCCACCCTCATTTTCTGAACCAACTGATAATACGTTCCTCCATTCATCAGTGAATTATGAGACCTACTGGAAAAAGTAGACCTTCCGGGAAGTAATTTTCATCCAGAGGTCAGTTTGGGTTTGGCTTCATGACACTCAGAGGCCTCGCTAAAAGTGATCCTGAGGAGAAAACAGGTCTGTAATGCCTTCCCATGCATATAAAAGTCCCCTTTTGGATCAACGGTCTGTTCAGTTTCTTGAAATTTAGTAAAAGTTTTCTGTATTTTAATAGAATAAGCGCTAGATACAGGTTCTTACGTCTTATGTTGCCGTATAATTCCTATTAACCTAAAGGTATTTATAAGCAGGCTTCTCATTGTATTTTTCCTTTTTTGATATTTAAAAAGTCACAGAAATTATAACTGTTTGTTATAAAAATTCAACTATAGAGTTTTTTTCCCCCAAACTTCATATATTGTGCCAAATTTTTATTATTATTATTGGTTTTGGGGTTTTTGTTTGTTTGTCTGTTTTTCATTGACTCTGTATCAAGGAAATGTTTCTGTTTTGGTACATTTAGATTTAGTCATTTGTTCAGCAAACATTTTGCAAATAGCTACTCTGTGCCAGGCACTGTGCTAGATGTGAGGAACACAGTGGTAAGTAATGGAGGCAGGTGTCTTACATTGGTGCAGAAGTAATTGAGGTTTTAATTGAGGTCAATTACTTGTGCACCAACCTAACAGCTTGCATTCCAGGAGATGAGACAGACAGCAAGCAAGTGTATAACTGCATAGAGCAGATAGAGAATGTGGTAGGTTCTATGGCAAGACCAGGCAGCCACTGGGGCTGAACTGGGAGGAAGGGTGGTCAGAGAAGGAATTTATAGCTAAACTGAAATTTGAGGAAAGAACTAGTTAAATAAAGAAATGGGAAAGAGTGTTCTGGGCAGGGGGAACTGCAAGAACAAAGACCCTGAGGTAGGAAAAGGCTTGGCTTGTGTGAGGAACAGAGATTTGAACATGCAGAGTTCAAGAGTGGGGCACAAGATGAGGGGCAGGAGCCAAACTCTGCAGGCCCTTGTGGATCATGGCAAGGAGTTTGGATTTTATTCCAACGCCAATGAAAAGTTTCCAAGGTTGAAGCAGTGGGGGTGATTCCATCCATCTAGAAGTGAGCTGACAGCTTTGGGGTCAGCAGATTGTACAATGGCCAAGAATAGAAGCCAGCCAGGAAGCCAGGTAGAGTCTACTGCAGTGGTCTCCTGGGCCATTGTGTAGTGTCCCATCCTATGAATTGTTCTTCAGTTGTCTTACGTTTTAACTTTCTTGTGGCATCCTTCTTCCTGGGGGTACTTTGTCCAGAATCATCTCACTCCGTGTTTTGATAGGAAAGTGCCTGGTGTATAACCTGGGTCAGGAGCAACACTGAGCTCAGACAAACTGTAGCAGCAAAGACTGAAACCAAATTAGAATTTAGTTAAATCAGCTTTGATTGATCTCAAGACAGAGTAAGGAATCTTCCGATCCTCATATTGTCAAAAAAATTAATGCACCAAGTACTTTCAGAATGTTTTCTATAATCTGGTCTGAAGACATCAATTTACTATCTGTGTCAGCACTGGTCTTTTCTCTCGTGCAGACATATCTTTTGCAGAGTTATAATCATAATGCATGACAATTTTATATTCTACTTTTTCATTTATTCTTTTATGTAAATGTATTTCCATATATCTACATTGCCTCCAAAGTAATCATTTTTCATATATATGATTTTTTAATGGTTGAGTCAGTTCATTGCAAGAACATGCTTATCTATTTTACATACGTGGGGGAATAGATGAACTTATCTGTCAGCTATGGTTCAACATTCAGAGTTTTCCAGGTATAATGAAAACACCAAAAAAAAAAAAAAAGTAAACATAATATAGGGCTGTCTTATTTTAAAAATCAGCTTCTTAGGATAGAGTGCCCCAAATAGGATAATTGTGTCACAGGATAAGAAGATTTTCTGGTCTTGATCATTTGTTGCTAGATCATCTTCCAAAGAGATTGAAGAAGCAGTGCATGGGCCACAAAAAGCGGCACCGTATTTGTTAGCAGAACCATTAGAGAAGATTATGTTTCTAAAAAGGAACTAATAGAAACAAAAGAATCACACTGTTGTGATTTTCAAGTACCCCATTTTGAATGTTGTAGTGAGAGAGAGGGCAAAATGTGTAATCTTTTACACATAGGTGAGATGATTTGATTTAAAGTCAGTGTCACATGTATGTAGACGAAACCACCACCTGCATAGTTGGATTTAAGCGGTGCCAGAGGGTCTCCTACTCTGCAAAAGCTGAATCCTCGAACTGACGTCACAGAGTGGGGGTGGTCTGAAAGGTTCCCATGAATGAGTTCTTTGGGTTAGGTCATGAAACACCTTATCAAGGAGCAAATGAAATACAAGAAGGTGTCACAGGAGCCACTTTTGACTGTTCCATAGAAGTTAGTTTTAATTTTAGACAGGGCCTATGACACTGAAATTCTCAGGCTGCAATTCCAGAAAAGTGGGATGAGGTGAGCAAGGAACAACAGAGCAACCTAACAGAAAAGAGATTTGCATGCTGCTATAAAGACACACGCACACGTATGGTCATCGCGGCACTATTCACAATAGCAAAGACTTGGAATCAACCCAAATGTCCATCAGTGATAGACTGGATTAAGAAAATGTGGCACATATACACCATTGAATACTATGCAGCCATAAAAAAGGATGAGTTTGTGTCCTTTGTAGGGACATGGGTGCAGCTGGAAACCATCATTCTCGGCAAACTATCGCAAGAACAGAAGACCAAACATCGCATGTTCTCACTCATAGGTAGGAACTGAACAATGAGATCACTTTGACTCAGGAAGGGGAACATCACACACCGAGGCCTATTATGGGGAGGGGGGAGAGGGGAGGGATTGCATTGGGAGTTATACGTGATGTAAATGACGAGTTGATGGGTGCTGACGAGTTGATAGGTGCAGCACACCAACATGGCACAAGTATACATATGTAACAAACCTGCACGTTATGCACATGTACCCTAGAACTTAAAGTATAATAATAAAAAAATTAAAAAAGAAAAATTTTTAAAAAAAAGAAAAGAGATTTGGACCCAAGTCACCTGGCTAATTCTTTGTTCTCTCTGGGATTTAGCTTTCTTGTCCTAAAATTAAAGGATTCGGCTGGATCAGTGCTTTTTCAAACTTTAAAAAACATTTTAATATAAAATTATAAAAGTCATCACTATCGCCAAATATAAAACAGAAAGAAGTGGAAGTTCTCTGCTTGAAGCAGGGCAGGGCAACTGCCCAGAACCCTATGTCCCTTGGCCTGTCCCTGACTTTCAGGGATCAACAAGGTATCTTCCAACTCTGACCCGTCTCCTCAGGGTGTAAATTGAATAGTAGAAATGAAAAGACAAGAGCCAATTTAGAAAGTCACCTTGAAGCCTCATTGTCCTCATCTCTAACATAAAGTTGGACTGAATGATTTCTAAAGACTCTTCCAGTTTAAAACTGTGGAAACTTGGCTCACATTTGTAATGCCAACACTTTGGGAGACCAGAGTGAGAGGATTGCTTGAGGGCAGGAGTTTGAGACCAGCCTGGGTAACATAGTGAGATCCCATCTCCACAAAAACAAAAAATAAAAAAATTAGCTGGGCATGGTGGTGCACACCTATAGTCCCGCTCTTTGGGAAGCTAAGGTGAGGGATTACTTAAGCCCAGTGAACTATGATTCAAGGCTGCAGTGAACTATGATTGCACCACTGCACGCCAGCCTGGGCTACAGAGTGACACCCTATCTCTATTTTTTTTTTTAAGTGGAAATTGGATATCTCTGCCAATGATAGCAGGAATTCACAAAAAGTGATGGAGATTAGCCAAACATAGAAACCTTTTCAGGAAGTAACACCTTTAAGGTGATTAATAACTGTGTGGCTCATGAGAAAGCATGTTGTCAAAATACAAGCATGACCCCAAGAATGTCCCCTGAAAATCAAGTCAGACATTTCATGTGTAACCAATATAAAATCTGAAATAATAACAGCCAATATTTAATGAGTTCTCTTTGTGTTTCAGAGCATCAGGGTTAAGTGTTTTATATGTCTTATATCATAAATATTCACAATACCCACATTCATTATGTTATCCTATTGTTATCTCCATGTAATTTTTGAGAAGGCTGAGGTTTAAAGAAGCTAAGTATCTTTATTTAGGTTACACATATAGGACAAATATTAAAAGTTGGATTAAATGTTCTTCAATGGACATTTTCAGATCTAAGCTTGTTTGGGTCTGATAAGTCTTATAATAGAAGCTGAAAAGGCAGCGTTGGGGCACGGATTTTTTGGTGAGTTTCTAACACAGTCCAATAGAGGTGTTGAGTCGGGACCAGCAGGCTTGCTCCAGGTTGCCCAGCAGACTTACTCGAAAGACAGCACAAACATCATCAACAGCAACAATTAAAAAAAAAAATAGTTAGCATTACTACAAGAAGAGGACTGAACACTTTGTTAAGTATTTTCTCATTTCCTCCTTACAATTCTTTGAACGAGATAAAAGTAAAATTTTGTTTTAGTGAGGAAGCAATGGAGCTATGAGGACAGTAAGTAATTTTCCCAAGGAAGCAAAGTGAAAAGTGTAAAGGCAACAGCATGCCTTAGGATGTAAGGATTCCCTACACTTTGCTCCTACTACACTTTAGTGAGACCTTTCCTGATATCTTTGTGGTTACCTAAGTAGAATTATGTTTTGCGAGAAGGTAATTCTACTTACCTTCATGATTGCAAGCATCTCAGCCAGCTTCTCGCTGCGAGTTTGTGAATTCACCAGTCTTTGGTGACTTTGCAGAGTATATTTCCATTCACCTGGACTCTGTAGGCTGACAAACATGAGTTCCTGGGCTTGTAAACCTGAGAATCTGTTCCTGGGGTGGCCTCTGACAAGGAAAGAGGCTGTATCCACCTCAGCACTATCTAGTTTTCCAGATTAACAACTAATAACAGCATCGACCACTTATTGAGCCTTTTTTGGGAATAACATTCTGGGAACGCTATATCCGAAGTGGTAATACAAGGAGTACCAGGAGGAAAGTATTAGCCCAGCGAAGTGACCCAGAAAGGGAGATTGAGGGTGCTAACACCAAACCTCACCCTTTTCCACAATCCGTGTTGAGGCCACTTCCATGACAATGACCCAATGTGGTGTTTCCCAAAGTGGGGTACTACCAGGAGCACACAAGATGGCACACGGACAAATCTGGTTTTAACATGTCTTTAATAGTTATGTATCTACTACAATTTATATTCGAAATAAGTGTTTTAAAATTTATGGTGGTGGTTTACAGTTTCCTCCTAGAATAAATTTGTTTATGTGGAAAAAATAAGTCAATTGAAAGAATACTATTAAGCAGACAATACTATTTGAGGGAAGTAGGGTATGGTGGAAATTGCCAGGCTAGGTTGCAAACCGAAGCCTGGGAGCACTGAATCCTTGGGATAGCAGTGTGAATCATGATTCATTATAATTTGCTTTTAAGTAGTTTCAAGAGTGAAATGTAATAACCTCCACTGGACATTTGAAGATACAGAGGTGATGCGCAGAGTCTAGGGCACTTGAAGATCTCGGACTGGTGCAAAAGTAATTGTGGTTTTTGCCGTTAATAGATATAAGCACAGAGGAGCAGGGAAGATGGTCAAAAGAGATCTCAGGCCCCCACGTTCTGCCAGAGCACAGCAAGCAAATGTGCCTCCTGCCACAAACTGAACCCAAATTTCTCTGAATCCAAGAAAAGGCTGTTCTAATTCCAAACAAGCTCATTGTAAACCTCAATAACATGAAGTTAGTGTTGTTCACATTGCTTTCCAACTATGTTTCAGATTTATATAACTGGTTCCTAATGCATAATTAACTGCTGTTGGAATGAATCCTTGTCCCCTTGCGTCTGTGCCTGCTGGACTTCATATCTGTGTATTAATAGTCACTTTTGTTTGGCAATCTTGTGAAAAATGTAGACTAATTTTTAATTCTTAAAGAGATAATACATTCACAAAATTTTATTTTTATTTTAATTTTTTTTAGATACGGGGTTTTGCCATGTGGCACATTTCAATAATTTTTTTTAAAAAGTTGCAAAATGTTATGCAGTAACAAATCTCCTATCCTTGTCCCAAGTCACATTGCTGTCCTACATCACAGCAACCATGATAGTTAATTTCTTATAAATTTTTCCAACAATACTTTATACAAATACTTGTAATACAAATAAACATTCTTCTTTCCTTCCTTTTTAAATAGTAGTAACATACTCTGCACACACTTCTTAACCTTTCTTTTAGTTGGTTAACAATGTATCCTGGAGATTAATCCACATGGATACACAAAGATACCCTTCATTCTGGTTATGGTTGCATAATACTTCATTGCATGCATGAAAAATTTCTTTTAGTGATGGTTCATCCATTTCCAGTTTTTTGTTATCATGCACAATGAGAAATGAATAGCCTTGTAGATGTGTCATTTTCCATAAATATGTTTATAACAGTGATTCTCAACCAAAGGTGATTTTGCCCACCAGGGGACATTTGACAAAGCCTGGGGAAATTTTTGGTTGTTGTAAGTGGGGAGGAGGGTGCAATCAACATCTAGTGGGTAGAAGCTGAGGGTGCTGCTGAATATCCTACAATTCACAGAACAGACTCACAACAAAGAATTATTCAGCCCAAAATGTCAATAATGCTGAGGTTGAGAAGCTCCAGTCTGTTGAAAACATTTCTAGAAGTGGAATTGCTGAGTCAAAGGATATTTGCATCTGTTATTTTGTTGACTACGAGCAAATTACTCTCTACAGAAGTTGTACCAATGAACATTCCCCAGGGCCACATGTGAGAAGCCTGTTTTCTCAAAACCTCACCAACACCATTATCTTACGTTTTGATCTTTGCTTATCTGATAGGGGTTTAAAAAATAGTACCTAAGTATAATTTATTTGCATTTCTGTTGTTATAGTGACATTAAGCATCTTTCCATATGCTTAAATATTTATATTCCTTTTGCTCATTTTCCTATAAGTTTATTAGTATTTTATTTAATTTATAGGAGCTCTTTATCTACCAGCTAAACACTTTGAGCAGACTAGTTTTAACCTACATTTTCATTGTCAAGAGATTTTTATCCACCTACCAATTTTTCTGGAAATCTGATTCCAAATTATTTCCATTAAGAGTTTTGTCATAGGGTTCACGATAACATTTTCTGCTGCATACTTGGTTTTACTTGCTATTCCTTCAATCAATTAACAAATATTAATTGAACATCACCTCAATGCAAGGAGTTATTTCCTGAAATGCGATGAAGTTGTTATGCACTTATGTATTTTGGCTACTGGTCCTTCAGCGCTTAAAAAGAAGACACAAAAAATATGTTCTTTCAAAATCATTAAACATTTCCTATTTCTTATTCTGGGAGAAAGGTCTTCGAAGGAACATTCACAGCTTAGAGATGCCAAGAGAACAATACAGAGGATGCCTTGAGAATCTACTTTATGCTTGGAAAATATCAGTTAGTTCCTGCTCTTAATTTCCACATAAATCCATTTCTCTCTTCTCCCTTTTATAAGAAAATCCAAACACACATGTTTTCATCATGCTAGGATCATGTTACCTTCATCTAGTAAGAATGGGGCTTGGACATTATTCCTGAGTTATCATTTCACTTATAAGATAAATATATCCATATAAAAGCACACTGAATTACTTTATTAGAATCTATGAAGAAAATGGCTATCCCTCAAGAAGAACATGAGAGATACTGTCATGAACTTGAGCCCCCATGGATGTAGATGAGCAGGTGGCAGGTGCTCTCTAGCTGCTGCTCACCGCTAATGGGGTTATGCGGTTACAAGGGTGTGCATCATCTTGCACACCCAGCATTTGATGCATACCCCTTATTCCTCTCCCATAATCATCCGAGTTGACACTGTGATGTTTTTAAAACTTCCGACAGTATTAAAACATTATTTTCATTTCCCTGCTTTTCCTCCTGCTTCACACTCTCTGTAAAAACTTCAAATATCGTAAGAATATATAAGTTTGTAAAATTCTGCCACAGTGGAACCCACCACAAAGAACCAGTGTTAGTAGCTTGGAATGCTTTTCTTCTTGTATTATTTCTTCGTATATTGCATATGCTAATATATAATCTCTTCTTCCAAAAATGGGATGATGCTCCATCTGTTGCTTTAAATCTACTCTTTAACATTTGGTGTATACTTTTGTCCCTCCGTATAGACGAACTTTATTATCTGTTAATGGTTACAGAGTAGTCACAGAATGGATGAACCATAACTAATTTAACCATTTGTCTATTGATGGAATTTAAGTTTCTCCAGTTTATTTTAGTGTAATAAATAATGCTGCTGTGAACATCCTTTTTATTATATCTTTATATATTTTGAACAAATGTTTCCATAGAATAAATCTGATCAGAGAAATGTATTTATTCATTTTAGTTAATTGTTTTTAATATAAGAAAATAAATACATGTTCATGGCAAAATATTCAAAGAGTACAGAAGGATACAAGGTAAAAAGAAAAGCTCCTTGGGAGGCCAAGGTGGGTGGATTGCTTGAGACCAAGAGTTCAAGGACAGTCTGGGCAACAGAGAAAGACCCTACCTCTTAAGAAAAAAAAAAAAGAAAGAAAGAAAGAAAGCTTTCTTCCCACTCCCTACTCCCAACCCCCAGGATCACCCACACAGGTGTCTGCTCTTAATAGTTTCTTATGAGAAAATACATTTTAATAGATGATCCTAAATTGCCCTCTGAAAACTGTGTGTGAGTATAATTCTTTTTCTTTTCTTTTCTTTCCTTCTTTGTTCCTTTCCTTCTTTCCTTTTGAAAATTCTCACTTTTTTCATTTGGGTGGCCAGGGTGTTACTATTTAAAAATGGCAGACTTTAAAGGAAGTGAAATTGTTTTCCTCATAGCACATCTAGCCACATGGTAACCCACAGTGTGAAATGCTGAGGCGGAGAAAGCCAGCCAACGGTGGGCCAGTGATGAGTGAGAGGTCTTATGGAAAATAAGAGAGAAAAGAAGGCAGGTGTGGGATCGATCAGTTTCCTGGCTTTAAGGTGGTCCAGGGAGACTTGAAATTAATGGCCTGAGCTCCAGACTTTCCCAGAGCTTCACAGTAGAAGGACGTTAGGTCTAGCTGAAGATGGGCTGGGGAGGTAGGAACTAGGAACAGCTCATTGCAAATTGCTCTGGTGTTTTACGAGACACTAATTTGTCCATAGAGACAGTAATGATCATATCTTTTTGTTTTGTTTTGTTTTGTTTGTTTGAGACAGTGTCTCACTCTGTCACCCAGAGTGCAGGGACATGATAATGACTCACTGCAGCCTCAACCCTCCAGGCTCAATTGGTCCTCCTGCCTCAGCCTCCTGAGTAGCTGGGACTACAGACATGTACCACCACACCTGGCTAACTTTTTAACATTTTTTGTAGAGACAGGGCCTTACTATGTTATCTAGACTGTTGAACTCCCGACCTCAGGCGACCCTCCTTCCTTGGCCTCCCAAAGTGCTGGGATTACAGGCATGAACTATTGCTACTAGCATTTGCTAGTAGGTTTATGTAATTTTTAAAAATCATCTTAATTATCTCAATGATTCAGAGACTATTCTTATGTCACTTTTGAAAAACGAAGCAACTGAGAGGCTGAGACACTTGCCTCAGGTTGTACAGCTGGCAAGGAATGAAGTTAGGATGCAAACCCAAGTCTGCCCTACTTGAAAGTTCCAGTTCTCCCCCACTCTGCCTCACCAGAGGAGAAAGCTGAAAACTGCTGTTTTTCAGAAAGGTGGAGACGTCCTTTTCCCATGGGTAGCAGACACATAACTTCTCATCGGCGTATCTGCTGGACTAGTCCAGCAGCAAAGGAACCAATGTTGTTGGAGCAAAGAGAAGTGGCTATTCTGAGGAACCAGGGAGCGTGTTCCACCTTTGCAATCCAGCATAAGCATTGCTCAACCAAATGGGACAGAAACAAAGCTCTGCTAGGCCACGGCTTGGTGAAATGGGTCACGCAATTGATTTTCCAGCGCTGAGTTCAGGGAATGATAGTCTTCTGTGCAAAGTCCCAGCAAGCGCTAAGCCAGGAAGCATAGTAGTTAGGTTAACAGGCTCTGGAGTCATAGAGTGGAGCTTGTACACTGCTCTTCTACGTATTAAGAAGGTTGGCCTCTGTGAACTTCAATTTTCTCATCTATAAAATGGGGAGATAATATGTTATAGGATCGTGACGAAATGGGATGGAATATTGAGTGCCTGGAATATAGAAAATGTTCAGAAATAATATCTTTTTCACTTTTTTCCTGTTTCTCTCTTTGAAACTTATAATGCAAGCTCTATTTCATACAAAATATTAACATAAAAAGCCACCCTGCCCCCTCATCTATCTATCAAGCAAGGCACATTTATGGGGAACCTGATGCTGACCCATTTGTAAACAACTTGTTTCTGGGTTGGGGTTTTGTACATAGCAGAGCAGCTCCCTCGCTGTGAGATCTATTGAAAGTCAGCCCTTGATACAAGGGTTTATTAAAAAAAAAAAAAAAGAGAGAGAGAGAAAAAAAAGAAGGAAAGAAAGAAAGAAAAGAAGAAAAGAAAGGGGAAAAGAGAGAGAGAGAAACAGTAACATACAAAGAAAAAAGATATAAAAGCTGATTGCACAAGCTTACCCCTGTGCAAATTTGTAAGCATCAGCATCTTGAATTGTGTCTGACACGTGTCAGATGCTTGGGATGAAACATTAGACTATGAGGACGGCATATCTTTGAACATGGCCAAGAAAAGAGACAAGGGTAAGCAAGGTCCTGTGACTTTCGCCCCAAGTAATGCAGACAGAATAACAAGTAAGAATGAGAGCAGGTTGTACTTGGCCTCTCCCTTTCTCTGGTGGCTTTTGTGTGGTTTCTTTGGAAAGTTTTACCCTGGCATTTTTCAGAAATAGCACAGTTGTTTGGGATGATTATAGGCAATCACCCTTTTCCAGAGACTGAACTGTGTCAGGCTTAGTGACCGGCCACTCCCCAGGGACCAACTAGGAAGGACATAGCTGGTCCTGCTGTTTACCAAGTATTGGATCTGGTGAGATGCCAGAAGAACCAACCCCAGGGTCTTTGGAAAGACCGACCAGCCCGTCAGGATGGATTGTAGTGGTGGGGTCCCAAGCACTCATTTAGGAATGAGAGTGACGTTAATGGTGGAACGTGAAATCCATCCCAATAGAAGAGCAAGCCCAAGAGCAAGCTCATCTGACAGACTGTTAAGGCACAGGCACAAAGGAGGCCATGTGAGTTGGGAGGAGAACTCCTCCTTGGAAATCTTGGAGTCTCGCTGTCCACTAACGTAACCACTAGCTACATGGGTCCACTGAGCACCTGAAGTATGGCAAGTGCAAATTGAGATATGCACAAAATACACAATTTCAAAGACTTAAGTACCAAAAAAAAAAATTGCATTAATTTTTTTGTGGATAACAATTTTTTAAATATACTATAACCAAGTAAGATTTTATTCTCACAAATGCAATGTCGGCTCACTATCCTAAAGTCAATTAAGATAATATACAACATTACTTGAATAAATGTCAAAAAAGAAAATTTCAATAAACAAAGAAAAACATTTGACAAATCCAACACTCATTGTGATAAAACCCCCAGTACATTAATAGAAAAAAAATTTTGAGTCTTGCAAAAAGTCATCTATGAAAACCTACAACTAACATTATGCTTAATGGTGAAAGACTGAGTGCTTTATCTGTAAGTTTGGGAACAAGACATAAATTTCCACTTTTTTTAATTTTTTCTGGAGTCTTGCTCTGTCACCCAGGCTGGAGTGCAGTGGCACAATCTTGACTCACTGCAACTTCCACCTCCTGGGTTCAAGCGATTCTCCTGTCTCAGCCTCCCGAGCAGCTAGGATTACAGGTGTGCACCACCATGCCCAGCTAAATTTTGTATTTTCTTAGAGATGAAATTTTACCATGTTAGCTAGGCTGGTCTCAAACTTCTGACTGCAAGTAATCCACCTGCCTCGACCTCCCAAAGTGCTGGGATTACAGCACTTTGGGATTAGCCACTGTGCCCGGCCAATTTCCACTTTTAACACTCTATTCAACACTGTTCTGCAAGTACTAGCCAGATAAATGATACTATAAAGCGAAATGAAATTATCCAGATTGAGATAAAAAAGTAGAACTGTTTTTCATGGCACACCACATAATTTTCCACACACACAAAAAAAAATTGTAAGGAATTTACTAAAAACCCACTAGAACTATTAAACAAATTCATCCATGTCAAAAGATACAAGGTCAACATACAAATTAATTTCTTTTAAACTTTTATTTTAGGTTCAGGGGTACACGTGCAGATTTTTATACAGGTAAATTGCATGTTGCAGGGGTTTGGTATACAGATTATTTCATCACCCAGGTAATAAGCATAGTACCAGTAGGCAGTTTTTCAATTCTCACCCTCCACCCTTGAGTAGGTGCTGGGGACTGTGGTGCCCTTCTTTATACCCATATGTGCTCACTGTTTAGCTCCCACTTACAAGTGAGAACATGCAGTATTTGGTTTTCAATTCCTGTGTTAGTTCACTTGGGCTGATGGCCTCCAGCTTTACCCATGATGCTGCAAAGGACACAATCTCATACTTTTCTATGACTGCAGAATTTTCCATGGTGTATGTGTACCACATTTTCTTTTTCTTTTCTTTTCTTTTCTTTTTTTTTTTTTGAGACAGAGTCTTACTCTGTCACCCAGGCAGGAATGCAGTGGCACGATCTCAGCTCACCGCAAACTCTGCCTCCCGAATTCAAGTGATTCTTGTGCCTTGGCCACCCAAGTGCCTGAGACTACAGGTGTGCACCATCACGTCCAGCTAATTTTTATGTTTTTAGTAGAGACGGGGTTTCACCATGTTGCCCAGGCTGGTCTCACACCCCTGGCCTCAAGTGATCTGCAGCCTTGGCTTCCCAAAGTGCTGGGATTACAGATGTGAGCCACCACGTCTGGCCTCACGTTTCTTTATCCATTCTATTGTTAATGGGCATTAAGGTTAATTCTATATCTTTGCTATCGTGATTAGTGCTGTGATGAACATATGTGTATATGTGTCTTTATGGTAGAATAATGTATATTCCTTTGGGTATATGCCCAATAATAGGATTGCTGGGTCAAATGGTAATTCTGTTTTAAATTCTGTCAGAAATCACCTAACAATTTGAAATGATAATATTTTAGATATTAGGTTAAACAAAATATATTGTTAAAATTATTACTTGTTATGTTTTGCATCTTTGAATGTGCCTAGTAGAAAAAAAATGTAAGTTACATATATGGCTCATGTTACATTTCTATTGGACAATATCACTTTAGAACTTCACATAGAATTTTTATCGCTATTCACAATTCCAGTTAGTATTTGCCTCCACTGTCTGCCCTCATCACAATGCTGCTAGGCTGTTAACAAGCCAGACTTATCCAGTATTTTTCTACTCCATGATTTTGCCCTGGCTGCTTGCTCTACCTAGGATACTCATTCCCCTAGACCTTCTCCCACATGGCTCCTGTTTGACTTTTTGGTCTCTTCTTAAATGCACTTTCTTTCTCCAGAGAAGTCTGCCTTGGCCACAGTTCGGTCACATCAACTGTTCTATTCTCTTTCCAGCACTTCTTTGTCTTGTCTGCCTTCCCGAGTATACTACGAGTTCTGTGAGAGTCTACTATGTTCGTCAGTTCATTTCCTGAACTCAGAATAGCACCTCACTCATGGCTGGCCCTCCATAAATATTTCCTGAATGGCTAAATTTACTAGCCTTAAATCTGGTTAAGATTGTTTAAACTGTGCTCCAACCTGACACCCTTTGTTTTGAGCTAATTAAGCTCCACTTAGGGCTAGCCACTGCTGGGCACTGGGTATATGGGAAGATGCCCTGGTCTCTGACCTTAGGGAGCTCAGGACAGTAGGTTCCAAAGACAAAAATGTCAGCAAATGGTGTTGTCATGTCACGTGCCATGAGCCTGTTGTTTTTATTTCACTATACGTGCTCTAAGGAAAGAACCCAACAGAAGTCAAAACACGGCAACCTCAAGCTCGGGCTGCCTGTTTACCAGTAGCTGCAGACAGTTCTTGAAAAGGCAGCTCTGCTGTGCTCTACTATTTGTGAAAAACAGGTTAACCATTCCAAAGAACTGTGATTATGGTCAGGACCAGAGCATGCATTCCTAACTCTAAATGAGAAGATAGTTTGAGCCCAAAGGGCACGTTTGCAGAGGCTTTTGCAGGAAGACAAGTCTCCTAATTTAGCATTAGACTACAAAAGCAAGTTCTAGACTGATAAGTAGAGTAAACACTCATTTTCTTTATATATACTCTATAAAAAAGTGCAGGGAAAAGACAAATATACTCCAAATGATTAACCTTGGCTACCTCAGGGTTATGGGGAAGGTTGGGATAATAACACACTATAAATATTTTCTTCTCATGCCTCTATAGTATTTTGTTTTGTTTGTTTGCTTGTTTGAAACAGTGTCTTGCTCTGTCACCCAGGCTGGAGTTGATGCCACCAGCTCTATCACAGCTCACTGCAGCCTGGAACTTTGGGCCCAAGCGATTCTCCCACTTCACCCTCCCAAGTAGCTGGGACTACAGGCGCACACCACCAGGCTTGGCTAATTTATGTAATTTTTTGTATTGTCTCACTGTGTTGCCCAGGCTGCTCTCAAATTCCTGGGCTTAAACGACCTCCCACCTCAGCCTCTCAAAGATCTGGGATTGGCTGGGCATGTTGGCTCAGGCCTGTAATCCCAACACTTTGGGAGGCTAAGGCGGGCAGATTGCCTGAGCTCAGGAGTTCCAAGCCACCCTGGGCAACATGGTGAAACCCCATCTCTACTAAAAGACAAAAAAAATTGGGGGCCGGCACGGTGGCTCACGCCTATAATCCCAGCACTTTGGGAGGCTGAGGTGGGTGGACCACGAGGTCAGGAGATACAGACCATACTGGCTAACACGGTGAAACCCCCTCTCTACTAAAAATACAAAAAATTAGCTGGGCGTGGTGGCAGGCATCTGTAGTCTCAGCTACTCAAGAGGCTGAGGCAGGAGAATCGCTTGAACCCGGGAGGCGGAGGTTGCAGTGAGCCGAGATCGCACCACCGCACTCCAGCCTGGCGACAGAGCAAGACTCTGTCTCAAAAAAAGAGAGAAAAAAAAAAAAAGATCTGGGATTACAGGCATCAGTCACCATACTGAGCCTCTATAGTGTTTTTATTCGTCACAATAAACATAAATAGATTTCTTACTTTCAAAAATGGATCCCAGCACTTTGGGAGGCCGAGACGGGCGGATCACGAGGTCAGGAGATCGAGACCATCCTGGCTAACACGGTGAAACCCCGTCTCTACTAAAAAATACAAAAAAAACTAGCCGGGCGAGGTGGCGGGCGCCTGTAGTCCCAGCCACTCGGGAGGCTGAGGCAGGAGAATGGCGTGAACCCGGGAGGCGGAGCTTGCAGTGAGCTGAGATCCGGCCACTGCACTCCAGCCCGGGCGACAGAGCGAGACTCCGTCTCAAAAAAAAAAAAAAAAAAAAATAAAGTTGTTTTTACTTAAAAAAGTAAAAACCAAACACAACAAAGCTTTCCTGTATTTGATAGGGTCTGCTTCTGGCATCTTGAATTTTTTTTATCTCAGTTGTGTTCCTCAGCTACTAAATCAAAGATCAGCTTCCGGGCTGAGGACCCAAAAACGGGAAGTAAAGACTGAATTCACTTCGGGAGAATTTGATGATGTAATGGGTCCCTGGATACTAACCAAGCCCCTTCATATAACACAAATCTCTTGCGATAGTTAAGGCTTCCTTAACTTCTTTAATTGGGAAAGTACCCTTTATTGAGGGCACCTGTTATAAGCCAGTTAATTTGTTTACATCATCCCATTTTATTCTCCAATCAACTCTCAAAAGGTAAGTATTATCCCCACTTATCAGATGTAGAAACCAGGGTTCTGGGAAGTTTAATGAATTGCCCAAGGTCGCAGAGCTCCTATGATAAGAGGCAGAGACCTACTTTGAACATAGCTTTTCCAAACTTGTGCTCATTTCACCATCATTTGCTACCTCCTTTAAAAGAATAAGGTAGAATGGGGTTTGAGCCACAATCCTGAACACCATAGTTCCAGATATTGAAATCCAAAACATAAAAATTCCCAAAAATATAGTTCTGGAAAAAATAATTCTAAAACTTTTTTAAAAGACATTTGCTTACATTTTAAAAGTGGATTTATTTGAGAAATGTATAAAGACATGACGAAATGCTTCATAGGCCACTGTGTGCGATAAAATAGGCAGTAATAATATACATTCTTTTGCAAACATAAACACTTAGGTATACTAAGGACAGTCACATGGGTATAACAGTTTTGAGCAGACAAAAAGGCTGCTCAAAACTTGAGCAGCTAAAGAAATAGCTGGTATTCAAGGGGAATGCCTTCAGCTTTTGCCCATTCAGTATGATGTTGGCTGTGGTTTGTCATAGACGGCTCTTATCATTTTGAGTTATGTTCCATTAATATCTAGTTTACTGAGAGTTTTAAACATGAAGGGATGTGGAATTTTATTGCAAGCCTTTTTTGTATCTATTGAGATAATCGTGGTTTTTGCCTTTATTTCTATTTATGTGATGAATTACATTTATTAATTTGCATATGTTGAACCAATCTTGCATCCCTAAAGCCTACTTGATCATGGTGGATTAGCTTTTTTTTTTGAGTCAGTCTTGCTCTGTCACCCATGCTGGAGTGCAGTGTCATGATTTTGGCTAACTGCAACTTCTGTCCACCTCAGCCTCCCGAGAAGCTGGGACTAGAGGTTTGCACCACCATATCCAGTTAATCTTTGTAATTTTTTGTAGAAACAGAGTTTCACCATGTTGCCCAGGCTAGTCTCGAATTCCTGGGCTCAAGTGATCCGCCCTCCTCAGCCTCCCAAAGCGCTGGGATTACAGGCATGAGCCACCGCGCCTGGCTGGATTAGCTTTTTGATGTGCTGCTGGATTTGGTTTGCAAGTATTTTGTTGAGAATTTTTGCTTCAACGTTCATCAATATTGGCCTGAAGTTTTCTTTTTTGTTGTATCTCTGCCAGGTTTTGGTATCAGGATGATGCTGGCCTCATAGAATAAGCTGTGGGGGAGACGCTTCTCCTCAATTTTTTGGAATGGTTTCGGTAGGAATTATATTGGCTCTTCTTTGTACATCTGGTAGAATTTGGCTGTGAATCCATCTGGTCCTGGGCTTTTTTTGGGTGGTAGGCTATTTATTACTGATTCAATTTTGGAGCTTCTTATGGATCTGTTCAGGGAATTAATTTCTTCCTGGTTCAGTCTTGGGAGGGTGTATGTTGTCCAGGAATGGATTCATTTCTTCTAGGTTTTCTAATATGTGTGCACAGAGGTGTTCATAGTAGTCTCTTTGATTATTTGTATTTCTGTGGGGTCAGTGGTAACATCCTCATTGTCGTTTCTAGTTGTGTTTAATTGGATCTTCCTTCTTTTCTTCTTTACGAGTATAGCTAGTGGCCTATCTATCCTATTAATTTTTTCAAAAAACCAACTCCTGGATTCATTGATCTTTTGCATGGTTTTTTGTGTCTCAATCTCCTTTGGTTCAGCTCTGATTTTGGTTGTTTCTTTTCCTGTATCTTAATTACAGAGGTTATTACACAACTGTATACATTTGTCAAAACTCTCTGAAATGTACATTGGTAAATTTTATTGTATGTAAATTATACTTTAATAAAATTGATTTTTAAAACAAAAAACTAATATGCAATATATTTCACCTTTAAATTTTTAAAAAAACAAATAGCTTATATAGCCAGGTCATCTGAAATACTACGATAGACAACCTAAGTCTTTTAATGAGATGGTTCAAAAACAGCAGAAGAAAAGTCTGTGCCAACTCTCAGAGAGAGACTAATTTGCCTTCAGTATTTGTTCTTTTTGGGTCCCTGGCTAATTCAATGGTGTCCACCAACACTGATAGCAGATCTCCCCCACCTCGTCTATTCTGATACACGTACTAATCTACTCTGTAAACACCCTCACAGACACACCCAAAATAATGCTTTATCAGGTATCTAGACACGTCTTTTTTTTTTTTTTTTTTTTTTTTTTTTTTGAGACAGAATTTTACTCTTTTGCCTAGACTGGAGCAAAGTAGCACAATCTCAATTCACTACAACCTCCGCTTCCCAGGTTCAAGCAATTCTTCTGCCTCAGTCTCCAGAGTAGCTGGGATTAAGGCGCCTGCCACCACACCCAGCTAATGTTTGTATTTTTAGTAGAGGTGGGGTTTCACTAGGCTGGTCTTGAACTCCTGATCTCAGGTGATCTTCCCATGTTGGTCTCCCAAAGTGCTGGGATTACAGGTGTGAGTCACCATGTCCAGCTTTAGATACTCCTTAATCCAGTCAATTTGACACCTAAAATTAAGTCAACAAGTCCACTCCTCATCGATTTGGCACCCATACACATCTTAAACCACACGTAATTTCCAAATGAAGACAATAATAAAGCAGTAGTTCTGCCTAACATGATGCAACTAACATAATGAGGCTATCCTGCATACAACAGAAAATTCACTAATCGTGATTTTTGAGATTTTAGACGTTAGGGACTTAGACTTTAGGGATTTTTATCTTTCAGGATTTCAGCATTTGAGACTATGACATTCAGAATCGTGTCTTTTGGGATTGACTAGTAGTGGGTATAATGACGTATTTTGCAACTGGTTCCAGAGCTGAATTAAAGTCTATTCTCAATGGCAGCTTAATTCTAGGCACCTGTGAAAGGCTTCTTCAATCCAAAAGCACTTTCCTAACTATCTTTCCTTGGAGTCTGATAGACCACCAATGGAATTTGTTCCACTGGGTAAGGCATCAAATCCCCTGAGATCCCTTCTCCAAGCACAAGGATCCTTAGAAATAGGTAACACGTAACATCATTATAAATCACAGATACCATCATGTGAATTAGTTATCAGGGAAATACAGCTAGCAAGTTTCCAAGACAATGAGACACAGGCCCAGTAATACTTGATGGGGAGGTTGGGGAGGACGTGGAGAAGAGGTAGTTGTAGAGCAGAGTCAGCAATGTCCTTTGGGAGTGTCATTGTGGAACTACGGATAATTAAAGGACATGGAGAAGCCAGAGGCAGAAAAAAAAAAAAAAAGGTGCCGCTAAGGGTATGCACCACAATCCAGGTCAGGCCCCAGCTCAATTACTATGCTAATATGGTCATGGATAGACATGGAGAAGAGAAAATTGTCACATATGTGTCCATGGATTTCTCTACGCATCTCAGCTACGAGTTCTGCCGATGCTGCCATTTGTCACAAGGGCAGTGGGGTACATGACCCAGTGTCTCAATGAGTGGAAGCCTGTCACCAAGAAGAAGACTCTGAAGGCATGTTTTCCCAGCAGTCTGCTCAGAGTGTTTATCCCACACTTAGGGCCAAGAGGCAGTTTTGGATATTTGGTTTGGAGGGTTGGAATTTGTTAAAAACTCAGTGGATCTTATCTAGTAGTAGATTTCTGGAGCAATCTGGACAAAAATATTGTCTTCTCTCTTACATGAATGGGATGTGCTTGTCTCCCCACAGAAGAAGCGCACGCTGAAGGGGTCCATTGAGCTGTCCCGAATCAAATGTGTCGAGATTGTGAAAAGTGACATCAGCATCCCATGCCACTATAAATACCCGTTTCAGGTAAGTCCATCAGGTGGGTAGTTCCCCATTTCCTGGACCGCGGTTAAAATCCTCAGTCACGTCCAGGTGCAGTGGCTCGCGCCTGTAATCCCAGCACTTTGGGAGGCCGAGGCAGGCAAATCACAAGGTCAGGAGTTCGAGACCAGCCTGGCCAACATGGTGAAACCCCGTCTCTACTAAAAACACAAAGCTAATGTTTGTATTAGCGTCCTGGTGGGTGCCTGTTATCCCAGCTACTTGGGAGGCTGAGACAGGAGAATCATTTGAACCCTGGAGGCAGTGGTTGCAGTGAGCTGAGATCGCGCCATTCACGCCAGCCTGGGTAACAGAGTGAGACTCCATCAAAAAAACAAAACAAAACAAAAGGCCTCAGTCACTGTGAGAGAGGGTGGACAGGGATGACTCTCTACTCCAAGGTTAGAACTTAGACAAATCCCATTAGGAAACATATGTGTTCCTTCAATCAATGACATTTATTTGTTAATTCTTTCACTTACTGAACACACATTAAGCACAAAATCTTAAAAAGGTGGTTATTCCTCATACCCCTTTCCCTCATGTCTTCTCTTCCTCAAGGGAAGGCCTAATTAGTGAGGAAAGAAATAAAGCTGCTATCGGGGCCCCAAACCTAACGTGCTTTAAGTGCAGTTTACTCATGATTTGAAGCAACATATTGCAATTGCTGGGTATGAATTGCTTGGAGATTCTGAGGCACAAAGATTCAGATTTTATAATCTGAGGATTATCTGGAAATGCACTGTCTAGTACAGTAGCCACTAGCCACACAAGCATGTTCACATTTAAATGTATTAAATGATATTAAAAATTCTGCTTCTTAGTCACACTGGGCACATTTCACATGTTCAATAGCCGGATGGCTGGCAGCTACTATACTGAAACAGCACTGGCTATAGAATGCTCCTATCACTGCGGAAAGTTCTTTTTTTTTTGAGACAGAGTCTCACTCTGTTGCCCAGACTGGAGTGCAGTGGCGCAATCCTGGCTCACTGTAACCTCTGCCTCCCCAGTTCAAGTGATTCTCCTGCCTCAGCCTCCTGAGTAGCTGGGACTATGGGCACGTGCCACCACGCCCGGCTAATTTTTGTGTTTTTAGTAGAGGCGGGGTTTCACCATTTTGGTCAGACTGGTCTCAAACTCCTGATCTCGTGATCGACCCGCCTCGGCCTCCCAAAATTCTACTGAACAGAGTTAGTGGAGGGTATCTTTAAAGTCCTTACCTTATGTATGAATCTTGGCACTTCTGGCTTCAAAGGCATGGGTATCTCCTTGCACATTTCAGGGTACCATTCTTGCTTACCAACCTGAGGGATGAGTATATATTTAACGTGGCATAGAAAAGAACTTTTTTCCTACTGGAAAAGTGACCCTCATGAGTTGGAATTTTGAGGACTGAAAATAAAAGGAATAGCATGTATTTTTCAGTTGTTCAAAGTCCCAATGATAATGAGTGCCTAAAACAGTGGTGAAATATAAAGAAGACTGCAGTTTAGTTAAAGTATTATACCAATGACAGTCTCTTGGTTTTGAAGAATGTGCTGTGGTTATGTAAGATGTCATCAGTGGAGAAAAGTAGGTGAAAAGTACACAGGAACTCTGTACTATTTCTGGAACTTCTTGTGAATCTTAAACTATTTCAAAATAAGAAGTTTTCAAAACTCTCATTACACATTTGCCATATAATATCTTTCTCTTTCATGTGCCAGAAATATTTTTTTTTAATCACTAAAAACTTAAGATGAGAAATAAATGTGCTTTCTAGTCAAGAGGAGAACTTTCTCCTGCTGTTTTAGTTAGTGATTGCTCTCTTGGGGCATGGAATCTGAGACAAGCAGCTGAAACTGCTTACCCTGTGTTTTCGTAGCACCCAAACATCTGGATGAAAGGGATACTGGCCCCCTAATTACCCAAATGTTTGCCTATGTGACGATAAACACCCGAGACCCCACTCTCAGCTCAGTAGGTCTGCTGTCAGTCAACTATCTCCATGCACACTGCTCACCTGGGACTCTGTGTGTGTCTCCAGGTCATGCATGACAACTACCTCCTGTATGTGTTTGCTCCAGATCGTGAGAGCCGGCAGCGCTGGGTGCTGGCCCTTAAAGAAGGTAATTAAACTCCTTTGCCATTGAATCACTGACACCCTTGATCCTATAGTAGGGTTGGGTTCCACAATAGAATAGACTGTGGTGTGAGAGCAGCTGATGGCTGGTTTCCCTTTTGGGGTTAGTGGAAGTTTCCACGGTTTCATTCCGGGCCCAGGAGGCAATAACTGGTATCATTCAGGGCTGACCAAATCCAGCCTGCTGTCTGTTCTTGTCAGGCTCTGAGCAACATTTGTATATAACTCATTTCACATAGTTAAATAAGTACCTACATAAGACCCTTGATTTTGTCTCATGGTCGGTAAAACCTAAAATATTTACTGTCTGGCCTTTTAAGAACAAGTTTGCCAACTCCTCGTATAGTATGAAGAAGCAGAGCATAGGCCCTAGTGTGAAATGACCTGGGTTTAAATCCCAGTCTGTCACTTGCTATGTACACTTGGGTGAGTTCCTTAATTGCCTGTGCTTCAGTTTCCCATTTATTTAAAAGGGAGAAAAGGAAGGGATAACAGCACCTGCCTTTGGAGCTGATGTGAGCAAAGTCCTGGGAACTAGGTTGGCCCATAGACAGCACGCAATAAATATCAGCTAGCTTTCAAGTGTTTCAGACCATTGGTAAGGGTATTTCTTAAGCCTTACCTTCCTGATGGCACAGTTAGAGGCAGTAGTGTTTAAGCACATGGGATGTGGAGCCAGGCATGAAGGTGAAAATCCCAGCTCTGCCAATGATTAGCATGTGACCCTGGGTAAATTCCTTGACCTTCGTGTGTCTCTGTAAATTTTGACTAAAAACAGTCATGGAGCTGTTGTGAGAACTGAATGATTGAGGACTTAGGACAATACCCATCCCAAAGAAAGCACTCGATCAATGTTACCATTATTGTTCTTTAGCCTGAAGCACTGGATGTGTCAGAAGATCTGGATTCAAATACTAATCTGCCTCTATGAAACTATGAGGACTAAGGATAAGCAAACTATTTGTTATCTCTGAAGTTGCAATTCCTCTATCTGAAAAAAAACGAGAATAGAAATACAAGGTGTATCTTATCCCAAGGTTGTTGTGAGCCTCAAATGAGTTATGAGCAGACAAGTGCTGGGTAAATGGGAAAGGGCTCACAGTTCTAACAGTCATGGGACATAGAGCAAACACAAAAGTAGGAAGTAATCAAAATGGGCTGGCTGCAGTGGCTAACACCTGTAATCCCAGCACTTTGGGAGGCCAAGGTGGGAGGATCACTTGAACTCAGGAGTCCAATGCTACGATGAGCCATGCTCATACCACTGCACTTCAGCCCGGGTAACATAGTGAGATCTCATCTCTACTAAAAATAAAAACATTAGCCAGGCATGGTGGCACAGGCCTGTGCTCTGAGCTACCCGGCAGGCTGAGGTGGGAGAATCATCTGAGCCTGGGAGGTCAAGGTTGCAGTGAGCCAAGTGAGCCGAGCCTGGGTAACCAGCAAGACCCTGGTCTTACCCCACCAAAAAAAGGAAGAAAAAAAAGTAATCAAAAGGGCCCCAGCTATGATCATTGGCTTTTTGCCCTCTGTGAAGGGATTTCATACACAGGATGTTAAAATTGGAAGGAACATTAGAGATTAGCTATCTAGTTCTGTGGTTTGTTTATTTATTTATTCAAGGAGACAATGTATTAGTCCATTTTCACACTGCTATAAAGATATGCCCAAGAGTGGGTAATGTATAATGAAAAGAGGTTTAATTGACTCACAGTTCTGTATGGCTGAGAGGCCTCAGGAAACTTATGATCATGGTGGAAGGTAAAGGGGAGGCAGTCACCTTATTCACAAGGTGGCAGGAGAGAGAATGACAGAAGGAGGAACTTGCCCAATACTTATAAAACCATCAGGTCTCATGAGAACTCACTTACTATCACAAGAACAACATGGGGGAAAATATCCCCATGATCCAGTTACCACCACCTGGTCTCTCCCTCAACACGTAGGAATTATGGAGATTACAATTCAAGATGAGATTTGGGTGGGAACACAGAGCCAAACTATATCAGACAGGGTCTCACTCTGTTACCCATGCTGGAGTGCAGTGGCACAAGCATGGCTCATTGCAGCCTCGACCTATTGGGCTCAAGTGATCCTCCCACCTCAGCCTCCTGAGAAGCTGGGACTACAGGTGTGTGACACCATGCCCAGCTAACTTTTTTCTTTTCTTTTTCTTTTTGGTAGAGAAGGGGTCTCACTATATTGCCTAGGCTAATCTCCAGCTTAAGAGATCCTCTTGCCTTGGCCTCCCAAAGAACTGGGATTACAAGCATAAGCTACTACACCCAACACTGTTCTGTGCCTTATGTATGTATTTGTTTCAGTAGCAGAGCCCCCCTTTTTCCCCAACCAAAATCTTACTTCAAAGCCACAAACCTACAAGGGAAAAAACCAAAGTTGCTGTGGTTAAAGGTAGGAGAGTTGGAGGGATGGTGATTCCACCTTCTCAACCTTCTCATTACCCTTAAAGGCACTTTTGTAGAGCCCAGTGTTTAACAACCTCATTGGCTCAGATGAGGGTTTGCCCAACCTAAGAACACACAACTAATGCAAGGCAGAGCCGGATGTGAGCCTAGATGTGCTGATGCCTAAATGTAACATGAACTACCCCAGTAAATAGCACAGTGCATTTATGTGCTCAGGTCAACCCATGCTTCTGAATGGTCTGGACAATACTCATTCAGGCTCACTTAGCCAGGTCTAAACTCGAGATGGTATAAAATTGGTAGCCCTTGATAGACTGACCTGGAAATAACTCTTCTGTTGGTGCCAACCTATTTCAGAAACGAGGAATAATAACAGTCTGGTGCCTAAATATCATCCTAATTTCTGGATGGATGGGAAGTGGAGGTGCTGTTCTCAGCTGGAGAAGCTTGCAGCAGGCTGTGCCCAATATGATCCAACCAAGAACGGTAAGAGACTGGGAATTCCCTCTACTCTGTGAAATGACCATAGAAAGGTAAAAGCTTTTGGCCTTCAATCATTGAGGGTATCAGGAATGGAATGCAAAATTCTACATTTTCAGAATTTTCCAAGAGGAATCGTCTGTGTTTTCTACCAGTCTGTTGGTGCTTCCATCTCAAAGCTGATGTCTTTATAGCTCCTGACCACTTAAAGTGTGTTCTTTGGACCAGCAGCATCAACATCTCCTAGGAGCTAGTTAGAAATGCAAATGATCTGGCCCCACTCATGACCTACTAGATCAGAATTTTCATTTTAACAAGATCCCGGGAGACGTATGTGCACAGTACAGTTTGAGGAACCCTGCTATAACCTGCATTTGAATGGCATGGTCTATTTAAGTCTTAAATTACAGAGGCAGCCTTAAGAGATATAAAATATTTATTTATCACAGTGGCATCATATCACACATATATTTAATTATACAAATTCAACTCTATAGCCTTAAAGGTGAGAGGAACTTTTTTTTTCTTTTACTTTTTACTCTGTGGTTTCTCCTTGCCTCCTCTTCAAACTTGCCCTTGACCTCCACAATCTCAGAAAGGAGAAGGCCACAGTCTAAATGCAAAGTGAAAACAAAAAAAGCTATTTCTTTGCCTTTGACATTAAAGGCTCAGGTCCGGGGGACTGGGCTGCAACGGGATTTTAGTAATGACTTTCGAACCTTAACCTCCAGTTGTGTACAACTCCACTCGAATGCATTTCACATTCATTATGCTCTTGTTCCTCTCAACCATCTGGGGTAGATGGTGTCATGTTAAGGGAATGGGCTGCCTTGAGCAATTCAGTATGCTCCAGGTCACACTGCTGGAAGTGCTCTGCAAATTCCATTGTTGCATAGGAATGATGGACCGTGTGGATTGTTCTCCTTCCATGTTCCTCTCTTCTCAACCTCTTTTGCCATAGTTTCTCCTTCTCATTTATCATTTCCTTTTGTGCACTAAAACTTAATACTGAAAATTGGCAACCCAAGGCGGATGTAACACATGGCTCGGTTTTCTGTGGCTTCCTGATTCATAGCCCCTCTCATTACCACTTTAAAAACCACCACTTTTCACCCTGCGTCTTGGGGAAAAAAAGCCCTTCAACGTAATCCATCCCTGGGCCCAGAGGAATAATACTTAATAAGTTTTAGAAATTGGTAAATATTCAAGTGATCCTCCACATTAGTCCTGTGACCATATTCATGTGGGCCAATATTTAATAAAAAAGAAATGGAAAATTTTCTATGGATGGGCTCCACCGTAATAACAGAACGGCATGGGCTTACCTCAGTGAGTGAAAGCCCTTTCCAAAGTCAGGGATCTGGTCTCCAAACTTCTGCCAATGCCTTGCTCTGGGCCCTCAGATGAGTGACTTGGCCATCAAGGGGCCCCAGTGTCCTCATCTCAAAAATAGCAAGGAGTTCTGAGGGGCTTAGGATGAAATAATATCTAAGCCCCTTTCCAGTTCTGAAATTCTTTGACTCAGTATTTCCATTCTGTAGTTTGCACCATGCATGCCGCAGCTATTCCTCTTTGGGGCGCACAGTATTTCCCTCCTCCAAGTGATACACATGTGACTGAGGTGCTAGGAACATCTGAATGACTCACCAGAACTCCAGTGCAGGAGGGCTGGTCATGCTGAGCTGCTCCCCACGTGAAACCAGGGCCTGAGCACTCTTGGGGTCCTGCTGTGGGTGTCGTGCAGTCACTCTGCTAATGGTTTTGCTTTTGCATTGCAACCCATTGCTGTCTCCCCCTTGAACATCTACTCACTCTACCTTCTTCTGATTTGGTTAAATAACTTCGTGGATCCGAGTTTTACACAGTTGAGACTAGAGTTTTCAAGAAACACACTGCGCTGTGAATACAGCTCATGGTCACCTCCCTGGGTGAAGGCTCACAGGATTCCTGGTACCGAGCACATTGCCAGTGCAGGTCTATGAGCACTGGGCTTTGGATAACCCCTCTGAGCCTCTAAGTGCATTTCCTCACCTGCAAAATGGGGATAATGATAATAGGTAGCTACGTGTAAGGCTGGGAGATTCAATGGTGTTGTGGAAAGCAGTACAGCTGCCAACATATACAGAGTTCTCGATAAATGGTAATTGTGTCTACTTGTCTTCCTTATTGGTGGTTGAAAGAATCTAAGGCCGAGATATAGCCTCAGAACTTGTGTGTGTTTGGGAAGCAGCAGACTTGGTTGAGTAAAAACAGACCCAGCCACACCCAACCCATAGTAACACCCATGTCTTCAACCAGAACTGGCCCTGATCTCTCCACATACCAACCCCACACAGATGGAAAGGAAAGAAGGGAAAAGCAAGGCCAGAGGAAGAAGAAAGAGACACCAGTCATAGAATATCCAGGGATGGAAGTGGCCAAGGCTCACAGCTAGTGTTGGTGAAGCCAGAGTTAGAACACCAGTCTCCCAGCTCCAAGTTGAGTTCTAAATGGCAGCCATGCTTCCTATTATAGGGGTTTTCCTTCTTCTCTGGTCATCGCATACCCAGGTCACTACCCCAGCCTACTGTTTCTTGCCAAGTCTGCACGGGGCTGGGCTCCAGTGTCAATGTGTGACTCTCCTCTACTGTATCCCTGATGTGGGCTGTCCAACTTCAAGTCAACCTCCTACAGAAATGAGGAACTCATCACCTACCTATGCAGCCCATTCTTTTCTCATCTCTCGTTATTAAGGATGTCTTTGTATTAGCCTGAAGCCTGTGCAGTGCCTCCCGTACCACAGAGAGCCCCAGACACAGCCACACACCTTTGATTCATTGAGTCCAGGAATGGCCTTTGCAGAGCTACAAAGGAGAAATAGTGAGAGACGAGTATGAAGAAATGAGAGGAAGGAGGGCAAGAGAAAGAGAGAGAAGAGAAGAGAAAGGAGGAAAGAGAGAAGAGAGAGGAGAGCTAAACAGAGGGAGATGTGGAAACAGAGATAAGCAGAAAGACAAAGACAGAGAGATGCTGGGTTGGTATAGTTTGAAAGAAGCAGAAATAACACATATTCAGATGCCTTAAGGCAACTAAAAGTGGATTCCAGCCCACTCAAAAAGCAGCACAATGACCTCCCACCTTAGCCACCCCCTCCTCAAGCTCACAACTGAGTCAGGAAGCTAGTGAGTCACTGTCCCCCTGAGTCACCAATTCCCACTCCTGAGTTTAGCAGGTGGCAGAGACATTCCCAGAAGTCTCTATGCCTACAGGGAAGGGTGCAAGTCTAACCCCACTGTCAGGCTTTTCCTGGGAATACAGAGAGACAGGGTCCCTGAATATGGACTTCTGGAAGCTTCTGGTGTCTACTAGAAAAGGGAATCCGAAACCAGCAGGCCCAAGGAGATAAAAGACAGCTTCTGACAAAGCCAAGTCAGGTTTCACTGTGTCTTATTGCTCCTTCTGGCCCCCTTTCTTCTGTTGTTTTCCCTGGGCCCTTTTTCTCAGAAAAGCCCCCTGGCTGCTCACTTCCGGTTGGGTCCATTGGTTTTCATGCTCATTTTTTCTTTTCCTGTTTTTCTCTTTTCAGCTTCAAAGAAGCCTCTTCCTCCTACTCCTGAAGACAACAGGGTGAGTGAGAGCCCTAGCTCTGGGTGCAGGTCGGCCCACAAGCTACCTGATTGGCATGTTCCTATTTCATGTTCCCCTCTGCCCATATTTTTCAAACCCTGGATGCATGCAGCAGGCTGTCACGATTCAGCGGAACTCAACACATTGGGTATTTTTGGGCTTCAACTGACTTGGGGGTCTGTCCCCTTAAAGAACCATTCAGCTGCTAAATCTCCATGTCACTTTATTTATTCAACAAATACTGATATCAAATTGGGTGGCCATTCACCTGACCACTTTGGAGTATAGTAGCAGCGCACTCTCTATAAAAGTGTGGCTGGCATGGTGGCTCACACTTGTAATCCCAGCACTTTGGGAGGCCAAAGTGGGAGAATCGCTTGAGCCCAGGAGTTCGAGACCAGCCTGGACAACAAAGTGAGACCCCCATCTCTAGAAAAAAATTTTAAAAATTAGCTGGTGTGGTGGTGCACGCCTGTGGTCCCAGCTACTCAGCAGGCTGAGGTAGGAGGATCACTTGCGCCCAGGAGGTCAAGACTGCAGTGAGCCATGACTGTGTGCCACTGCACTTCAACCCGTGTGATAGAGCAAGACCCTGTCTCCAGAAAAAAAAAAAAAAGGTGCATACTCACTCTATGCAAGCATTTTGGAGACATACATTTGTTGGTATTCTATATTTTTCAAAGCACTTCAACCCCTTTATCTTCTATTTTAAAACTTACTGTCTGTTCTATCCACTTCAGAGGGTTTTAGTTTTATTCTCATTGTAAAGCTTGGGAAATCAAATCCCAAGGGAGGTCTTAAGGCTTTTCCAAGGCCATTTAGCAACTTAGTAGGATGCAAGGTTTCTGGCGTGGTGGTCTTTAACTCGAGTGGTGGTTCTCAAAGTATAGCCCATGGACCAGAAGCATCTGTATCACCTGGGAGCATGTTAGAAATACAAATTCTTAGACCCCACCCCGAGACCTGCTGTGTCCACAACGCTGGGGGAGGAGCCCCGGAATCTGCATTTTAATAAGCCTCCTCACTGATCTATAATACACTGACTTACAAGTCTTAGATAGCACAGTACCTACTCTAGGGCAGCTTATTTGGTTAAGGAGATGAAAAAAAAAAAGAGAGAGATGAGAGAAAGGATCATGACCTTTAGGTAGGGGATATGGCCCTGACCTTATGATAATATTAACACCAATATCCACTTTTTTTTTTTTTTTGAGATGGAATCCTGCTCTTGTCACCCAGGCTGGAGTGCAATGGCACAGTCTCGGCTCACTGCAACCTCCACCTCCCAGGTTCAAACAATTCTCCTGCCTCAGCCTCCCGAGTAGCTGGGATTACAGGCACTCACCATCACGCCCAGCTAATTTTTGTATTTTTAATAGAGACGGAGTTTTAGCATTGTTGGCCAGGCAGGTCTTGAGCTCCTGACCTCAGGCGATCAACCCACCTCGACCTCCCAAAGTGCTGGAATTACAGGCGTGAGCCACTGTACCCGACCAATACCCACATTTGAGTACTCGCTCTTCATTCCAGAGCAAATTCTTTAACCAGAGTTTACTGATTCCGTTTCCTCATGCTTCTTCCTGAAGAATGAGCTCTGTCTTTTTTCCCTTCAGCCAACATGGTGACATTTCAAAACTGGCAGCGTCCCCATAAAGGAAGCTCTAAATCCTCAAAGCTCCAGCCTGGTGTTTAGATCTGTCATCAGCCTACTCCCTCACAACAGAAAAGAAACTGAAACTGTAGCAGAGAATGAGCTCTCTCTCCTTTTCTTTCACTGACCTTCTGAAGACTATTTCACCATCCCCCTTGAAGGCCTGATTCGGAATCCTACTGCCCTCCCTTGCAGATGGTTCCCTCAACAGTCCCGCCTAAACCCACACCTCTCATCTTAAGCCAGGCTGCTCTGTGTCTTTGTTTTTGGTATCAATGAAGGTGAAAGCCAGAATACACTGTTGATCCTTCTCTCCCTGCACTCTGCCATTTGGCTTTTCAGCCTTCTTGGAGGAGTATCGTGGATACTGTTTTGAGTGTTCTGACCACAAGGGTTTTGGAATCATTGTTCTAGTTTCAACCGCATGTCTAAATCCGATGCAACGATTCTCTTATCTGAGCCACTTGGAGTCATTTCTCTCCTCACCTTCTCGTTCTGCTCCCTGAGTGGTAATGACATCTCGGATTGTCATACAGAGAAACTATGTTTTTAACCTAGTCTGAGCCAACAGGTCTCATGCTCTATGTGAGAAACACTGTGAGCAGGGCCAGTCCTCCGGGGTCGGGGGATGGCTATTTTGTTCAAGATGGAGAATATCCATGGTCAGAGTGAAGGACAATCCCAGGCCTCTCTTGCCTATGGATACAAACAAGGTCGTATTTCACATTGAAGTCCAAATTCCAATTCCTCTTGGCCCCCTGCATGCATGGGAACTCAACTCTTCCTCTTACAGTCCCTCCCAGTCAACCCAGGGCTTGCTGAGGGGCCACTAGAATGTGTCTGCATGTGTCCTTTTTCGCTGGCTGCCTACTAAGGCACCCTATCCCTGCCACTGCTACCTGGACTCCCTGTGAGGGCCCCTCAGCCCAGTGGATCTCTTCCCACCTGGGACCAGCAGAGGTCCTGGGGGGTCAGGTTATGCTGAGGCCTGTAGCAGAGTGGCCAGGAGACAGGATCCTCATTCCCTTCGTGCCTCACCACATCATGGAGGCTCCCAAACAATCCTTCCTGAGCCCACAGACTCAGTTTCTCCAAATGCCATCCCTTGATTTTCTCACTCAAATAATGGTTCCCAACCTTATCAAAGTCAATACTGCCTTTTAATGATGGATATTTTGTAAGGCTCCTTTTGTTATCCTGAAAAAAATTCATAAATAATGTAACATATGAATACATATATTTTTTTAATTAAAGTACTTAATTAATTTTTGTTGTTGTTGTTTTGAGACAGGGCCTCACTCTGTTGCCCATGCTGGAGTGCAGTGGTGCAGTCATAGCTCACTGCACCTTCTGTCTCTTGGGTCCAAGCCATCCTCCCTCCTCAGACTCCGCAGCTGCTGGGGCTACAGACATGTGCCACCACACCTGGCTAACTTTTGTATTACACATACTTTTTAAAAAAAAAATCAATAAATGTTCTAACTGTAATACTTAGAAGGAAGGAAAAATAATATATATAACAAAATTTCCATTTCAAAAATAAATAAATAAAAATTAAAAAAATAAAATAAAGTATGTGTTTCTGTATAAATATTGGGGCATGACTGCACTGGAAGACAGAATGAAATAGTCATTTTCTTGCACCTGTAGGTAGGATCCCGTTGGATTTGACATCTCAAATGCAACTGATAAAAATTGTGGCATTGGGACTCAACTACAGCATTACCCCTGTGATATAATTTTCCAAAATGATGAATAACTCTTGGTAAACTTCTGAACCAAAGTATAGTCTTCCCTCAAAGTACAAGGTAGTTGCATTCTTGGGAAATCCAGTACTTTGGATAGGGTACGGATAGGATCTAGGCTCAGGATGTTCTTATATAATTATTGTATAAGCTGGTTTCTCATCACGTGAATGTTTACAAGGATATTCGAAAGTTGTATGGAATGTGGGACTCTACAGGGCATTTTGCATTCTTGACCATCACCCATTAAAGGCCTATAGCATACCTCAAACTTTGTGATATTCAAAATAATCCCCATATTCCAAGCTTGCATGATTGTTAGAAAAAAAAAAATACATGTCCAGTGTGCCTCCTGCAGAAAGGTACCATCATAATTTGAGGACCATGCTCTGATCTTTCTCTTCACAGATATTAACCAATGAGTTGACCTACAGTGGGATGAATGCCATAGCTCTCCTTCATCTTCTTCAAGCATCCTTGAACACTATTCCTCCCTCCATGAGCTCTTACAGCAAAAGCCTCAGGACATCCACTCTTTTCTGTAGCATCCCATTTACAGATCCTCACAAGCTCCACAAATATCTAGATTTCCAATTCTAATCTGCAGCCGGGCACAGTGGCTCATGCCTATACTCCCAGGACTTTGGGAGGGTCACTTGAGCCCAGGAGTTTGAGACCAGCCTGGGCAACATAGTGAGATCTTGTCTCTATTTAAAAAAAAAAAAATCCGATCTGGGCTCAGTTGAGATAACATACTACATCAGTATGATGAGACTTTTTTTTTCAGCTCCAGTATTTTTATGCCACCAAATGCTTCAATGTACTCAGAGAACTTGTGACTTCCTAACACTAAATCACATTCTAGTGAGGAACTCAATCTTTCCGCACATTTACTCTCACAAAGTCTGCTAACCCATAGTAGGCATGCCCATCCTGAACTCTGGCAACTGTGTGCTTTGTGGTCTTTTCTTCATGTCCTCAATATGTAATCCTAAGAAAGGGACTGAGGAACAGAGACATCAGCAATAGAGCCCATTGGAGAAGGAAGGGAGACAGGTGCTAGAGTAGAGAGAGTCTTAGGGCTAATTCAAGTGGTAGATTGGCCAGGTCCATTTCTCTTATCTGGGCCTCAGTTTCCTCATCCTAAATGAAAAAGTGTATTAAATGATCTGTTAGAGGAATTCCAGCTCCAATAACCTATGATTCTGTAGATCTGGATAAACCCACAAATCATATCAGTGAAGCACAAACTGAAAGATTTCATGTTGACTATATCTCCTTTGCCAAGGGCATGATGCATCCGGCAGAGAGGCTGCCGCATATAACATAGTGCGGATAAAGAAACCAGCAGACTTTTGTGAAAATCATGTGGCTGCTTGGAATTCACTGTGGTCAGAATTTACCTCATAGAATGAGCAATGTGATTAATTCCAAGCACTGATGTCTTTTTTGCCATGTTCAGTGCCGTAACTCTAACTCATAAAGAAAGTCAACCAGAGGAAGGCAGATTGTCTCCCCAGACACCCCATGAAAGGAGGCATTTTCTCTCCTTTTTTATGTCTTTGCTTGGTTTTGTTGTCTCTCTTCCCCAGCGACCACTTTGGGAACCTGAAGAAACTGTGGTCATTGCCTTGTATGACTACCAAACCAATGATCCTCAGGAACTCGCACTGCGGCGCAATGAAGAGTACTGCCTGCTGGACAGTTCTGAGATTCACTGGTGGAGAGTCCAGGACAGGAATGGGTAAGGCATCTTTGTGGCTGCTGTCCCTCTGTTTGAGGTGTGGTGCGAACAAATAAAATACCAGGATGATTTGTCCTATCTCCCGCAGCGTGACCGCAGCACTGAGGTGGGAGAGGAGAGCAGAGGCAGGAGGAAGAGGGAGGAAAGGAAGTAGTTGAGGCTCGTTTTTCCTCTTCTCAAGAAGTGACTCTGAGGCAGTCACTTGCTATGCTTGCTCCCTGCACCCCATCTCACGCACTCCAGACCCAAACTCATCTCAAAAAAACCCTGGATTTTTCCACTAACATCTACAATTTGGGAGCTTGGCAATTTATTCTGTAAAGTGTTATTGTTCTTGAGTGTTAAGTGAGGCTGAAGGTACATCCCATTAGGAAGCACTTATTTTTGGTGGAAAGAAAAGGTGTGTGTAGAGATGGTACAGATTGATAATTATGTTAGGATGCATCAGAAAGAAGATACTAAAGATTTAGTTACAACCGCAGTCATTGAACTAGCCATCCACTTGACTCAGGGAGAAAATAAGATTGTACAAATACCACTTTCCCACTATGCAACTTTTGAATGAAAAAAATACCGAGCATGAGATTCACACTGCCTTTTAAGGGTTTTTTTTTTTTTTTTTCTCTTAATATATCAGATGTATTAACCCATGTTCTGGAATATTTTCCAGAATATGAGTTCAATGGTTGCATCAATCCAGCCATAAATGTACTCTAAATTAGCAAATTCCCTTGTTGAACACTTACGTGATCTCCAATATTTTGCAAATATTAACAACACTGCAACGAACATCTTTGTATCTTAATATTAAGGGTTTAAATGTTTTCAAAGTATGAGGTTATTATTAATTTTAAAATATAAAAAAGAAAACTGTCATTGCAACATATGGATCATTTATGTCAACATTTTGCTTAACTAACAGTAGAGAGAAATAGACATAAAAAATAAGCCACCCTCCATTTGCCCCCGCATCAAGTCCAAAAGTAATCACTATTCGGCTAGGCACGGTGGCTCACGCCTCTAATCCCAGCAGTTTGGGAGGCCAAGGCGAGTGGATCACTTGAGGCCAATAGTTTGAGACCAGCCTGGCCAATGTGGTAAAACCCTGTCTCTACTAAAAACACAAAAATTAGCCAGGTGTGGTGGTGCACGCCTGTAATCCCAGCTACTCCACTGGCTGAAGCATGGAAATCACTTGAACCCAAGAGGGAGAGGTTGCAGTGGGTCGAGATGGTGCCACTTCACTCCAGCCTGAGTGACAGAGCAAGACTCTGTCTCAAAAAAAAAAAAAAAATGCATCCTTTTTTCACTTGTACCAAGTTGATCCATTCTGTTCTGCATCTTACTTTTAATTTTTAATGATATTAATACACATTGAAGATCTTTTCATACCAGTACATGCAAATCTACCTCATTTTTTAAATAGTTGCATAGGCCGGGCACAGTGGCTCACGCCTGTAATCCCAATACTTTGGGAGGCCAAGGCAGGCTGATTACCTGACGTCAGGAGTTAGAGACCAACCTGGCCAACACGGTGAAACCCCATCTCTACTAAAAATACAAAAAATTAGCTGGGTGTGGTGGCAGGAGCCTGTGATTCCAGCTACTCGGGAGGGTGAGGCAGGAGAATTGCTTGAACCTGGGAGGTGGAGGTTGCAGTGAGCCAAGATCGCACCACTGCACTCCAGCCTGGGCAACAGAGCAAGAATCCATCTCAAAAAAATAATAATAATAATTGCACAATATTAGAATGTATGATTATATTATAAGTGTTTAAATAACCCTCTATGGTGGGACATTTAGTTGCCAGTTTATTTGTTTCCTCTGCTGTTTCAAACAAGGCTTTAATGAAGATCTTGTATTCATGTATCTTGGCCATCTTTGGAATATATATATATATATATATATAACATTACTTTTCTTTTCTTTCTTTTTTTTTTTTTTTTTTTTTTTTGAGACAGGGTCTTGCTCTATCAACCAGGTTGGAGTGCAGTGGCACTCTCACAGTTCACTGCAGCCTTGACCTCTCAGGCTCCAGTGATCCTCCCACCTCAGACCCCTGCGTGGTTGAGAGTGTAGGCACACACCACCATGCCCAGATAATTTTTAAATTTTTTGTAGAAGTAGAGTCTTATTGTGTTGCCCGGACTTGTCTCAAACCACTGTATTCAAGCAATTCTCCTTATTTGGTCTCCCAAAGTAGTTGGGATTACAGGCGTGAGCCACCAGGCCTGGCCTATACGTCACATTTCTAACTGTGCAACAGTTGAGTCAGAGTATGTGATATCTTAATTTTGCCATGTAATTTCCTCACAAAGCTTGCCAAATTTACATTCCTGCTAATGGAGTTATGGAAGTGCCAAGACTGGGTATCATTGAACTTTTTTAAAAAAGCCAATCTGATGGGTTAAAAAAAACAAAAGAGGGGCACAAATATCTTTAAGTATAAGGCTTTACCTTTTACATACACCAAGGTTCTTCCTCTTTAGGTAGGCTTATCAACCCCATTGCAGGGGGAGAAAAGACAGAAGTGAGATTTTCAAGGTGCTTCCTCTTTAGGTAGGCTTATCAACCCCATTGCAGGGGGAGGAAAGACAGAAGTGAGATAGGGTAAAAGGTGATGAGATTCAGAACAATGGTTTGAGAGGCAGTGTAGTTTGCTAGCTAAGAACAGACTCCAACTCCCCTCACCTGGAACCTCCCTCTTTAGTTGATTCATGAAGACAATTAAGGCTGGTCACATCACCTTCTCTTTGTCCATTATAGAGAGGCCCATATCTGAAATAGGTTCAAGGCTGTCTACAGGGTCTACAAACACTAAAGGGACTTAGAAATTCATTAGTTCAATCAACTGACTTTATTTAGCACATCTAATGTGCCAGGAAATTTCTTCTAGGTCTTACTTCCCCAAATGATAGTTAAACCCTTCATTGGTGAGCTGTGGAAAGGCTTAATGATGCACTTCAAAGGGCATCAAAGAGGACACCCCAGCAGCCAGTCAGCATTATGGAATTTCCCCAGTTTGCTTTGTGATAGTGTGGTATAGTGGAAAGTACACAAGATGGGCAGACAGAGGACTCGGACTTTATCAGCTACTCTTGTCATATGTAGCTGAGGATTCACAGATGACCATGTCATATGTGTGACCACGTCATTCACAGATGACCAAGTCACTTTTCCGCTGTGAATCCATTTCCTGAACTGTAAAATGCAGATGATAATGTCAGCTTTGTCTATATCACAGTGTTGAGAAAATCAATGAGATGATGGAAGTGAAAGAGCTTTGGGAAGTCTACACATCCACATACAAGTATGAGAGTTATCATTTGTGTAGATGGCCCAGCTTTGGGTGGCATATTCTATTGAAAAGCAAAATATTACTTGATCCATTAATATAATTCGAAAAGTATAGTATGGCAACACCAGACGTAGTTAAGGGGATTACAAGAGTGATACAGAAGGGATGGCAAATTTCAGAATAAGCTAACTTTCTTCAGTCGGAATGGCTGCCTTGAGCACTGTGCGAAGGATGATTCTGAGGGCAGATGTCCAATTCTGCAAAGAAACTATGCCGTGATTGCTTAGCAACGTCTGCCAGAGGAGTAAAATATAAGATAATCATCCTGTATTTGGCATCGCCAGTCTTGATTTCTTCACTCTTCACAACTCTGTGCACCGATTACACATTTCCCATAAACAGAATCACTAGATTGAAAACTGGCCTTATTATAAGAAAATTAGAACATGTTATGGAATAAAGAGCAATAAACTATCAGCCATCTTTTTTTGTTTTGTTTTGTTTTGTTCTTTTTGTCTTTTTGAGACAGAGTCTTGCTCTGTGACCCAGGCCAGGGTGCAGTGGCATGATCTCAGCTCATGGCAACCTCCATACCACTGCCCCCACCCGCCACCACCCAGGTTAAATGAGTCTCATGCCTCAGCCTCCCAAGCAGCTGAGACTACAGGTGCATGCCACCACACCTGGCTAATTTTTATATATTTTCTAGAGACAGCGTTTCACCATGTTGCCCAGGTTGGTCTCAAACTCCTGAGCTCAAGTGATCCACCCCCCTCAGCCTCCCAGAGTACTAGGATTACAGGCGTGAGCCACTGCGCCCAGCCTATCAGTCATCTTTTTACATTGGCATAGTATGGAGTATCTACTTAAACTAGATTTTAAGTATAATCTAATTTAAGCCCTTCATTTGACACATATAAAGTCAGAGATCCAGAGAGCAGAAGGGATGCCATTTTCACCTTGTGGTATTAAATGAGATAATGAATGTGAAAGTGCTTTGAAAACTACAAAGTTATACACAAATGTAAAGAAGTTTGATATTCTTATTTTGTTTATTATGTTTTTTGTTTATGCACAATTATTAATTCTTGCTCAAAAGAGACTCCCGATCCCCAAATCTAGCCTGGCTTTATCCTTTTTTCTTGTGTTTATACCATTCATATCTGAAGAAGCTCAATTAGGGAGGCCTTAAATTAAAAAGCTTACAATGCCAACTGGTAGTGTCTTTTAGAATCTGTGGTTGGAAAGTCATCTTTTATATTTTAATTATTTTGGCTTCCTGACTATAAAATGATAGTACTAAGGTGGAAAAAAATGTTGATTATCACACAAAAATGTTTCCTTATAGAAAATAGAGAATGAATATTAATCTTTTTTTCCAGTAGAGGAAATTTCACAATGAGGAGAGCAGCAAACAGAACTTTTTAAGTAAAATCGCCACTTCTTTTCTATTATGTTTCATATTTTAGTAGTGAAATCAACCTGCCTTTAACAGACAGCAAGTTGCTGTTAGTTTTACCAGTTCCTTTTTTTTTTTTTTTTTTTTTGAGATAGAGTCTTGCTCTGTTGCCCAGGCTGGAGTACAGTGGCATGATCTCAGCTTACTGCAACCTCCGCCTCCTGGGTTCAAGCTATTCTTCTGCCTCAGCCTCCCGAATAGCTGTGACTACAGGCATGCACCACCATGCCCGGCTAATTTTTTTTTTTTTTTTTGTAGTTTTAGTAGAGACAGGGTTTCACCATATTGGCCAGACTGGTCTCGAACTCCTGACCCTGTGATCCACTTGCCTCCAAAAGTGCTGGGATTACAGGCGTGAGCCACCGCCCCTGGCCTACCAATTATTTTATTCTAAATTTTAAAATGTCTTATCGCAAATGCCAAATAATATGATATTTCCCAATCTTTAAATGACTTTTAATGGATTAAACCTATAAAACGATGTAAAACTTAGTTCTATGTAGGTCTAAACACTAATTTTCCTTTTAACAGGCATGAAGGATATGTACCAAGCAGTTATCTGGTGGAAAAATCTCCAAATAATCTGGAAACCTATGAGTAAGATATTTTATTTGTTTTTGGAAAATACAGTCCTAAGGAATCCTCCCTAGGTTAGGAATAAATTATTGGTTGACTGTAAAAATACCAGATGATCTCTATTGCAATAGTAATGTTCACACATACCACCCAGCTCTTAATTCCGAAATAACACTTTCCACTAAAAAGAACCAGGACTTTCTGAAGAAAAGTCTTGGGGTAGGGATAGAACAAAAAAGAACTTAGAACATCTTTTTGTGCCAGAAAGTAAAGAAGTACTTAAAAATAAGTTTTTAATTTTTATTTTTACTTTTTGAGACAGGGTCTTGCTGTCACCCAGGCTGGAGTGCAGTAGTGTGATCTCGGCCCATTGCAACCTCAACCTACCGGGCTCAAGCACTCCTCAGCCTCCCGAGTAGCTGGGACTATAGGCACATGCCACCTTGTCCAGCTAATCTGTAAATTTTTTGTAGAGACAGAATCTCGCTAGGTTGTCCAGGCTGGTCCTGAACTTTTGGGCTCTAGTGATGCTCCCGCCCTGGCCTCCCAAACTACTGGGATCACAGGTGTGAACTGCTGTGCCCAGCCAAAAAGATGTGGGCATGTCAAATGAGCACAGAAGTTGGCTTTAACGGGCTCCATTTGATGAAATCTGGGACAATTTGAGTATCAAAATAAATAATGAGTATTAAAATAAGTAATAGACTAGAAACCATTGAATAATATAAGAATCTGTAATAAATAGGCTGATAGATAAATAAAGAAGTAAATAAATAAAAAGGAAAGGGTTTTTTCTTATAGCAGAATGCCAACTAATGAATGATAAAGTTTAAAAATCATCATTTTGTAACCCAGAGTATCAACTGATTCAGGCAAGAATCCTCAATGAAGGTCACCACTAGCAGATTAAAGTTTGATGAGCTATGGGATATTTACATAGTCTCAAAGTATTTCCTCACAAATCACTTGTAATTACAAAGTGGAGGTAACTAGTAGGCCCATCTTAAACAATCAATCCAAATGCACATAAATAATGGAGCAAAAAGCTATCTTGTGTCTTCTTATGTGATGCACTGAGAAGGGCACACATCACTTCTGTGATATTCCTGCTCAAAGAATGCACAACATGAATTTACTCATGAGGATATATTCATAAGGATATATTAGACAAATCCAAATTAGGGAATGTTCTCTAAAATTAATGTCTTGTGCTCTTCAAAAAAAAAAATCATTAATATCATGAAAGACACAACAGGCTGAGAAGCTGGTCCACATTAAAAAAGACAAAAGAGGCCAGGCGCAGTGGCCCACGCCTGTAATCCCAACACTTTGGGAGGCCAAGACAAGTGGATCACCTGAGGTCAGGAATGAGACCAGCCTGATCAACATGGTGAAACTAAAAATATTCTACTAAATGTAATACCAGTTTGAAAGTTTAGCAAATATCTCTACTAAAAATACAAAATTAGCCAGGCATGGTGGCGCATGCCTGTAATCCCATATACTTGGGGGGCTGAGGCAGGAGAATCGCTTGAACCCAGGAGGCGGAGGTTGCTGTGAGCCAAGATTGCGCCATTGCACTCCAGCCTGGGCAACAAGAGCAAAACTCCATCTAAAAAAAGAGAGAGAGAGAGAGAGAGAAAAAAAAAAAAAAAAGACTAAAGAGACATGGTAACTAAATACAGTGGTGATCCTGGGCTGGATCTTGAACCATACAAAAAATATTTTTTGTTATAATATACGTTATTGGGACAACCCATAAGATTTGAATAAGATCTGCAGTTAAGTACTAGTATTATGTAGATCTTAAATCTCATGATTTTGGTAATTGTACTGTGGCTAGATAAGGGTATACTCTGTGTCTTAGGAAATAGACACGGAAGTACTTAGGAGTAAAAGTCAATTCTCAAATAGTTCAGAAGAAAAGTCAATCTATGTCTAAAGGGAATAGTAAAGCAAATGTATAAAATATCAACAATTGGCTCACCTGGGTGATGTGTAGATGAGGGTTCTTTTACACTATTTTACAGCTTTTCCGTAAGTTTGAAATTATTTAAAAATTTTTAAAAATTAATTACTCACTAAATATAAGATACCAGGCCTAAAGAATAATGCTAATGAGGACACCTATTAACACAATAGGGTTCTTAATTCAAATGTGGTCGAGTTATTTGTTGCTGAAATTCTAGCAGATTCTTTAGTGAAGAACCATCATTTCCTGTAGTCTCTCAACCTGGTTTGTTTTGGTCAAGTATGTGTGAGTAGCCCTTCCCTCAGTGAACAGAAGAGTCGTCAGTTCTAAGAATTTTTGAGCTGACATAAAACATATAGGATATATGCTTAAATAAAATAACAAAATTATAGGCAATACCTTTGAAGAAAAAACAATAAGCATTATTTCAAATGACCACTAAACTGTGTAGTTTTGTTTGTTCATCTTTGCTTTTAATCAGAATCTCTTTGCTTATGATCAAAGGAGCAAACTCAAAATTCCAACAGGATAAGCAATAGGAAATGGTGATGCCTGGAGCAAATAAAAAACGTCTATTCACCCACCTAAAAGTATTTTAAGCCATTTCAAAAATAAAACACTATACCATGCAAACAAAACAATCTAGTTATACTGTGCACTTTCAGTTTGCATTCTCCAGATTATGAATCTCAGCTGGAAAATAACATGACTTACAAGCAAACATGCAGATACTTAGTATATAACTGGATATATGAAAGATTCCAGTATGATAACTTTTTATTCGTGAACTTAGTGTTGTCTAGTTTCAGGTGAGATCTGCTTAAGTACTTAAATATGTACCACCTGATAACATAGTCATGGGTTGGTAAATTGAATGGATTCAGGTCTCCTGCCTTGGTTTGCAGTCATGACCTTGGGCAAGTTACCTCATCCTATTTGAGTTCTGATCCCTTCTCCATAAAATGAAGGCTCAGACAAGATGAAGGAAAGCAAATCATGGCTCTCTTGCTGGCATTCCCTTCCCGTGCACTGAAGTCAGGTAGATGTCACCCTTTGATAGTGAAACTATTTACCCACCATGCTGGTGACAACCTTTTCAATGCACAGCTCTAGGCAGCCACTACTATCGCTGGGGGCTTGTGTATGAGACGAAGCCTATATTTTCCCAATCCTCAATTAGATAATCTCTAAGAGCCCATGTTCGTGTAATGTATGTACTATTCTGTCTTATAATGTTCAAAAACCTCTAATGAATCCATGAATGCCTTTAATCATGGCTACTCTCAAATAGCCAAACAAGTTTGTTAAGTGGTATTTCTTCCCTACCCAGACCTTCTTTCCTCCTGGATTTATTAATTTTCAAAACTGATTATTAACCGAGGATCAGTCTGCCTCCTTTCACCTAAAAAGCAGCCAGAGAGGTTAGGATGTTGGCTCAAATATTGTTAACAACATAAAAAAAAACCTTCATCCCTAAAAATCATTTATATTCTTCTTTACCATTTTATAGTTGTTTTTCACCAGACAACAAAATTATAAAAAGAATGCAATTACTTGGCAGAATGTCTGGAAGACCAGTCTTAAAGAGGAAAATACTACAGTTGTTTTAAAAGGATTTTTGCTAAACTTTCAAACTGGTATTACGTTTTTATAGCTGCACTAGCACCCTCCTCCTTACAACCAACTGCCTACTGACTTATGAAACGAAGAGGAAAATTAATGTTTTCTACAACTTTATTTTAGAAACTTTCCAACATATGCAAAAGTAGAGAGAATAATATAATGAATATCCACGTTCCCCAAACCCAGCATCAACAATGATCGATATTTTGCCAATTCTGTTTCATATGTTTCTTTCCAATTAAACATTTTAATACCTGGAAATGAATCACGCATTTGCTTTTGAGTTTAAAGGCACTGGTAGAAACATATGTGTGCAGGCTTGTTAAATAAGTTAAATAAGTAAAATATACTTAAAATTTTGTTTAAACATTTGTTTAAAGCACTGTCAGAAATAGAAAATGACCATATGATTTTCTAGCATTGTCTTTTATAACTAATGACACTTTAAAATATGTCATTGACATATGACTTTTATTTGCTTTCAGGTGGTACAATAAGAGTATCAGCCGAGACAAAGCTGAAAAACTTCTTTGGGACACAGTAAGTCTCCTTAACCTGTCTTTTGACATAAAACAAAATGAATTAGGCGCAGTGTCTCATGCCTGGAATCCCAGCGATTTGTCAAGTCAAGGTGGGAGGATCACTTGAGCCCAGGAATTCAAGGTTACAGTGAGCTGTGATTGTACCACTGTACTTCAGCCTGGGCAAGATCAAGAACCTGTCAAAAGAAGGGAGGAAGGGAGGAAGGAAGGAAGGAAGGAAGGAAGGGAGGGAGGGAAGGAGGTAGGGAGGGAGGGAGGAAGGAAGGAAGGGAGGGAGGGAGGGAAGGAGGGAAGGAGGTAGGGAGGGAGGAAGGAAGGAAGGGAGGTAGGGAAGGAGGTAGGGAAGGAGGTAGGGAGGGAGGGAAGGAGGTAGGGAAGGGAGGGAGGGAAGGAGGTAGGGAGGGAGGGAGGGAAGGAGGTAGGGAGGGAGGGAGGGAAGGAGGTAGGGAGGGAGGGAGGGAAGGAGGGAGGGAGGGAGGGAGGGAGGGAAGGGGTAGGGAGGGAGGGAGGGAAGGAGGTAGGGAGGGAGGGAGGGAAGGAGGGGAGGGAGGGAGGTAGGGAGGGGAGGGAGGGAAGGAGGTAGGGAGGGAGGGAGGGAAGGAGGTAGGGAGGGAGGGAGGGAAGGAGGTAGGGAGGGAGGGAGGGAGGAGGAGGTAGGGAGGGAGGGAGGGAAGGAGGTAGGGAGGGAGGGAGGGAAGGAGGTAGGGAGGGAGGGAGGGAAGGAGGTAGGGAGGGAGGGAGGGAAGGAGGTAGGGAGGGAGGGAGGGAAGGAAGTAGGGAGGGAGGGAGGGAAGGAGGAGGGAGGGAGGGAGGGAGGAGGGGGAGGGAGGGAGGGAGGTAGGTGGGAGGGAGGGAGGGTTTCTTCTTTCTTTCGTAGGGGGAGGGAGGGAGGGAAGGAGGTAGGGAGGGAGGGAGGGAAGGAGGTAGGGAGGAGGGAGGGAAGGAAGGAAGGGAGGGAGGGAAGGAGGGAGGGAGGGAGGGGGAGGGAAGGAAGGTAGGGAGGGAGGGAGGGAGGGAAGGAGGTAGGGAGGGAGGGAGGGAAGGAGGTAGGGAGGAAGGGAGGAAGGAAGGAAGGAAGGGAGGGAGGGAAGGAGGTAGGGAGGGAGGGAGGAAGGAAGGAAGGAAGGGAGGGAGGGAAGGAGGGAGGGAGGGAGGGAGGAAGGAAGGAAGGAAGGGAGGGAGGGAAGGAGGTTCTTCGGAGGAAGGAAGGAAGGACGGGAGGGGGGAGGGAGGGTAGGGAGGGAGGGAGGGAGGAAGGAAGGAAGGACCTTTCTTTCTTCCCTTTCTTTCCGTTCCTTTTTCCTTGACCTTTTTCTTGTCTTGTTTTTTCAGCCTTGCTGTGTTTTATGCCCGTGCAGTGGATTGATAGGTTGGATTAACAATAGTTTTCGTGTCTGGTGAAAATATTCTGGGAATTTACAGGACTAGCAAACCACAGGATGAGAAACCTGGGCTTGGCATTGGCATGCAGACATCACCACAGCTGCAGCAGTCTTTTTTTTTTTTTTTTTTTTTTTTTTTGAGACAGAGTCTCGCTCTGCCGCCCAGGCTGGAGTGCAGTGGCCAGATCTCAGCTCACTGCAAGCTCCACCTCCCGGGTTCACGCCATTCTCCGGCCTCAGCCTCCCGAGTAGCTGGGACTACAGGCGCCCGCCACCGCGCCCGGCTAGTTTTTTTGTATTTTTTTAGTAGAGACGGGGTTTCACCGTGTTAGCCAGGATGGTCTCGATCTCCTGACCTCGTGATCCGCCTGTCTCGGCCTCCCAAAGTGCTGGGATTACAGGCTTGAGCCACCGCGCCCGGCCTGCAGCAGTCTTTATGAGTGGTGATGGCTGGCCATGGAGTGCCATCAGGGCTGGTCTGCCATGCCTTCTTCTCGGTGTAGGTCAGAGGTGCTTGTGACTCTGATTCAGCCTGGCTGGGCTGCGAGTCCAGATGGAACACAGCACTTGTTTTAATAGTTATTCTTTAAAGCCATGCATAGCAGGACTGATTTTACTCAGGGATGTCAAGATTAAGGGAGAAAGGGAAGAGAAAAGTAGAAAACACGGTATGGTGGGGGCAGGTACTGGGCTCTAGTTCCTTAAGTCATCAACTCAGTGTGTGACTTTGGGGACCTCTCTTCTTCCTTCTGGGCCTCAGTTTATCAATGAGTAGAAGGGGAGCATTGGATTAAATCAGGGATGGCAATTCCCCAGCCCTTATCCTGCCACTTTCTGCTCCTTGTCCTGTGACCAACACAGCTAACCATAGTCCATGGCATTGGGACTCTTGGGAAACAAGACAAATGCTGAAAAAAGAGCAAGCAAATCATCTAAAATAAACTGAGGTAAACTCCAGCGGAGTTGGGAAAGATTCCATGAAGGAAAAGAAGTTGAGCTGAGTCCTTACTGAACTCTGGTCTCTCCTTGGCTCTACACCAACTCAGTACTTGTTTCCTGTGGGTTCCCCCCAAAAAAATACAGAATTGTTTTTTTGAATTTTTTAGAATTGCTGGGAAATGTTCAAAAGTACAGATTCCCAGGTCCCACTCCAGATCCACAGAATCAGAGTCTCCAGCATGAGTTCCTGGGAATCTGTACTTTCTCAAGTTAAATTTACAATGCAAATGTGGCCAGCTCAAACCTGGCACCGCCAGTCTATGTTAATGGATAACAAAGTAGAACTTGATTAATATGAGCTAATTGAGTGGAGTGCAAAATTAATTAAAACTCTGAATTACACTGTGTTTAAACAAGTGTAGTTTTGTTATATTAAATCACACATCAGTTAATGTTGTCTGAGGAGCACTTCAAACAGCCCACATTAATAATTTCCTAGAGATGATTCCTGTATTACAGCAGTTCTTGTGAGGTGCTAAGTCCATTTTGCTTGCTCTGGCAGTTGAAACATTCCTCCTTATTGATATATATGAATGTGGAGGAGAGTTTTTTGTTTTGTTTGTTTGCTTGTTTATTTATTTATTTTGAGACACAGTCTTGCTCTGTCACTCAGGCTGGAGTGTAGTGGCCTGATCTTGGCTCACCGCAACCTCCGCTGCCTGGGTTCAAGTGATTCTCCTGCCTCAGCCTCCTAAGTAGTTGGGATTACAGGCACATGCCACCACACCCAACTCATTGTTGTATTTTTGCTAGAGACGGGGTGTCGCCCTGTTGGCCAGACTGGTCTTGAACTCCTGACCTCAGGTGATCCACCCGCCTTGGCCTCCCAAAGTGCTGGTATTACAGGCATAAGCCACCATGCCCAGACTCCTTACTAATATTTTGAGCTACTTTACCAAATTCTTTTCTCCTCCTTAGGTAAATATGAGGGCAAACTTCAAACTTAGCCCAGATTCTGGATAGAATTGAAGGGCATTTTCTTGCTATTTTTCACTGTTTTTGTATGCTGTTTTTGAAACAATAGCTGTATTATTTCTAGGTGTATTTAGAGTCTTTTTATCTAATAAGTATAGGACCTTTAAGAGAGGAATTGCTGCATAGTATTCCATGGTGCATATGTGCCACGTTTTCTTTGTCCAGTCTATCACTGATGGGCATTTGGGTTGGTAAAAGGATGGGTTCATGTCCTTTGCAGGGACATGAATGAAGCTGGAAACCATCATTCTCAGCAAACTAACACAGGAACAGAAAACCAAACACCACATGTTCTCACTCATAAGTGAGAGTTGACAATGAGAACACATGGACACAGGGAAGGGAACATTACACACCGGGGTCTGTCGGTGGGTGGGGGGCTTGGGGAGAGATAGCATTAGGAGAAATACCTAATGTAGATGACGGGTTGATGGGTGCAGCAAACCGCCATGGCACATGTATATCTATGTAACAAACCTGCACGTTCTACACATGTACCCCAGAACTTAAAGTATAATAATAATAAAAGAGATGAATTGATTCATTACACCTTTTTATGAACTAAAACTCCTGGTATACTGCCTCATACATATTTTGCCACTACACTATAAACGCTTTATCTTGTTCCTGCTGTACCTAGGCACCCAAAAGTGTATCTAGCCCCTTGTAGTTGTTCAATAAATATTTGTTGAATGAATGAACGAATACATTGAATGCTTAATAAATGTTTTTAAACTAACAACTCCGCTTAAGGGGGACCTGGGTGATCATAAGCATCACTGCAGGAGCTTTTTAAAAATACAAATTGCTGGACTCCAGGCCTATCCAATCAAAACCTCTAGAGGTGGCACCCAAGTTATTCTGGAACTTATCCATGTTTGGGAGCCACTAAAAAGCACCTCCTAATGTGCTGTATCCGTTCTTCCAATGTTGCCTCCTCCATGAACTCTCTCCTGCCTTCCCTCGCCCTAGCTATGGAAAATGGGTTTTCTTGCCTTTGAACCCTTATAGGTCAAATGTTATTATTAGTATTATTACTTCTCCAGTGGCTCTGTTCTCACTCTGCCTCCAATCTCAGCAGTTTCTCTTCTGTCTTTACCCATCTAGGTAGATGGTGAATTCCTTGGAATTGGGTACTCTGTAATTCACTGAGAACACCTTACAACATCTCACACATGGGGTGACCTGAAGTTCAGACATTATAAACTGTCATTGAAGACTCAATGTTGACTTAATAATTGGTTTGTTTCCAGAGAAGAAAAGCACCACCTCCCGAATGAAAGATGGCGGTACATCAGAGACACTGTTAAAATATAACACAGCGTAATGAGACTATGAATTATCAGTCCATCTTTTCACAGTAACTTAACCTGTGTGTTGAGATTATCTTCTGAAAGGTCACTTTCAAATTATAAGAACAGAAAGCAAGAAAAATACTCCTAACATATCCAACATGTCTCAGATGGAGACTGACAATGGAATAATTACTTCCAATAAGTAGCATACCATAGCATGTGATAATAATGGCCAATAATAACCCTAATAGTCCTTGTCCTGGTATTGTACTCCAGGAGCAATTCTAGGCCCATTACCTTAATTCTCCCAACAACCTTCCAACGGTCATTTTACAGATGAGGAAACTGAAGCTTATACAGTTACTCATCTTTATAAGTTCCTTTTAAGGCCAGGCACAGTGGCTCACACCTATAATCCCAGCACTTTGGGAGGGTGAGGCAGGTAGATCACTGGAGGTCATGAGTTCAAGACCAGCCTGGCCAACATAGTGAAACCTCATCTCTACTAAAAATACAAAAAATTAACCAGGCATGGTGGCAGGCACCTGTAGTCTCAGCTACTTGGGAGGTTGAGGCAAAACATTCGCTTGAACCCAGGAAGTGGAGGTTGCGGTGAGCTGAGATTGCGCAACTGCACTCCAGCCTGGGTGACGGAATGAGACTCCATCTCAAAAAAAAAAAAAAAAAAAAAAAGAAAAGAAAATTCGTTTTAAACCCAGAGATTCTAGAATTCAAACAATTAGCATGGGCTACTGTGTGAGTGCACCGGTGTGCACCCATAAGCAAACCATCTTTGTAGTTGTGGGATACAGGGATTTGCGTTGTTGTAGGTTCTATATACTTTGTTCCTTATGCTCCAAGTGTATGCCATCTGCACAAGGATCTTGTCTAACTCTGACCTTTACTTGGGGCCCTCACTATGTCTAAGTTAAGTGAATCATAATATTAGGCTTAATAAATGTTACCAGCGCAAATTTACAGCGGAGTAGGAACAGAGTGTTAGATATGAAGGACTTAAAATAGATTTCTCATTTTTTAATTTCCACCAAGAATGAATACAATGGTATGTCCATTTATTAGTGCTTATTTCGTCAGTGCTGGCAAAATTGTCAGGGTGGTGAAAGTTACATTCTCAGGGCACTCCCTTCTTCCCCCCTCTCTCATGAAACCAGGAGCTTAATGTTTTTTCCTTCTGCCCTGCAGCAAATTCTCACTCTGGAAAGGGCCTAAGAAATATATTATCATTAAGAGAATCCTTATGCACTGTTGGTAGGAATGTTCATTAGTTCAGCCCCTGTGGAAAGCAGTTTGGTGATTTCTCAAAGAACTAAAAATAAAATTATTAGTCAACCCAGCAATCCTATTGCTGGGTATATACCCAACGGAGAATACATTATTCTACCTAAAAGACACCCGCACTCTTCATAACAGCAAAGACATGGAATCAACCTAGGTGCCTATCAACAGTGGATTGGATAAAGAAAATTTGGCACATGTACACCATGGGGTACTATGCAGCCCTAAAAAAGAACAAAATTGTGCATTTTGCAGCAACACAGATGCACCTGGAGGAATTATCCTAGGTGAATTAACACAGAAACGGAAAACCAAATACCACATGTTCTCACTTATAAGTGAGAGCTAAACAGACATCAAGATAGGAATAATAGACAGTGGGGACTCCAAAAGTGGAAAGGAAGGGAGAGTGACAAGGACTGAAAAACTACCTATTGGGTACTATGTTCGCTATCTAGCTAATGGGTTCAATAGAAGTCCAAATCTCAGCAATACGAAATATGTCCACGTAACAAACCTGCACACATACCCCCTGAATCTAAAAAAAAAATGTAAAAGTTTTATATTCCCATTAAGACACTGATGAAGTTTTCAGGACAGTTTTGTGACTTTGTAGGGGAATGGAGAAGCAGCTTCTAACTTTCTTTGAAAGGAGGCATCTGGAGTAGTAAACCAAGCCTGGGCTTTGCTTGCATGCCAGAGTTCAAATCCCAATTCTGTCACTTTCTAGTTGTGGGTGGCGGGAATGCCACTTAAGCTCTCTGGCACTCAGTGTCGTTGGCAGTTAAGGATACCAATATCCAGACGGCAATATTGTGGTAAGAGTTGGAAAATATCTGTAAAGAGTCTGATCCATGCGGAGCTCTAAAAGGGCAGAGCTTATGTCTGTCTGTCTCCACTCATGGTTCATGTCAGCCCGAGAACAGTCTGGGATCCACGTCAGAGACCAAGGAATATCTACTGAAGGACAGGAGTAAATGAAACGGTAGCCATTCTTACTGAAATCTGCTCTATGCCAAGTGGGCCTACAGTATTTCCTCCTTCTCTGGGCAAGAAAGGGGAGCTGGAGGAATAAGCCTGGCTTCCTGAGATCACTAACCTTCTGTTCTTTCTAACCATTCCAGGGCAAAGAAGGAGCCTTCATGGTAAGAGATTCCAGGACTCCGGGAACATACACCGTGTCTGTTTTCACCAAGGCTGTTGTGAGGTATGGAGCTAACTCTGCTCAGCAAAGTGGAGAGAAACACTTTTGAAGTGTGTGAGCACTGGGGTACAGATGACAAAGTCAGACAGTGCAAGAGGTAGAGGCTCACTAGAAATGGTCTGTTTTCCCTCTTCACTCTGAGAAAACCAAGGCCATGGAGATGAAGGATAGAACTTAAGAGACTTAGAAAGTGACAGAGCTGGGGGTGGATGCCAGGTCCTCTTTCAATTAGCATCTCCGATTTTAGAGTTCTAAAGACATAAAATACTTGGCACTGTATTGGATGAGTATATAATTTAATACATAGAATAACAGAAGAGATATTTCTATCTGGAAGCAAAAATATATGAACTGCAGTTCTGGCTCTGCTCATAAAACTACCTACCGTTAACTGAATCTTTATTATGTGCCAGAAAATATGCAGACCATTTCCAATCCTAAGAAGCCCTGAAGGCAGGTATTACTATGCTCATTTCACACAGAAGAAACCGAGGTTCAGGAGCTGATGGTGCCTCCCTACGGCCGTGGGTCTGAACGGGCCAAGGCACCTCCAGCCTCCAGCCAACTGGACTGCAAGACCCTAGCTCCTTTTCTGCCCCTCTGGGCCTGTTTCTTCTCTGTAAAATGGTGTCTAAGAACCTATCTAGGGCTCAAATTCCCTTCTAATTAGAACATTAGTTAGAACTAAGCTGTTTGACAATGACCAAAGTGCAGTCAGAATTAAGAGAAAAGACAAATAATTTTTAAGGTGTCTTTGGAAAATTTTTTTGGAAGACTGAGACTGTGAGCAGGACGTGGAGCAAGGGCAGGTGGCAAAGAGGAAGGGCCTGATCCAGGGATGGGAGGGAACACAGGGGCTGTGCCTCTGCCATGGCTGGGAGACAGTAAGGAGGTGACCTGCAATCCCGCAGGTATGATGGCGAAGGGATGAAACATACAGTCTTTGTTGAGGCTCCCCACAACTACCCCCAGCTTCAGGAACTCACTAGGAGGCCTTACAGGACTAAGACTTATTGATATTTAATACAGCAAAGTGATACAAAGCAAACTCAGCAAAGGGAAAAGACACATGGGACAAAATCTAGAGGCCACAAAACACAAGCTTCCAAGAGTCCTCTCTCACTGGAGCCACACAGGATGTGCTTAACTCCTCCAGCAACAAGTCGTAACCACACATGAGCACTGTCCACCAGGGGAACTCATCAGAGACTCCGTGCCCAAGGCTTTTATTGGAGGCTGTTTCCATAGACAGCCCCTGCCTAGCACATGCCAAAATTCCAGAGACCCAAAAGGAAAACTAGGATTCACCATAAATCACACTGTTTCTAGCAAACAGTTTAGGCAAAGCTCACCACCCTTATCAGTTAGAGAAAGAGCCCTCCCGAAATCCCAGTTCCCCAACACCAGCCAAGGGCTAAGCGTGCAGGCAGGCCTTTCTAAGGAGAGTCGTCGGGCCTGTTAGGTTCATCCTGTGCAGCGTAAAGTCAAGTAAGTGTGAAGGGGTCATAGAGGCCTTCTGAACGTATGCTGGCAATCAGTTAAATTCACAGAACAGGCAAAGCAATCACATAGCAAATATTTCCCTTCATTCATTTTGTGGCAGTGGAAGAACCATCACCAATCCATCACAACACTGCTGTCCACTGGGTCCAGACACAACCTCAGAGTCCTTTTAAACACAGTGCTGCAGCACCCAGGGCCAACCTGTCAACACTGACTTACAAGCTGAACAATATCTACCATCTTGTGAGAGGTTACAAGACAAAGATAATAAGAAATTAATACTAGTAGACTTTTATGTCTCAACATTGCTTCTTAATAATCACTACATTTATGCTTCATTTGTTTAAGTGAGAACAACCCCTGTATAAAGCACTATCACATCAAGGAAACAAATGACAATCCTAAGCGATACTATGTGGCTGAAAAGTTTGTGTTCGATTCCATCCCTCTTCTCATCAACTATCACCAACATAATGGAGGAGGTAAGCTCTAAAGCAGGGGTGGACCAGGGCCACCCAGCAGGAGGTGAGCAGCAGGTGAGCAAGCATTACTGCCTGACCGCCGCCTCCTGTCAGATCAGCTACATTAGATTCTCATAAGAGTGCAAACCCTATTGTGAACAGCACTTGTGGGATAGGTTGTGCGTTCCTTATAAGAATCAAATGCCTGATGATCTGAGATGGAACAGTTTCATCCTGAAAGCAACCCCCTGCCACACCCATCCATAGACAAACTGTCTTCCACAAAGTCGGTCCCTGGTGCCAAAAAGGTTGGGGACTGCTGCTCTAGAGGACAAAGGCAAAAGGCACCTGGGTCAGGCTTTTTTGAATTGCTATCAAGGAATACCTGAGGCTGGGTAATTTATAAAGAAAAGAGGTTTAATTGGTCCATGGCTCTATAGGAAGCATGGTGCCGGCATCTTCTTGGCTTTTAGGGAGGCCTCAGGAAGCTTTCAGTCATGGTAGAAGACAAAAGGGAAGCAGGAGTATCACATGGCAGGAGCATGAGCGAGGAGGGAGAAGGTGCCACAGACATTTAAACAATCAGGTCTTGCATGAACTCAGAGTGATAACTCATTTATTATCACAAGGACAGCACCAAGGCATTTGTGAGGGATCCTGCCCAATGACCCAAATACCTTCCATCCCACCAGGCCCCACCTCCTTTCCTTTCTTTTCTTTTTTTTTTTTTTTTTTTTTTTTTTTTTTTTTTGAGACAGAGTTTTGCTCTGTAGCCCAGGCTGGAGTGCAGTGGTTCAATCTTGGCTCATTGCAACCTCCACCTCCCAGGTTCAAGTGACTCTCCTGCCTCAGCCTCCTGATTAGCTGGAATTACAGGCGTGTGCCACCACATCGGGCTAATTTTGGTATTTTTGGTAGGGACGGGGTTTCACCGCATTGGCCAGGCTGGTCTTGAACTCCTGACCTCAGGTAATCTGCCCGCCTCAGCCTCCCAAAGTGCTGGGATTACAGGTGTGAGCCACCATGCCCAGCCAGCGATTACATTTCAACATGAGATTTGGAGGGAACAAACATCCAAACGATATCAGCACCCACACAGGAGACTTAATGAAAACTGGCAAAAGCCCACCCTGGCTTCTTTTTGACCATAAATAATAAACAAAAATACAAAAATATGACAAATATTTAATTATATTATATATCTTCTATTAGCAAGTTATCTTACAGAAATCAAGAAATTTTACCACCTGCCCATCTGTGCCTATGATGTTTTCAAGGAGGGTGCAATATCAATAATTAGGCTTTGGGATTTGTTTTCCAGAATAAAATTAGCTTTTGCATCTGAGTATTATTATTGTTATTATTATTTGTAGTGATTTAAGTTAGATGGTTGCTACAGCAAAGCCCTAACCACTGCTTCTTGGCTTTTCAATCATCCCAGGCCTGGTGACTCGACTCCGGTATCCAGTGTGTTTTGGGAGGCAGAAAGCTCCAGTTACAGCAGGACTGAGATACGGTGAGCAGTACAATCAGGAATGTAAACTCATGTCCCTCAAGGTCTGGGGCAAATTCTGAATAAACTGGCCATGAGCCTACCTGTTCCCCAGACTACAAATCACCATTAAAACAAGTATATTATATATCTAGAGATGATGGCACTAATGAATATTTACATTGTGTGTAAGAGAAGTACATACATAAGCATATTTCTCTAGGTCAAACCAGTGGCCATTGGTTTTAGTGAAGAGTTCATTAATGAAGTGTTTATTAAGCACCTACTTTGTACAGAGCACTCTACTAAATGCTATTAGAAAAATATTAGAAAACCGTGCCTTAGCACTGTGTTTCCACCTATCTTCTAGAACTTTTATATCATCTAGTTGGCTGAGTAGCAGACTATTGCAAGAACTGCAAGCTGACAGCATCTGGAAGTATTTGTCTGCATAAGAGAGTGTTAAAATTCTTTGGAATGCCTTTAGGCGTGGCATGATCTCCAGTGCTGCAGCCCCTACTATGTTTTCTTGTCCTATGGAATTGCTTCACTCGCTTGGGATTATCTGCCTGGACTCTGAAGGCATATGGCTTTGCATAGCCTTGGCCCCAACTGTGCGCTGCCTGTGGATTAGGCAGAAGGCTGCCTAATTTTCATTTCTTATCTCCTAGGTTGGTGGTTCTCAAACATCAGTGTGCATCAAAGTCTTCTAGAATGCTTATTAAAAATGTTGACTCCTAGTTCCTATCCAAACACTCACCAAAACACAATCCTTGATAGGGTCTAGGAGTCTGCTTTTTTTTTTGCTTTTTTTTTTTCTGGCATGGTCTTGCTTTGTCACCCAGGCTGGAGATGCAGTGGCGTAATCACGGCTCACTGCTGCCTTGACCTCCTGGACTCAAGCGATCCTCCCACCTCAGCCTCCCAAGTAGCTGTGACTACAGACACACGCTACCATGCCTGGCTAATTTTTAAAAATTTTTTGTAGAGACAGGGTCTCACTATGTTGCCCTGGCTGGTCTTAAACTCCTGGGCTCAAGCAATCCTCTTGCCTCGGCCTCCCAGTGTTAGGATGACAGGCATGAGCCACTGTGCCTAGCCGAGTCTACATTTTAAACAAGCATGCTAGGTGATTTTGATACAGGTGGTCAGAGGGCAATACTTTGAGAACCACTGCCACGCATGGGCTTCTTTATCCCTAACCAGCACCATGTCCGGCACATAGTAGGTGCTCAATACTGCTTGCTGTTGAGTCTCTGCCTCAAAGCGGTGGAAATCTTGCTGTTTAGGTACCAGACCGAGCATTGGAAAAGGATAATGCTTCTTTGGCCTCCTTATGAAAATAAGGGTATTCTAATAAATGTAGAATCTTAATGTGTCCATGCTGGATGGGATCTCAGATATTATCTGGTCAGCCCACGCATTTGGTCGGTGAGGAAACTGAGCCTTGGAATCTCGTATTTGTTTGTTAAACTTTTCTTGAGAACCTCCCATGTGCCAGACACTGTGCTAGATTGTGCCTCTGCACAAACTGTCTTTGAATCTGTCTCTTTAACTGCCCCTCCGCCCCAGTAAGGCCTAATAGAGTTCTGCGTATATAGCAGATGCGCTTGATAGATGAACGAATGAAAGAATGATCAGCTCAAATGAAATTTACTTAGTGTGAAAAATGACAATAAAAACTTTAGAGTCAGACATAGAAAATGGTTGTGACGTTGCAAGAACCCTTTCTTTAATATTTTGATTAACATGGTTTCTTTAATATCTTGATTAATGCCACTCTCCTTCATCTTTCCATGTTACCTTCCCACACATATTTTCATAGTTTTCTAGCATATCCTATGTTATTAGGTGGGAAAAAAGATTATTTATTTGCCATCTTTGAATTATATTAACATAGGCTAAAATTCTAGATAGGGCTTTATAATCCCCTGGTATCCCAGTACCTTATATCTACCACTTGCTGACCCCAGGGAACTCTCTCTTTCTCTTCCAGGGAAATGGGTGATTGATCCCTCAGAGCTCACTTTTGTACAAGAGATTGGCAGTGGGCAGTTTGGGTTGGTGCATCTGGGCTACTGGCTCAACAAGGACAAGGTGGCTATCAAAACCATTCGGGAAGGGGCTATGTCAGAAGAAGACTTCATAGAGGAGGCTGAAGTCATGATGTGAGTGCTCGAAACAGGGATATGCAGAAACTCTGGGTGGAGGAACATCAGTTCCGTGTTCTTGAAATGCCATTCAAATGCCATAGAGTACTATCTCCCTGTGCAAGCTCCCGGCAGTGGCTTCCTATCGCACAGAGAATAAAATCAAACTCTTCACAGTGGTCTCCAAGGCCCACCATAATCTGATCATGCCTACCTCCCCCTTCTCAGCTCCTACCCATCTCTCCTCCGGTCCATGACATGCCAGCCACACTGGCCTCTGCTCATCTTCACACACACAGCTGACTCCTTGCCATTTGTCAGGTCTCAGCTCCAATGACATGTTTTTGTTTTGGGGAGGGAATGAATATTATTTTCATCCAAACCATAAATTAGACAAAATGACCATTGGCTATTTTGGTACCATAATATTTTCGGCATTTTGGGGAGGCTGAGTTTAGGCCATCTCACCCCTTGTCTTTTTCCTCCAGGAAACTGTCTCATCCCAAACTGGTCCAGCTGTATGGGGTGTGCCTGGAGCAGGCCCCCATCTGCCTGGTGTTTGAGTTCATGGAGCACGGCTGCCTGTCAGATTATCTACGCAGCCAGCGGGGACTTTTTGCGGCAGAGACCCTGCTGGGCATGTGTCTGGACGTGTGTGAGGGCATGGCCTACCTGGAAGAGGCATGTGTCATCCACAGAGACTTGGTATGAGCACGCAGGGTGAACACCCACAGGTCCAGGGTAAAGGGACAGGTCTCACTGAAATGACTGGGAATGCATTAATAAATAATACATCACAGACAATCTCCTTTCCTCTCTCAACTTCTCCCTTCCTTCACCTACTTTGGGTGGTCCTAGTGGAAAGTGCTGCATGAGGACTTACTTCTGGGCCCTAATCCCAGTCCAAAGTCTTTCACCTCCTGCATTTCAGTTTATATTCTTCCAAAATGGAGATCACTGCCACTCCTTCTTAACCTCCCTGTGACTCAGTTTCCTCCTGGTAAATTGAGGAAACTGAGTTTGTCTGAAGGTGTTATTCAAGGGTCTACCAGAATCACACTGGGGAAGCCCTTAAGCTCCTCTCAGAATCTCTGGTGGCTGGGACTCAGGAATATTCATTTTAACACATTCCCCATGTGATTTGTACGCACATTAGAATTTGAGACATACGGCCGGGCGTGGTGGCTCATGCCTGTAATCCCAGCACTTTGGGAGGCCAAGGTGGGTGAATCACAAGGTCAGGAGTTCAAGACCAGCCTGGCAAATATGGTGAAACCCGATCTCTACTAAAAATACAAAAAAATTAGCTGAGCTTAGTGGCGGGCACCTGTAACCCTAGCTACTCGGGAGGCTGAGGCAGGAGAATTGCTTGAACCCAGGAGGCAGAGGTTGCAGTGAGCTGAGATCATGCCACTGCACTCCAGCCTGGGCAACAGAGTAAGACTCCATCTAAAAAAAAAATGGAGACACACTGGGGTGTTATCTCTAAGGGCTCTTTCAAAGCAACATTGTATAATACTAATTTGGGGTCAGATACTCTCCTTTTTTTTTTTTTTTTTTTTTTTTTTTTTTTTTTTTTTTTTTTTGAGGCGGAGTCTCGCTCTGTCGCCTAGGCTGGAGTGCAGTGGCGCGATCTCGGCTCACTGCAAGCTCCGCCTCCCGGGTTCCCGCCATTCTCCTGCCTCAGCCTCCCGAGTAGCTGGGACTACAGGCGCCGCCACCACGCCCGGCTAATTTTTTTGTATTTTTAGTGGAGACGGGGTTTCATTGTGTTAGCCAGGATGGTCTCGATCTCCTGACCTCGTGATCCGCCCGCCTCGGCCTCCCAAAGTGCTGGGATTACAGGCTTGAGCCACCGCGCCCGGCCTCTCCTTATTAAAGAATAGTTTTAAGAGGATTAACAACATCAAAACATTCTTAATCTAGTCAACTGGGAGACACTTTCTTCCTGTTATCCCTGATGTTAACATTTCCTATCACATCAGGTTGCATTAGAGCCTATCCTTGGTTAGACAACACCAAGGATTTCTAATTAGAACTCAAGAATGGAGATAAACTTACTCATCTTGATAGTGGATCTTACACATTCAACTTTCCAGTTAACTTCTAGCAGGCATTTGTGAGGCTTAATTAACATTTGTAAAGCTCCAGGATGCCCTTGTATGACAGCACTGCAGTAAAGCAAAGGACTGGGATTATAGGAGACTCCTTAACTACTGACGACCCATCAACAGTTTTCCTCTCCCCGTTTGTTTGCCTGTCTCCTCTCCAGGCTGCCCGAAATTGTTTGGTGGGAGAAAATCAAGTCATCAAGGTGTCCGACTTTGGGATGACAAGGTAAAAGAGGGAGGTGGTGCCAGTGAAGTCTCAGGAATGGGACTCAGGCCCCCGGAACATTCTGACCTTCTCCCTCCACTCTCTTCCCAGGTTTGTTCTTGATGATCAGTACACCAGTTCCACAGGCACCAAATTCCCGGTGAAGTGGGCATCCCCAGAAGTTTTCTCTTTCAGTCGCTATAGCAGCAAATCGGATGTGTGGTCATTTGGTGAGTGTCATGCTGGGCCCCGCCGCCCCAAGATCTGGGCTGCAGGCCAGCTGTTTCCTTTATCAAATGCGGACAACCTTACCCACACTGAACCCAGTATCGTATCATGAGGGTGTCCTACTGGAGGGTTGCGTAAGAAAGGCCCTGAAAACTATGAAAGGGCTTTCATTATTTTGTTTGTTTTTAGAGCTATTGGACATGGTTGGGAGTTAACTAAAAGTGGAGACAGCGTTCTGGTGCCAGCTGCTGTGAAGTCAAAAGCTGGAGAAATCAAGAGATTCAAATATGAGCCCCTTGAAGGCAGGGACCATGTTTTGTCCAACATTACATTTCCATACTTATCTCTTAATAAGTATTAATATTTATTCATTCAAGAACAATTAACTGAGGATCTATTCTATGCCAAGGGCTAATCTAGGTGCTGAGGATGCAATGGTTCATAGGACAGAAAAGACTTCTGTTCTTTTGGAACTAAATTTGAGACGGGAGGAGAGACAGAAAATCACAAAAGATCATAATAACCATCATAAACCATAACAATCATAAACAAGCTAAGGGATAGAAGATAAAGTCAAGCAATCATAAGTAGGTGCTAGGAATAAAATAAAACAGTAATGGGGCAGAGTGACTAGAATGGAGAGAGGGTCTGCTTTGAATAGGGTGGTGTGGGAGGTCCTTTCTCAGAAGGTAATTCTTTAGCAGAGACTTGAATGATAGGAGGGAGCTGTCACCATTTGAAGAGACAGGGAACAGTGTCCCTGATAGAGGGACCAGCAAGTACAAAATCTTGGTGCATCCAAAGAACAGGGGGTACTGACTTATTGGGAGAACAATAGACAATGAAGGTGGCAGGCCATGATAAAGAATTAGAATTTCTAAAAAGTGCAAAGGGCTATGAATGAATGAATGATGTTGGTATGGCAGGATGTACCAAATGTTCTTGCTGGATTTGTCATGTCACCTGAAGTCATAGTTTGTGCATACTAAAGTGTGCAACAAATATATACCAGAGAACCTCTTTGATTTGGATTGCAAGAAGAATTATAGTGTGTACAGAAACTACTTGAAGATTGATTTTTGCCATTCGATATGAAGGAAGGGTTTGACAAGGTCTTACTAGTAGTAGAAACCAGGGGGAGGTTGGCTAGGTAAATCTTTTAGGAGAAGAATGAGTGTTAAAAATCTTCTCCAGCATTTTAGACTATCCATCTCTAGGAGCCAAGTGGTTTGTTAATTATGAGTCCTACCTGTTTCTTAAAACAGTCCCCTGTTCACCAAACCTAGCAGCCACTTTGTTAACCAGGTTTAAGTTACAGAATGGACCTGAAAGAAATTTACTAACAGCATTCTTGGATGACTCTCCTCTCCCCAGTGTGTATAACTAGGAAGGTTGGGGCTGATGTACAGTCATCTCACTATGGGTGATGAAACTGATCACACTGCACCAAGCAAGGGCCCCACAATGAGACATTTGGAGCAATGGCCACTTTAGCACATTCACCTTCTGACTCTGAATGGGGTTTATTCAGCCAAAGGGTATCAGCCTGGGAATTTCCTGCAGCATCTTACCATTAGAGGGTTGGGCTGAAATTCGTCCCTGCCTAGAATATGTTATTTGAAGAGAGTCCAGAAATGAGGTTGATGGATGGATGCAGAATAGAAAGAGGTCAATGAAAAAAAAGTGTGAAAAAACTGGGGGTACCAGCCTAAGCAACAGAAACCTGGATGAGCTGAAAGCTCCATGCCTGCATCAACCCATTTGACTTTGTCCTATGTTTTAAGTTTTTTTGCCCTCATTAACAGTGTGCTTTTCAGAACAAGTCAACCTCTTTGTACTTCACTCAATTTTTTTTATCTATACATATCTCATCTATGCATCTATGTATTAAAGAAATCATTCTGAAGCCATGTTTTAGCAGCAGCACATTTTCAAATAAATTTTCACTAAAAATTATGGTGTCTTGGAGTGATAAGCATTCTTATTTAGGGTCAGGTTCTGAATTTCCAACTCCCGAGGCACCTCTGAGTAACACTAGAGATTCTGATCACTGGATCTGGGCTAGGGCCCAGGAATCTGCCATTTGAACAAGGCTGTGAGATGATTTTTATTCAGGTGTTTTGAGGATCATGCGTTGGGAATGGGTACTCTAAGATTCTCTGGAACAAGCTTCGGAAAGCTCTGGATTAGCTGATTTGCAAGCAGCCGTCTTGCTCTGACAACCTGTGAATACATCAGCACATGATAAAGACAAAGCTGGGTGTGACATTTCTACTAAGGGCAGAAGAGGAAAAGAAAGGGATTAAATCAGAGGTCAAAACTAGACAAGCAAAAGATGTGTTTTGCTTAGTCTGCATGGTATTTTTAAAATTCGAGAAGTTCAACTCTTAATTTTTGACTTCTTTTTTAAAAAAAAAATCAGAAAATGTGACAATTCTGATCCCTCATTTTCATGTGCCATACTTTGGTTGGAGTCAAATCATAGCTGTCTCCTTAAGACAGAACTGTTTATTTCATTTTCCACAATCCTCCCCAATCCCTATAGTGTCACACCTCCTGCACGCCATTCATTTACATCCTGCATCGTGGTATTTCAGTCTACAACTGTTAGTTGTAGCATTTGAGTTTGATATAACAAAGGGTCCATCTTGAAAAATCCTTCTCCACTACAAAGGTTGGGAAATTTCAGTTCTTTAAAAATAAGACAGGCCTAATAAACCTCAGGTAGACTCAATGTACTTCTGGAGGTAGCACATGGATCCTAGTGCCAAGGAGTCTGTAATTTCTAGAGGCAGGTTGGTTTGTTTGCTGTCTATGAGCTTTGTCATTCACTGTGCTGTGCTCACCATTTCTCGTAGGTGTGCTGATGTGGGAAGTTTTCAGTGAAGGCAAAATCCCGTATGAAAACCGGAGCAACTCAGAGGTGGTGGAAGATATCAGCACCGGATTTCGGTTGTACAAGCCCCGGCTGGCCTCCACACATGTCTACCAGATTATGAATCACTGCTGGAAAGAGGTCAGCAGAGGAAGTGCTTCCCCATGCATTGTCGTATACAATTTCAGGACCTGCCTCCTTCCCTAGAGAAAGGAACCCTCTCGGAAGGATGAGGCAGGAGGGATAACTAATATAGATTAGCAACGACATGACTTTGAGGATCTATTAACGGGATGGATCCCCCATCCCTAAAAAGGAGCTGACGGTGACCTTAAAGGTTATTTAGTTTGCTACATAATGTCACAAGCTATAAGCATAGCTTCAGAGAGGAGGATGGGGTGTGGCCTATGCCAGCTTCCTCCTCGATTTTCTGAGAAGAGAAAAAAAAATCTGTAACATCATAAAACCATTAGAAGTTATAGAAATAACTTCGGGAACAAAGTTCACTTGTGCTATGAAAATATTAAAATGGCTTAATTTGAGTACATTTTATTCATTCAGCAATTTAAAACGGGGAGGCAATTACTCCGTACCCACCCAGGTGGCTCATTTACCTCATCCCTGGACTGCAGGCCATGGCTTGAGTCCCATCACTGTGAGTCTTAGTCTTTGCTGAGTTAGAAAATCATACATTTCAGCCAAAGTGGAAAGTTGCTGAAATAGAGAATTAATAAAAATTCAGATCATTGTAGGACAACAAGGTAGAATACAAAAAATTTAGAACACTAGGATTTTGTCTCAGCTTTACCATTTATTTGCCATTAATCTTTGACAATTCTCTGAACTTCCTTTTTCTTACTGTTGAATTAAATAATGCTTGATCTATGAGCTCATAGAGCTTTTATAATCAGAAAGAAACAAACAATAAAGACATAAACAAGGGCATAAAACAAATCTTATCCACTTCATAAGGATTAGCTGCAATAATAATAATGATGGGTGACATTCAGTTAGCACTTTTTTCCTCTTTTAACCATCATGTATTGATTTTTTTTAATTAATAGACTTTATTTTTTAACAAAGAGTACAGAGTTCTCATATACCCACCTCACCTGAACAGTTTCACTGTTCACTAACATTTGGCATGAGTGTGATACTTTTGTCACAATTAATGAACTTCTATTAATACATTAACTAAAGTTCATAGTTTACATTAAGGTTCAGTCTTTGTGCTGTAGAGTTCTGTAGGTTTTCACAAATTCATAATGCCATGTATCTGTCACTATAGTATCAGACAGAATAGTTTTACTGCCCTAAAAATCTCCTGTCCTTCACCCATTTATCCCTCTCCTCATCCCCAGACCACTGACAACTACTGATCTTTTCACTGTCTCCATAGCTTTGCCTTTCTCAGCATGCCATATGTTGGCATCATACAGCATGTAGGCTTTTCGGACTGGCTTCTTTCACTCAGTAATATGATTTAAGATCCCTCCATGTCTTTTTGTGGCTTAATAACTAATTTCTTTTTATTGTGAAATAATATTTCATTGTATGGATATATCACAGCTTGTTTATCTACTTACCTACTAAAGGAAATCTTGGTTGCTTTCAGTTTTTGTGTTGTTTGTTTGTTTGGGTTTTGGGGGTTTTGTTTTGTTTTGTTCGAAATGGGGTCTTATTCTGTCACCCAGGCTGGAGTGCAGTGGTGCGATCTCAGCTCACTGCAACCTCTGCCTCCCCGTCTCAAGCGGTCCTCCCACTCGGCCTCCCAAGTAGCTGGGACCACAGACGTGTGCCACTGTGCCGAGCTAATTTTTTGTATTTTTGGTGGAGATGGGGTTTGCCACACTGCCCAGGTGAGCTCAGGCAATCAATCCACCCACCTCAGGCCTCCTGTAGTGCTGGGATTACAGGTGTGAGTGCTCAGGCAGACTGGTGTCTTTCACTCAGTAATATGCCTTTGAGGTCCCTCCATGTCTTTGGGGCTTGATAGCTCATTTCTCTTTATTGCTAAATAATATTCCATTGTATGGATATACCACAGTTTGTTTATACTTTTACCTGCCAAACGAAATCTTGCTTGCTTTCAGTTTTAAACAATTATGAATAAAGCTGCTATAAATGTTTATGTGGAGATTTTTGTATGCACATAAATTTTCAACTCAATTGGGCAAATGCCTAAGAGTATGCTTGTTGAATCATATGGTAAGACTATGTTTAACTTGTTAAGAAACTGCCAGAATGTCTTCCAAAGTAGCTGTATTATTTTACATTCCCACCAGCAATGAGAGTTCCTCATTAGCATTCGTTGTTTTGGATTTCAGTGGTTCTAATAGATGTGTAGTCATATTATATTGTTGTTTCAATTTGCATTTTCCTAATGACATATGATGTTAAGTATATTTTCATATGCTTATTTGCCACCTGTATATCTTCTTGGTAATATCTATTCAGATCTTTTGCCCATTTTTCAATCAGGTTGTTTGTTTACTTACTGTTGAGTTTTAAGAGTTCTTGGTATATTTTGGATACAAGTCCTTTATCAGACATGGGCTTTGCAAATATTTTCTCCTAGTCTGTGGCTTGTCTTCTTATTCTCTTGACAGTGTCTTTCACAGAGCAGACTTTTAAAATATTTTAACAAAGCTCAACATCAACTTGTTTATTCATGAATTGTGCTTTTGGTTTACATCTAAAAACCCATTGCCAAGCCCAATGTCCCCCAAATTTTCTCCTATGTTATTATGGAAGTTTTATAATTTTGCATTTTTACATTTAGGTCTGTGATCCACTTTGAGTTAATTTTCCTGAAAGGTATAAGGTCTGTGACTAGAGTCATTGTTTCACATATGGATGTCCAATTATTACAGCACTGTTTGTTGAAAAGATTATACCCTTTCTCCTCTGTTCCTTTGTTAAGTATTAGTTTACTATATTTATATGGATCTATATCTGGGCTGATCCATTAATCTGTTTGTTTATTCTTTCACTAGTACCATCCTGTCATTACTGTAGCTTTAAAGTAAGTCCTGAAGTCAGGTAGGGTCAGTCTTCTAGCTTTGTTGTTCTTCTTCATTATCATATTGGCTCTCTGGGTCTTTTGCCTCTCCATATAAATGTTACAGTAAGTTTGTCAATATCTCCAAAATAACCTGCTGAGATTTTTATTAGGATTGCATTGAATCTATAAGTGAAGTTGGGAAGAACTAACATTTTAACACTATAGTGTCTTCCTGTCCATAAGCATGGAGTATCTGTCCATTTATTTAGATCTTCTTTGCTTTCTTTTATTAGAATTTTTAATTTTTTCTCATATAGATCCTATAGATATTTTCTGAGATTTATACCCAGATATTTCATATTTTGGTGTTCTTTAGCATTAATGTCATGATATATTTTTTTATGTGATTTAATTCTCAAAACAATTTCATGAGGTAGATACTATTATTATCCCCATTTTACAAATGACAAAACTGAGGTTCAAAGAGGTTAAATAACCTGCTCAATGTCACACAGCTAATTCATGGTACAACTGAAATTAAACACTAGTCTACTGGATTCCAGAATTCCTGCTGTTAAAAACTAGGACCATGGATGTGGAATACAGTCTATATGGAAGCACATATAAAACTCCGCAGGGGATGCTGCTATTAAATTCTGGTTTGTTCTGGATTTACCTATGACACACAAGTACAGGGAACTTACAGAGTTCTTTTTCCCTCTCCAGAGACCAGAAGATCGGCCAGCCTTCTCCAGACTGCTGCGTCAACTGGCTGAAATTGCAGAATCGGGACTTTAGTAGAGACTGAGTACCAGGCCACGGGCTGCAGATCCTGAACGGAGGAAGGATATGTCCTCCTTCCATAGAGCATTAGAAGCTGCCACCAACCCAGGACCCTCCAGAGGCAGCCTGGCCTGTGGCATCAGTCCCTGAGTCACCATGGAAGCAGCATCCTGACCACAGCTGGCAGTCAAGCCACAGCTGGAGGGTCAGCCACCAAGCTGGGAGCCAGGCCAGACAGAAATGACATCTCTGCCCTCCCTCTAGCCTCTTGTCACATGTGGTGCACAAACCTCAACCTGACAGCTTTCAGGCAGCATTCTTGCACTTCTTAGTAATAGAGAGAGACATGAGTAAGACCCAGATTGGTATTTTTATTGTTATTTTTAACATGAATCTAAAGTTTATGGTTCCAGGGACTTTTTATTTGACCCAACAACACAGTATCCCAGGATATGGAGGCAAGGGGAACAAAGAGCATGACTCTTTTTCTAAGAAAACTGGTGAGTTAACTAAGGTTAGAGTGAGTGTGCTCTGTTGCTGTGATGCTGTCAGCCACAGCTTCCTGCCGTAGAGAATGATAGAACAGCTGCTCACACAGGAGGCCGGATATTCTGAGAAGCAGCTCTATGAGGTTTTACAGAGTACGCTGCTACCTCTCTCCTTGAAGGGAGCATGGTGAGACCCGTTGGATGGATTGGGGTGAGCAGTTCAGGTCCCATGCTTGGAGCGTTGGGTATCTGATGTCTGCGCCAGAACAAGAGAACATCTGACGGTGGAGAACCACGTGGTACAAGAAGAGACCTTAGGTTTTATCACTCCCATGCTCATCTTTTATACGAAGCTGTGCAGGTGACTCTGTCTCCTCTTCAGCACAGAACGCTTCCACCAGCATCCTGAGAAGAAATGATCACTTCTGAATACGGACTCTGAGGGGCATCCTGTTTTTCCAGTCTCTGGGAATCAGCCCCTTCTCTGCACTATCCGATCCTCATCAACAGAGGGCAGCATTGTGTTGGTCAGTGTTGCTTTGGCGAGCAATTGAAACTTGTTTAGGCCCTAGGGTTGAGCAATTTTAAGGTTGAGACTCCAAGCCTCCTAAAATTCTAGGAGAGAAATAAAGAGTCTGTTCTTGCTCAAACCATCAGGATGGAAACAGCCAGGCACTGACTGGGGTGCTTCTAAGAGGCACGAGAATGCCTACTCTGGCTTGAGCACTTCTGTATGCAAGGTGAATATGTGCTGAGCTAGGAGACTTTCCTGCATTATCTCTGTTCACCCTGGGTTCACATCTCCATGAAGCAGTATTATTATTCCCATTTTACAAATAATGTAACTGAGACTTTAAAAAACCAAGACATCTGCCCAAAGTGACGGAACCAGAAAGTCTAGAGCTGGTATTCTAGCCCAAATCTGTCTGACCCCAATACACAGATTCTTTATTCCTATTCGACACTGCCTGCTACTGAAAATGAAAGGGATTGAAGAGGGAATAAATACAACAGAGAGGAAAAATGGAAAGTCAGTAAAGAAGTAAATATAGAACCACTAGCGATAGTGTTGCTCTGGCACAGACCACTGTGGTTGATGGCATGGCCCTCCAACTTGGAATAGGATTTTCCTTTTCCTACTCTGTATCCTTACCTTGGTCATGTTAATAACTTTGGAGTTATTCAGTTAATGAACACTTTAATTCTCACAACCCACCAGTCATGTTGCTTGAAGCCATTTATAGACGAGCTTCAAAGCAACTTTAGAAGATTCTTCTGTAGAAGTATGAGTCCTTCCTTTAATTATCATTCCAACTTTCAGCTGTAGTCTCCTTGAATACTTCATGAGGAGGGACATTCCCTGATATGAGAGGATGATTTTGCAATTGGCTCTTTCTAAATCATGTGACATTTTGACTGACTTGAGATTCAGATGCATAACTTTTAATTATAATTATTGTGAAGTGGAGAGCCTCAAGATAAAACTCTGTCATTCAGAAGATGATTTTACTCAGCTTATCCAAAATTATCTCTGTTTCCTTTTTAGAATTTTGTACATTATCTTTTGGAACCCTTAATTAGAGATGATTTCTGGAACATTCAGTCTAGAAAGAAAACATTGGAACTGACTGATCTCTGTGGTTTGGTTTAGAAAATTCCCCTGTGCATGGTATTATCTTTTTCAAGCTCAGATTCATCAAAGCCTTAACTGAACATGTGTAGATACTTCACCTCCCGGTGTCCTATCCCGCAAAATGGGCTTCCTGCCTGGTTTTTCTCGTCTCACGTTTTGTAAATGGTCCCCTGTGTTTGTAGAGAACTCCCTTATGCAGAGTTTTGGTTCTAGTTTTATTTTGTAGATTTTGCATTTTGTACCTTTTGAGACTATGTATTTATATTTGGATCAGATACATATTTATTAATGTACAGTCACTGCTAGTGTTGAAAATAAAAATGTTACAAATACCTGTTATCCTTTGTAGAGCACACAGAGTTAAAAGTTGAATATAGCAATATTAAAGTTGTGTTTTAAGAAATGTGGTGCATAGGGTCTGGGTTCCGTTATTTAAATCGCAAACTCTCAGAAATTTTCCTTAAGTAAAAATGGTTACATGGTTTCATTTTCCACAGACAATTAAAGACTACATATCATTGAACAACATTCATTCAACAAGTAAATATCAAATGTTCCTACAGGTCATTGCACACAGCTCAGTGTATGTATCCTCTTGAAAACAAAGATGGAAAAGGCATAGTCTTTACTTCTAAAAAATTCCTAGTCTGATTGTAAAGGAAAACATATAAAGAAATAAAATTATGATACAACAATTAGGGCAACAACAAAAAACTGGTCAAAGAAGAGAAGAGCCCAGGAAAAGTGATGGAATCTATCAGGGAAAGGATGACACCAAGGGAAACTTCTTAGAGCCCTGATACTCAAAGTGTGGTCCCTGGACAAGCAGCAATAGCATCACCATATTATGAGAAATGCAGATTCTCAGGCTTCTTCCTCACCTACTGAGCAATAATCTTCATATTAACAAGATCTGCAGGTAATTGTATACACATTAAAGTTTAAGAAGCACTGTTACAAGGATATACTGTCTAACCCAGTTTTGAAGATAAATTTATGAGTTACAAGGTAAGTAAGTGGGCAGAAGTAAGAGAAATACTTTCCAGGTAGAGAGAACAGGATGTATTGGGAAGCTATTGTCAGTTCACTATTGCTGGAGAGCGCGTGCATGCACACGTGTGTGTGTGTGTGTGTGTGTGTATTTTCTCAGCAAAGGTAAGGATGATAAAAGAGGTGGGTAAATTGAAACTGAGTCTATAAATATAGGCAAGAACTATACTTTAAAAGACCAGGAAGTTGGAATTTCACCCTATAGGTAGAAAAGATGTCATGGCACAGCAAGAGAAGGTCAAATTTGTGATCTGTGTTTAAGAGTATATTCTGACAGCAGCATAGTGAATGGATTTGAGAAAGGCAAAGCCAGTGGAAAAGAAACTAATTCGGAGATGATTTTTGCCTTGTTCACAGTACCATATTATTTTTCCTAATCATTCACTGTCATCTGCTATGTGGGTGATATACGGAAATTGTAATTTGGAGTTCGTCACTTACTGTTGGATAACAACAAAATAGCTTTCCCTCTTAAAATCCCAGTAATATAAAGGCTGGGTGGTTATAGTTTTGGTGTCCAATAGTTTTTCAGTCCACCAAATGCCGAGCTCCATTGCAGGAGCCAGTTTGTGTGCCAACCACTGAGCATGGATGAGAAAGCTCAAGGCTTCCATGCAGTCCTTTCTAGAACTCACCTCTGGGCTTGAATCCCACTGCCAAATCATCCACACGAGAAAGTCAAAAGCAGATTGGAGGAACAGATCCGCTTCTTAGAGGATTTTTCCTGCAGACCTTGCTCTTCTCAGAATCTCCTAACACCTAAGGCCACCCTTTTGAGGAAGAGACAGAAATACCTCATTCAGCAAGACAGGGAGTGTGTGCATCACCAGGTGCGGAAACAGCTCCAGATTCCCAATTAGAGGGCTTGGGAAGGTGGCCTGGTCAGGAAGAGAGGGTTGGGGTGGAAGCTGCATTTGAACAGTAAGCACATGGTTTTACTTTAGAATAGATATTAATTTGCGTGAGCTTTAATGGGGAAGGTGCTGAAATTTTGGTGCACTGAGGCTCACTTCCCAGAGCCACCCCTTGGTACCAGCACTAGGGGTGTGTATGGTTGTGTAACGGTGTGTCTGCAAGGACTTTGAGATTCTCCCTAAGGTACAATGTATAGGATAACAGAATCAGACAATGAGTGGTAGAAGGAGTTTTAGAGGTCATTTATTTACTTCATAAATGTTTACTATTCATCTACTATGGCTCTTTGTTAGGTACATGATCTAAAAAGATGACTAAGATATATTATCAGTTAGGGACCAAGCATGTCACAATCAAATTAGTATAATTCGAGGAGAACTTTTTCACAAAGGACTATTTAAAACTGTGTGGGTCAGTTTGGGAGAACCTTAGAAAGTGGTACAGAGGAAAACGACAGCTGAGCACTCATGCTATGGTTTGAATGCTTGTGCTCCTCCAAAATTCCTATTGAAACAATCTCCAGTGCAATAGTATTAAGTGGTGAGGCCTGTAGGAGGTGATCAGGTCGTGAGGGCTCTGCCCTTATGAATGAGATTACTGCCCTTATGAAAAGGTTTGAGGAGTTAGTCCCTTTCTGCCCTTTACCCTTCTGCCATATGAGAACACAGCAACAAGGTGTCATCTATGGAGCAGAAAGTGAACCCTGACCAGATACTGAATCTGCTGGCACCGTGGTCTTAAGCTTCCCAGTCCCCAGCACTGTGAGAAATAAATTTCTGTGGTTTATAAATTACCCAGTCTAAGGTATTTCATTATAGCAGCTTGAGTAGCTTGAAACAAGTAGTTATCACCCCCTAGGCCCGAAGGGATGATGAGCGGGAGTGGTCATTTAAATATGGAAAGAGAATATTACAGCGTGCTGCCTTAAATTAGAAGACCTTTAGTAAGGGACAGAGGAAACCCAAGGCAACATCACAGGGAGGAAGCCAGGGGCATCAATACCCTGCCTCACTCTCCTTCCTTCCTCCCATCAACTGGGTCTTCTATTGGTCAAATCCCACTGAAGGCAGAGGACAAGGAAGCCCTAGTAGGGTAGTCCATAGAGGTCGGTCTCCAGGACCAGAGTGCAGGGTGAGAGAGTGGAGTGGTCTGGAGAGACAAAGACAAGATACCTAGTACAGACACCATCCTTCCTATAAGAGGGCTCAGCCTAGTGAAAAAGTTCAACACTTAAACAAATGCAATTGATTCTCATTACTCATAGATTCTGTATCTGTAAGCTTGTCTACTGGCTAAAATTTATTTAGAACCCTAAAATCAATCCTGGAGGCTTTTCCTGCAGTCATTCATGACATGGCCAAGTGTGGAGCAGTGAAAATTTTGCATTGCTCCATAGACACATTCCCAACTGAGGTCAAACAGAGCAGTGTTCAGCTCTCATGCTGCAAGCAAGTGGCTTTAGAAAAGCTTATTTAGTGACACATTTTCTGCATTTCTGTACTTTTTTTCTGGTGATTTTTCTGTTTAAAATGGCCCCCAGCCAGGCATGGTGGCTCACGCCTGTAATCCCAGCACTTTGAGAGGCTAAGGCGGGTGGATCACTTGAGGTCAGGAATTTGAGACCAGCCTGGCCAACATATAGTGAAACCCCATCTCTACTAAAAAAAAAATACAAAAATTAGTTGGGTGTGGTGGTGCATGTCTGTAGTCGCAGCTATTTGGGAAGCTGAGGCAGGAGAATTGCTTGAACCTGGGAAGTGGAGGTTGCAGTGAGATGAGATTCTGCCACTGTGCTCCAGCCTGGGTGACAGAGCAAGACTTCATCTAAAAGATAAATAAATAAATAAATAAATAAATAAATAAATAATAAAACGCCCCCCAAAATGTAGTGCTGACATGCTGTCTAGTGTTCCTAACTGCAAGAAAGCTGTTACTTCGATAAGTTTAATAAGGTATGAGTTATAGTACTGTTGATTGTGAGTTCAATGTTAATAAATCAATAATATACATTAAATAAGTTTTTTTTTTTTAACAGAAACATGCACAGAACAAGGTTATGTATTGATCAGTTGACAAAAGTGTGGTGAACAGGGGCTTGCAGGAACCTAACCCTTTATTTCTCCTAGAAGCAATGGTTCAGCATTTGTTAACTCAGTGTTCACGGCAACTTTACAGAATTACTGAATAATAAGAACCAACTATAATTACAAAGAGCTGTTGTAGGTTATGTGATGTAGCTACAGTCACAGTACTGCAAGAGCACAGAGAATTAAGTAAACACTCCTAAGGGATCAGGAAGGGCCTCACGGGGGAAGTGAAGTTTGAGATGTGCATTGATGGGTAAATGAGAGTTCCCAGGAAGGAGAGGGTCTGGAAGGGCATTTCAGGTGGAGAAATTAGCAGGCATAAAAATGCATCTTATTCCAACTTCTTTCCCTGCATTATTTTCATGATAGGTCTAGGACCTTCGAGGCCCAAACCAAGTGCTGGCCACAATCACACGAGAGACAACTGAAGGAGTCAAGCACAGTTGACCTTGAACACATGGAGGTTAGTGATCCCAACCCCTTTCACTGTCGAAAATCCATGTATAATTTTTAATGTTCCAAAAACTTAACTGCTAATAGCCTACTGTTACTATTAACTGCTAATAGCCTTATTGATAATGCAAACTGTTGATTAACACATATTTTGTATGTCTTACATTTATTATATACTGTATTCTTATAACAAACAAAATAGTTGCGGAAAAGAAAATGTTATTTAGAATATCAAATGGAAGAGAAAATATATTTAGTATTCATTAAATGAAGGTGGATCATCATAAAGGTCTTCATCCTCATCGTCTTCACATTGAGAAGGTTGAGGAGAAGGAGGAAAAGGAGAGCTGGTTTTGCTATCTCAAGAGTAATAGAAGCAGAAAAGGTGGAGGAGGTAGAAGCGGAGGTAGGAGAGGCAGGTACACTCAATGTAACTTTACAGAAATACGTCATAATTTCTGTCTGACTTTTTGCCTTCTCATTTCTCTAAAAATGTTTCTGTATAATACAAATCCTTCTTTCGCTATTTGCCTTAGTTTCAGTGCCCACATCATAGAAGGGTCCATGTGATAACAGAAGTCAAAAGTCATCTTGAGTAACCAAAACCTGTTGCCAGATTGTCTAACATCAATTTGTTTTCTGATATTGCCTCTTTTACCTCTTCTTCCTTATTGTCTGGTACTGGTTCAGTAGCACTCGTCTCCATCAAGTTGTCATCTTCTGTCAATCCCTCTGGAGTGGCATCTATTAGCTCTTGATTTCTCCAAGATCCATATCTTGAGACCCTTCACACAGACCTCTCACCTACCTTTTCGCCATATGCTCAATCTCTTTCATGATTTTCTTGATTGGCTCTGCTGCAAATCCTGTGAAGTTATGCACAACATCTGAACACAGTTTTCTCCAGCAGGAACTTGTTGTTTTGGGCTTGATGGCTTTCATAGCTTTTCCTGTAACAAAGATGGCATCTTCAAAAGTGTAATCCTTCCAGACTTTCTTGATGTTCTAGCAGGGTTCTCTTTCATAGCGTTGACAATCTTTTCCAAAGAGTATCATATATAATGGGAATTAAAGGCCCTTATGACCCCCGATCTAGAGGCTAGATTAGAGATGTGTTTGGGGGCAAGTAGACCACTTTGATGCCTTCAGTGTTGAACTCATGGGGTTCTAGATAACCAAGAGGCATCCTTCAATATCAAAAGAACCTTGAAAGGCAGACTCTTAGTGGCAAGGTACTTCCTGGCTTCAGGGACAAAACATGGATGGAACTAATCCAGAAAGAGTTCTCATTGTCCAGGCCTTCTTGTTGTACAACCAAAAGACTGGTAGCTGGTGTTTAACAGTTCCCTTCAAGGCTTAGGGGTTAGCAGCTTAATAGGTAAGGGCAGTCCCGATGATAAGCCTGACTGCATCTGCACAAAAGAGCAGAGTTCGCCTATCCTTTCCTATCTTAAATCCTGGTGATCGCTTCTTTTCCTTATTAATCAATGTTCTTTGTGGCTTTTTTTCCCCCCAGAATAGGATACTTTCATCCAAATTAAAAACCTGTTCAGGCAATTAGTTATCCTTTCCCCTCCATGATTTTGTTAATGGCATCTGATAATTCATCTGCTGCCTCTTGGTCGGCAGAAGCTGCTTCTCCTGTTATCTTGACATTTTTTAAGCCAAACCTCTTTCTAAAATTATCAAACCATCTTTGCTGGCATTAAATTATTCGGCTTTAGATCCTTCACCTTTCTTTTGCCTTAAGTTTTCATATAATGACTTCACTTTTTCCTGACTCATATTAGAGTCTATGGGTACGTCTTTCTTATAGCAATCTTTATAGCAATGCACCCACCTAAAACCTGCATTTTCAATATGAACTAAAATGGTATTTCACCAAAAGTGCAAGGTTTTCATACCTGCTGGGAGCTGCAGCTACTGCTTCATGAATTTACTTTTTCTTTCTTTCTTTTCTTTCTTTTCTTTCTCTCTTTCTTTCTCTCTCTCTCTCTCTCTCTCTCTCTCTCTTTCTTTCTTTCTACAATGGTCCTTATGCTAAATTCATTCATCTTAAAATGATGGACAACTGCAGCTGCAGACCTCAATCTATGGTATATATCAAGCAACTCAGTTATTTTCTTGTAATGTCATGACTTTTCTCTGCTTTTCGGGAACACTTTCAGCATCACTAGTGTCACTTCACGTGGGTTCCATGGTGTTATTCAAGGTTTGCTGTATTACACTAAACATGATGAAAAATGTTTTATCATGAGAACCAGGAGATATCACATTTTACTCTGATATCCAATTAACTGCAGAGATGAATTGCTCACTCAGAGATAATAAGCATCACACAGCACTTGAAGTGGATACTGGCAACACTTGAGTTCACCACAATAGCAACAAGAGATGGCCACAGGCCAGGCGTGGTGGCACACACCTGTAATCCCAGCACTTTGGGAGGCCGAGACGGGAGGATCGCCTGAGATCAGGAGTTCGAGACCAGCCCGGCTAACACGGTGAAACTCTATCTCTGCTAAAAATACAAAAATTAGCCAGGTGTGGGGGCACACGCCCGTAATCCCAGCCACTCGGGAGGCTGAGGCAGGAGAATCACTTGAACCTGGGAGGTGGAGGTTGCAGTGAGCCAAGATCACGCCACTGCACTCCAGCCTGGGCGACAGAGTGAGACTCCATCTCAGAAAGAAAATCATAATAATAATCCCATTTCTGAGCATTTATTACGTACTAAACTGCTTAGTGTGTTACATTATCATTTCACATAACCTTTACAAGAATCTAAAGGATATACTTTTTTGTTTTGCTTTGTTTTGTTTTGAGACAGTGTTTTGCTCTGTTGCCTAGGCTGGAATGCAGCTGCACCCTCTTGGCTCACTGCAACCTCTTCCTCCTGGGCGCAAGCGATTCTCCTGCCTATAAAATGAGGCAATTTTGAGCAAGTGGTCAATGGCCAATGTAAATTCTGTAACTGACCATCAAGTTTCTCTTTTCCTGCCACCCACATAAATACTTGGAACCAAATGTTAGCAAGTTCATAGCAGGTAGACTTGTGATTGATTTTTGTTGTTTTGTTTACATTTTGGTCTTATGTACATTTGATTCTCCATCTCATCTTTGTACTCTTTTCCTTCCTTTTAAAAAATTTCTTGCTGATTTTTAATTTTTTAACATAATGTATTCCTATAACTTACATTTAATATGTTTTTAGAATAAGGGAGCGTATTAGTAAATACATGGACTTAGCTTGGAAGAGGGAAAGTGAGGCTGTATGAGATTGTGGTAAAAAGCATGGGTTTGACTTCACTACCTTGGGCAAATTATTAAATCTTAATTGCCTCAATTATAAAAATGGGAAAAATGATTATATTTTCCTCATAGAAAAATTGTGAAAGATTATATGAGATAATGTACTTGGTAAATGTTAGCCATTATTGTTATTATTATTATTTATGTTTTCCCTTCATGCCCATTCCAGATACTTCATTACTGGTGTCTATAAAGCAGGGTCTCCTGATAGTTTTAAATTTTTTTTTTTTTTTTTTTTGAAACGGAGTTTCACTCTTGTTGCCCAGGCTGAAGTGTAATGGCGTGATCTTGGCTCACCACAACCTCCACCTCCTGGGTTCAGGCAATTCTCCTGCCTCACCCTCCTGAGTAGCTGGGATTACAGGCGCCCACCACCATGCCCAGCTAATTTTTTGTACTTTTAGTAGAAATGGGGTTTCACTATGTTGGCCAGGCTGGGCTCAAACTCCTGACCTCAGGCAATCTACCTGCCTCAGCCTCCCAAAGTGTTGGAATTATAACTTGAAACTTTTCTAAAACACAAGGCAATGTTGCCACATGGACGACACATGGGCCACAGCTTTGCAAGTACCAAAGCAATTCTTATTGATATCGTCTACCATTTCATTGCTGATGGCACAGCTTGGGGTTGGATGTGAAGGAAATCTGAAGGCAGTAGACAGATAGCTATACATTTCAGTGGCAAAGTTGAAAAATGTCATCTATGGGTGTTCATTCCATCCATTTTTACTGAACTCCGAGGATGCAATGGGAAAGCAAGACAGACATATCCCTGCTCCGTTAGATTTTATGGTCTCATGGTGGAATACAGGCAAGTGTATTGACAATTATATCACAGATTAATACGTGGGATGATAGAAGGAGCCCAGGCAGCTAAGGGCACATAGACAACCAATCTCAAGCTAACCCAGACATGTAGGAATCTTGGAGGAAGCAGCATCTAAAGGGATACCAGAAAGACGAACAGAACTTCATCAGGTGAACTGGGAAAAAGTGTGGAATGTGGAGGGAGGGAATGCCGGCACAGAAAGGGCCATTCAGGAAGCCTTGCATGTACGAATGTCAAGCACAACAAAGAACACAGCAAGTTTGAGGAACTAAAAGCTGTTCCTTTTAGCTGAAGCACAGCAAGCTTGGTTCACAGGGAGAGATAGCTGCCAGCTCTTGACGACTCTCTCTGGCCACTGGAGAGAGTCTGGGCTTCATCGGGGGGCAGTGGGGAGCTAGGGAAGTGCCTTAAGCCTGGGAGGGGCATGCCCTTTGTTTTAACTCATGTAATTTTCCACATTCAGAAGGATGTTGGAGTGCATCCAACCTACTTCATTTAATAGGTGGGGAAACAGAGGTGAGGCTCCTTGCCTAAGATCATTCTTCTGTTCGTTGCAAAACTAGGACCAAAAGACAAGCCTCTGGATTTCCAACATGGTGGCTTCAAAAGACCATACTGCTCTCCTTTTTACACAAGTAGAACTCAGAGGTCCGGGAGTTATTTTTGTTTAAGATCTAACCAAATATACATGTAATAGTCTTTTCTGTTTTTAGGCAACTTGTTCCTGAAGGTGAAAAGACAGCGAAGGAACAGCAGGGAGAAATACATCTTCCAAAAAACGATACCATCTGAAATAATGTGCCCCTTAGAATGAAAACCTGACTTATTGGGATTCTCATTGTAAAGTATTTGTAATCATTGAGCTTGAAATCCCAAGGATCACGGTGGAAAATGAAACATTTTTTAAAAAGGAAACCTCGGTTCTGTTTTTAAACCCATCCTTCACAAACACTCCCACAGCTTTTCACACAGAACCAGGGACAGAAATGTATGTGTGTATATATATATATATGTCATTTTTTTTTCTGAAATAGCAATTTGAATTGGAATTAGTGATTTAAGATCAAACCACAAGGAATCATGGATTCTGAGCACTTGGGAAATAAGGTGAGATCAGTAAGGGCAAGCAAAGGCTTCTACAAGTCCTTTGCTGGAGCTTGAATAACGGGGCTCCTCTACAAATTGCCCTTATTAGGAATAGCTGAGTGATTAAGTATAAATTTGTGGACCCTAGGAAACCACTCCTTATGTCTACATACACTCCACAATGTCTTAAATGCTTTCAAATTATTTACCCTGTAAGGTATAAAAGGCAACCGTCATTCCCTGTGTTGCAGATATGGTGACCTCTGTGGAGCAGAGTGGTGAAGTAACCTGCTCAGGTGTCTCAAGGTTAGAATTTGGTGCAGCCTGACTTCAGCCTGGTCTGAAGGCCTACCAGGCTGGATCTCAATGAGAATTGTTTCTTTCTCTCTTTCTTTCCTCTCTTTCCTTTCTCTCTTTCTCTTCTTTCTTTTCTTCTCCTCTTTCTCTCTTTCTCGTTCTTTCTCTTCTCTCTCTCTTTTTCTTTCTTTCTTTTTTTTTTTTTTTTTTGTGAGACAGTCTCACTCTGTCACCCAGTCTGGAGTGCAGCAGCGGGATCATAGCTCACAGTAGCCTCAATCTCCTAGGCTCAAGCAATCCTCCCACCTCAGCCTCCTGGGTAGCTGGGACCAAAGGTGCATGCCACCACACCCATCTTTTTTTTTTTTTTTTTTTTTTTTTTTAATTTTTAGTAGAGATGAGGTTTCGTTGAGTTGCCCAGGATGGTCTCCAATTCCTGAGCTCAAGCGATCCTCTCTCCTCGGCCTACTAAAGTGTTGGTATTACAGGTGTGAGCCACCGGTGGGCAGATAATCGCTTCTTTAAGGAGCCCGTAACGGCAGATAAGCCTTGAAGAGAAAGGTACCTGTCCTTTCAGTGCTTCCTGTCGCCTATTTGTCCGTGAAGCAATTCCAGAATGAAGTTGAGGCAGGCCCCTGTTAAAGAGGTGGCAGCTTCAGGGACTCTTCTCCAGGGAACTGGAAGGGAGGGGAAGAACTTATTCTTGAGCGAAGAAGCCCCATCAGCGTCCAGGTTCAACTGGTGGAAGGCCCCCTCCCCTAGCCCCAGTTGCATCTTCAGTCACTTGACCCTGCTACTTCTCCTCACAGCACTTTGGGCTGTAACTGGACGTTAGATGGGTTAATGTACACCCGTCTCTCCTGGCAGGTGATAAAACTCCACGGGGGCAGGGACCCTGTCTTTTGTACACCAGTGCACACCCAGGTCCTGGCACCGTACATGGAACGGAATAGGTAATCAATAAAGATTGGGTTGATAAATGAGCACTCGGAAATCATGTGGGGCCAATGAGATCCGAATGCGGCCGAAGCTCTCGTTCTCGGGTTGCTGCAGGTGTGGTTCCTAGTGATGGAGGCCGTGGAATAAGCCCTCCCTCCCTTTCCCGCCCCCAGGGCAGGAAGCCTGGGTGCTGAGCTGTCCTCTGAGCCCGAGGGGCAGGTCCCGGGCGCGCCGGCGGTACAGCGGGGAGCGCCGAGAGCCCCTCGCCGCAGCCATTTCCTGCCCTTTGTGTGACAGCCGCAGCGGAGAAGGGGCGGGCGCTGGGCGGGGGCGGAGCCGCGGCAGGCGGAGCGGCGGGGTCGGGGCGGGGCCGAGCGCCGCGCAGCGGAGCGGGGCAGAGCATCCTGCGCCCCGGCGCGGGGCCCTGCGGTAGCCTTGGGCCCCTCCCCTGAACTCGCCGCAGAGCCAGGTAAGCGGCGCTCGCAGGCCTTGGGCCGGGCACGGGGACCGGGATGCTGCCGGGGACGGGGTTGAGGCCGTGAGGATGCGCGAAGGGCCGCCCCCTCTCCCGGTCCGCGGGGGGCGCTCGGCGCTGCGCCCGGGCTAGCGCAAGGCCCGGCCTCAGGCCCCACGCGGCCCCTTTCCCCCTCGGGCCCACGGTGCGTCCCGCGGCACCGACCCTCTGCCCGGGAGGCGCGAGCACATCGCGGAGTTCCGGCGCAGCGGCGGGGTAGCCGCAGCAGCAGGTGCGCGGCCTGGGCCGGAGCCGCCAGCCCGGGAGGAGGCGGTGCTAATCTCAGGGACCGGAGACACCTGCGGTGGCCGCGAGCCCGGCGGCGGCGACATCCTCGGGTCCAGGTACTGCAGAGCACTGGCCCCTGCCTCTGCCTCTGTGACCACCGTCACCTCCCCCAGGGCCAGCGAGAGCCGCCTGGGCCCGCCTGGCAGCCGCCTCGGGCACACAGAACGTGTGATGGGTGGGGCGAGGGGCGCAGCGGCGATGTTTGGGGGCGGAGGGCTTTGATGAGAGAGAAGCAGGTCTGACCCGCTTGGAAGCTTTCTGGCCTACACTAGCATCGCTCTCCAGGCTGGCCGCGGGCAGGATGGAAGTGGGGGAAGGGGATGAGTGGGCTGACTCCTGGGGGAAAAGATTGTTTTTTCTTGAGCTCTGAGGAACCAGGAAGAGGCTTACCTGTCTGTTGTGACGTCTGCTTTTCAAGACATCCCTACCCGTCACCCCAAGGAACAGCCCACCTATGTGCAAAAGAAGAGGAGGTGCTCTCTGCTTGGGGATGGGGGATGGTCCACAGAAGTATGGCCCTCTATACCCAGAACCCGGCTGGAAAAGACACTGACAGCGCCCCGGTGCCCCCCCAGCACAGGGAATCTGATTTTGACCTTTGCTTGCCTACTTTCCCCAGCACAGTGGAAACATTCACCAGCCCCGACGAGCCATCAGCTGTCCTTCCAGCTAGGCCAAGAATGGGACAAGGATCCTTTTCTGCTAGTTCCTGGGTGCCTGTGCCCTCAGCATGGGCAGGGAGACGGAGGCAGTCCTGCTGGCAGGAGGGGCAAATCAGGAGAGTGTCGGTTCCTGTGTTCCCATTTCCTGCCTCCTGTCTGTGTCCCAGTTAGGGCAGTGGGTCTCACCTTTCTCTTGGATACAGGCTGTGCCAGCAACCCGGGTCCCTGAGATCTTAGAGGGTAAAAATCAGGTCCGTATCTATGGGCAGGTCTGTGAAGGCCTTGACGGTTGCTTTCTCCACCATTAGACCCTCTCTCTGTGGCCCTCCTGGTGGCCTACCACCTCCACTTCCATACAGTGCCCTGCTCTTCCCCCAGTCTCCAGTGTCAGAAATTGTTTTCAAGAAAGGAGCCAATGATTGTGTTTATCTTGAAAAGCTGAATACAAAAGAAGTTCGCATTTGATGCGGAGCAGGTGCCTTACAAGTCATTTGACCAGAAAATAAACAGAGGATGGAGGCATTTTAATGGGAAACAAAGCTTTAATGGGAAACACTGTAGAAATATTTGCTATCGCTAATGGTGGAATTTCAAACAGTGGGCTGGAAGTGGAGGTGGGGAGCTGGGTAGTTCTTTTGGGAACAGGTCCCTGAAATGACAATATCTAGCAGCTGTCAGCTCTGTATTTGGCAAGGGCAGCTTTGGCCCTGCGGGCAGGAATGCTGTAAGAGTGTGTGTGCATGTGTGTGCATGAGTGCATGTTTGTTTAACTGGTCAGGGGTTACTGTCACCGGAAGGCATTTTTTGAGCACCCAGTGTCCACTTTCAGGATGAGAAACTTGTGTACACAGGGTTCCTCGTTGGCATTGGCTACCCTTTGCCAAGGCAATTATTAGACCTCAAGAAGAGAGTGTTGTTTGCTTACAAAGTCAGTGCCTCTAGATAGTTCTACACACTGAGCCTCTGGCTGGGGGCATTAGCTCTCTGCTCACTAAGCTTCTTTATTATATTTCCTGGCCAGTTCTGACCGGTTCTGTAGGCACCCAAGGCTGCCTTGTTCAGTCCCTGCTGAAAAATGAAAAAGGAAAAACTTGCTTTAGGCATTAGGCCAAGAGTCGAATGTACAACCCAATGGGGTTGGAGAATTTTACTCAAATCAGATGCTGGCCCAGAGAAGGAAGTAGACATGAATTCAAAAACTGGTAAAAGGCCCTGGGAGAACTCTACATGTCCCCTCTGATAAATCATGCCCTCTCTGATGTTCAGTGGGCCTCTGCTGCTGTCATTGACCAGAAAACTGAATGAGATGAATAGGCAACAAGCTAATTAACGGAAAAGCGCTCCTGGAAAACAGTACGGGCCCCAGTCCCTACGTTTAAGGATTGGACTACACTCTCAAGGCGGCTTCTTTGGACCTCTGTTGACCCCAGGGGTCCACCAAGAGTGTCACAAAATGGCCTTTTGTAGCCTCCATGTGGCCACCATAACAATGAGTCTATTTCTTTACTGGCAAGTATTAATTATTCACTTGTAATTGATGAAGCCAGACATCAGTCACCTCACTGGAGTCTTTATGAAAGGCCTTTGGTCGTGTCATTCTGAGGAGCAAAGCCATGCCTAGGGTCCAGGGGATGGCCCCTGCATCAGTAGTGAGATGGTGGGAGGAGGGGGGCAGGCTGCTGCCTTCTAGGCAGTGAATGGGGGCGGGGGAGGAACTAGAATATCTTTGGATGCTCTTACTACCCGAGGGGTGCATGAAAGTGCCGAGCAGAATGCTTAGCACATAGTAAGTACTAGCATATTTATATATTTATTGTTATAATGTATTCGTTACATAATCATTAAGAATTTGGCTCATGTATGGAATCAACTCTTGGCTGTTACCAGCCCCTCTCCCTCTAGAGCTTTCCTGAATTTTGCTTTTTTGAGGGAAGTTGGTCTCTGTGACCAGTAAACCCAGCCCCAAGTTTACCTGCCAAAGGAAGGGAAAGTTAAGAGTGGTAAGGCATGAACTGAAAGGCTTCAGGTGGGAAGTGCTCTTAAGTAGCACAGGAGAGGTGGGTGGAGCTGGTGTCCGCAGAGAGAAGTGGGAGGGAACACGCCAAGCAGAAGCCCAGGGCCATTCTCACATTTCAACACAGAGAGTTAAGGAAGGGCCTCTTCCTCTGTGAGAATTTAGCATTTTGCAACCACCCAAAAATGTTGAGGGCATGCTTTGCTTCCAGGACAGACACAGCAGCACAGTGAGTGTGGGACACAGGATCCCTGAGTTGCTGTGTGCCCTTAAACCAGCCACTACCTCTCTGACATTCAAAACTGAGCAATGGAAGGCAGCCTGCCCAACTGTTACCTGCCTGTCATTATGGAAGCCTGCGGATGAGGTAATGTCTGTAAATCCCAGTCTGAGAAACAAAGACCATGGAAATAGAGAAGGAGCCTCCTGAATGTGTGACTCTTTGGGGTAAATGCCCTCCATTCCTTAAGAAACAATTTATTCCTTATATATTGTGTGTCACTTTAAGAAGACGGATCTGTGGCCTCTCTGTACTGTTGAGCCAATGGGAAGCTTAAAGGCATTTTGTGATTCCCAGATTCTGTCAAGGCCCCTGGATAGCCTTGTCTGTACAAAGACACTTCAGAATTCAGTCAGTGGGTGCGGGACACCTCCCAGGATGCAAAGAGCTTAGATATTGGCTTTCTAGCCATGGCCATTATGCTAAGGGCTGTGTGTGATGTACCTCAAAAAAAAAAAAAAAAAAACGACCATTTAAGCCATACTTGGGCCCTGGCAACAGAGGGTGCAAATTCTTGAAAGAAATCATTTTGAGAAGGCAGAGCTTGAGTTCAGGCAGAATTTCTTGCAGGGATCATTCTGGTTGTGTGGCATTTTGATAGACTTTGGGCAGCTCAGCTACAGGCAGTGAGAGAGGAAAGTAAATAGGACTTTCTGGCGAGATGCCTGAGAAAGACCCAGTGATGACTTCATCAGTAGGCCTTTTGATTCTGTTTGCGTCATTATTTGGTCATTGTAGAGCAGTGGTTGTCAGGCTTTAATCTCTAGGTAAAACAGAGGTGTGTTTAGTCTGTCCACGTTCTGTAGTCTCTGTTTTCTAAGTAAGGCAGGAGGTGAGGTCCTCTGCAGGAAATCAAGGTGATGGACTGGTTAGGAAACTTCAGGAGACTTCAGAGTTTGGAACAGTTGCCTCTGTGGGTGGAATAAGAAATCAACTGGGGAAGAATGAGAGAATTGTCTAACTTCACTGAAGGCCTGGCTGAGATCAAAGGGAATTTGCAGGGCTGACCCTCAGAGAAGGCATGCAATAACTCTTAAGGAATATCTGAGAACTACTTTTGATTTGTGCTTTTAAAATATGATGTTTTAAGATTTGTTTTGGCAATATATGAATGACAAGATAAGAATTCAGAACTAGAGGTCAGCCCCCTATCTCCAAGTCTGCTATACTTCCACATGGGAAAGAGAAATGAGGACCTGCTTCTTAGGGTTTGAAGTGGAAACTGTATGATAGAAGGATTCTCTAAAGAACTCTCCTCAGATTCTTATATTGATAAGGCAGACTTGGATATGGGACCTCAGAGAAGTGTGATATTTTAACTTTCTTGTTAATTTTTTTAAACCAGAAGTTAAGAATTTTGGTCATTGGCTCATGCATTCAACAAATCATTCATGAATTATTAATTAAGCAAGTAATTCCTGGTGTGTGCCTATCTCTGTGCTGGTTGCTATGGGTCAAACTCAGACAAGATGACTATCCTTGGCATTCTTAGCAATCCAAAGAATTAGTGAAATATAAAGCAGTTTGTAGTGCAGTTAAAAACTGTGAACTCTAGACTGTGAGTGCTAATGGAGTGAGAGAAATGAAGGTCATTATGGGGCTTGGCTGGTCAGACCTTTGTGGAAAAGGCCTGTCTTGACTTGGGCCTTGATAGACTGGCAGGATTTAAGAAGGAAAGAAGACAGTCCGTAAGGGAGTGGAGACAGTTTGAGCAAAGGCACAAAGGAGGACTATCCTTGGACAGGTTTATGATGCCCTGTATATCTTGGCCACAGAGAATGGTCTGCATGATCCTTAACATGTGTCTTTAAGGAAGCCCTTTGGATGGAATGTCTAGACTGTAGTCATGGTCATTTGCTTTAGAGTTGGAAGGCCCCTGAGAGAGGCCCAAATCCAGTGATTCTTAACTTGTTGCTGTTGTTGTTTTTTTAGTACACAAAATGGACAATATTGACATGCTCAACCCATCAGCCCCCACAGCCAATCCCCCAACTCTGCTCCAGTCCTGCCATTCAAGGGAAGAGATGAACATACAAGAATAATATCACACAGAGACCTTGAACCCTCACCTTACATACAATAAAACGTACCTTGTTTGCAAACCTCAGTGCTTAAGCTATTATTAGCACAAGTTACCTACAGTAACCTTCACAAGGCAGGACATCATGGTTGAGAGAGAACCAAGGCTAACCTCCATATTTTACAGACAAAGAAATTTGCCCTTTTAGAGTGAGTGAAAATGTGATTTGGGGACCTTTGTCTTCATATTGAGCCATGCTCAAGTTGCAGTTTCACGTCCATGAAGCTGAGTTCCACGTGCTCCGATCTGGTGGCCAGACCTGAAGTCCTGCTCTTTGTTTCCGTAGCAGATGCATGGCTTCCCTTTGTGAGTTTCAGCAGGTGCATCTGAGAGGCAGCTCCTCTCCCCACATACGCTTCATGTTGGTGTTCCTCATATGACAGCCCCAGGGCCCCAGCAGGAGCAAATCAGCAAGCCACCTTGGTGGCATGACTTCCCCTCCTGAGAGCGTGAGGCCGTTCCCCTGAGCCGCTGGTAGCTGCCTGGTTTGGTGTCACCAGAAAGGCCGCCTCAACCCTAACAACACAGGAAGCAGCTGGGCAAAACGGCAAATGAAGTGGCAAGTCCTTTAGCCCCCGCCAAGATCTTTTTCTCTGTCTACTCATAAACAACGAGGAAGATAGGCCCAGAGGCCCAAGTCGAGGCTGACTTGACTTCTCCACTCTGACTGCAGGTCCACTGTGTGGAGAGAAGCTGTAGGTGATGGAGCCTCTGGTCCCAGAAGACAGGCAGCAAGGGACTGAAACAGCAAAGACCGCCTTGCCAGTCAGTGCTGGGTGCCAGCCAGGTGTCTGAACTGCTAGCAGGGAGACGTTGGGTGGTTGTCTTCTAAAGCAAATTATTAAATTTTGATCAAAACAATACATACACATGTTTTTAAAAATCAAATAATATCGAAAGCCTTATAATGAAAAACAACCATCCAGCACCCACCGTCCCCTAGAAGCTGCCACTTTTAACTCACTGTTTCTTCTAATAGCTGCCTCCTCATCTCTAAATGATATGTGCTTACACTGCTATTTCTTGATTTATCTATTCTGCACGTTGTCTATTTACTTCCTGCTGTGATGAATGGAGATTTTGCTTTCTTACACCATCTCCCTCCCTCCCCTGCCCCCGTCTCTCAAGATAGGAAGAGCTCTATTTTAACCTAAATCAGGTTTAAAGTGTCTACATTATTAAGATATATAAATGATGATCACAGAGAACCAGTAATGTCCTTTGATTGTATTTCCTTTCTTAGAGGGCTTTTCGTTTTGCTGCAGAATTTTTGTTGTAATATTTGTCTTTTTCTTTTATTTATCTATTTATTTTGAGATGGAGTTTCACTCTTGTTCCCCAACCTGGAGTGCAATGGTGTGATCTCAGCTCACTGTAACCTCTGCCTCCCAGGTTCAAGCGATTCTCCTGCCTCAGCCTCCCGAGTAGCTGGAATTACAGGCATGTGCTATGACACCGGGCTAATTTTTTTGTTTCGTTTTGTTTTGTTTTGTTTCATTTTTGAGATAGAGTCTTGCTCTGTTGCCCAGGCTGGAGTGCAATGGCGCGATCTCAGCTCACTGCAAGCTCTGCCTCCTGGTCACCTGGCTAATTTTTTTAATTTTAGTGGAGATGGGGTTTCACCATGTTAGTCAGGCTAGTGTCGAACTCCTGACCTCAGGTGATCCACCTGCCTCTGCCTCCCAAAGTGCTGGGATTACAGGCGCTAGCCACCATGCCTGGCCCTCTCCTTTTCTTTTAAAGCTCTGTGTCATATGAGTTATTCTATTGCCTTCCCTTGTCTTCTCAGGAAGTGCAGTATTAACCCCAGCTCCACCCCTAACTAGCCCAGTGACCTTGCACAAGTCCCTTCTCTTTTCTAAGCCTCGGTTTCCTCATCAGTAGAAAGAGAGCTAGACTCCCTTCTTGTTCTCATTCTAAACCTCAGAACCTGTCACTCCACCCACCTCACAGGTGGTAATATTATTACTCCTCAGATAATATTATCTGAGGAGTCTTTACTCCGGCGGGGGGGCAGCCCCAGGACCTGACAGATGGCAGAGAAACCAAAACAGGCAGGGGCAGGGGGGAGGGAACAAACAAGCTAGCTGGGCCTGCCCTGTGTGGTCTAGTTCACTCCTGCAGTTTAGGGGGCCGCTCTGCGGGGTGGTATGGTTGTATCTATTGCTCTTTTCCTCCCCTGCTGTCCCCATTGGTTTTTGCTCTCCACAACCTCTGCTTGTAGGGGCAGCGTTACAGTCCCCAAACTCCCCAAGCTCCTACTCCAACCGCAGCTGTCTTTGTACCCCTTCTGCTTATGTTACACCCAAAGTTTCCCAAAAGGTAGTTATAAAAATACTAACTTTCGGTAACAGCTTTCTTGAAATATAGTTTGCATACTGTACAATTCACTCATTTAAAAAATACAGTTCAGGGCAGGCATGGTGGCTCATGCCTGTAACCCCAGCACTTTGAGAAGTCGAGGCGAGTGGATCACCTGAGGTCAGGAGTTCGAGACCAGCGTGGCCAACATGGCAAAACCCCGTCTCTACTAAAAATACAAAAATTAGCTGGGCATGGTGGTGGGTGCCTGTTTTTCCAGCTACCCAGGAGGCTGAGGGAGGAGAATCATTTGAACCTGGGAGGTAGAGGTTGCAGTGAGTGAGATCGCACTGTTGCATTCCAGCCTAGGGAACAAGAGCAAAACTCTTGTCTTAAAAAAAAACAAAAAACAAAAAACAAAAAAAAAACAGTTCAGTGGTTTATAATATATCCACAAAATTGTACAACCCATAATTGTAGTCAGTTTTAGAGTATTTTAGCGCCCCAGAAAGAAACCTCATGGCCTTTAGCAGCACCACCTATTTCACCCAATCCCACCCCTAGGCAACCACTAGTCTACTATAAGTCTCCATAGATTTGCCTGTTCTGGGCATGTTTAATAAATACAACCATAGAATACAGAGTCTTTAATGACTGGCTTCTTTCACTTAGCATGATATTGTCAAAGTTCATTCATGTTGTATCAATATCAGTACCTAATTCCTTTTTATGGCTGAAAAATATTCCATGTGGCTGTACCGTATTTTATCAGTTGATGCATATTTTAGTTCTGCTTTTTAGCTATTACAAATGATGATGCCATGAACATCCATGTACAAGTTTTTGTGTGGACATGTATTTCCATTTCACTTGGGGTTATGCCTAGGAGTAGAATTGCTGGGTCAAATGGTAACTCTGTGTTTAAAAATTTGAGGAAATATCAATCGATTTTCCAAAGGTGCGGCACCATCTTGCAATCCCACTAGCAACTGTGTTCCCAGTTTCTTCACATCCTTGCCAACACTTGTTATTGTCTGTCCTTTTGATTATAGCCATCCTAGTGGGTGTGAAGTTGTATCAATTTGCATTTCCCTAATAACTAAGGACATTAATCTTTCTGTGTCCTTATTGGCTATGTGTATATCTTTGGAGAAAAATCTGTTCCTTGCCTATTTTTAAAATCAGGTAGTCTTTATTAATGAGTTTTAAGAATTCATTTTTACATTTATTTTTATTAAAAAAATTTTTTTTGTAGAAACAAGGTATTGCTCTGTTGCCCAGGCTGGTCTTGAACTTCTGGCTTAAGCGATTCTCCCATCAGCCTCCCAAAGTACTAGGATTACAGGCATGAGCCACTGTGCCCAGCCAAGAATTATTTACATATTTTATATATTTAGCAAATACATGATTTGCAAATATTTTCTTCTATTCTGTGGATGGACTTTCTTGATGGTGTCCTTTGAAGCACACATTTTTTTATTTAGGTGTTTAGTTTATTTTTTATTTTGTTGCTTGTGTTTTTGTTATTACATAATTCAAGGTAACAAAGATGTACTCTTATGAGTTTTATAGTTTTAGCTCTTACATAGATCTTTGAATTAATTTATTATATATTACATTATTTATACCTCACACCATAAAACAAATTTTGCATGTGGGTATTCAGTTGTCCCAGAATCATTTGTTGAAAAGAATATTCTTTCTACATCTCTTGTCAATTGACCATAAATGTGAGTGTTTATTTCTGGATTCTCAGTTCAGTTCCATCAATTTATCATTGTTCATTGTCTGTCTTCATGGTAACACCGCACAATTTTGATTACTGTAGCTTTCAGTATGTTTCGAAATCAGGAAGTGTGAGTCTTCCAATTTTGTTCGGTTCCCCCCACCCGCAAGATTGTCTTAGTTATCTTGAGTGAGTCCCTTGAATTTCCATATGAATTTTAGGATCAGCTTGTCAATTTCTGCAAAGAAGCCAGCTGAGATTTTGATAGAGATTATGTTGAATCTGTAGATTCGTTTGGGTAGTATTGCCGTGTTAACAATATTAAGTCTTCCAGCTTATGTACATGGGATATCTTTTTATTTATTTAGGTCTTTAATTTTTTTCAACAAGGTTTTATTGCTTTCAGAGTGTATGTTTTGCACTTATTTTGTTAAGTTTATTCCTAAGTATTGTATTATTTTTGATCCTACTATAAATAGAATTGTTTTCTCAATTTTCTTTTCATATTGTGCGTTGCTGGTATACAGAGACACAACTGATTTTTGTATGCTGATATTGTATCCTACAAATGTGCTGAACTTGTTTATGACTTTAATAGTTTTTAGTGGATTTTTCACGGATTTTCTATATACAAGACTATGTTATCTGCAAATAGGAATAGTTTTACTTTTTCATTTCTAATCTAGATGTCTTTTATTTAATTTTCTTGCCTAATTATCTTGGCTAGAACTGCCAGTACGATGTTGAATAGAAGTGCTAAGAGCAGGCTTGTTTGTCTTGTTCTTGATCTTAGTGGGAAAGCATTAAGTTTGATATTAGCTAAGAGTTTTTTGTAGCCATTTATGGTCAAGTTGAGGATATTCTCTAATCCTAAGTTTTTGAGTGTTTTTATCATGAAGGTGTTGAGATTTTGTCTAATGCTTTTTCTGTGTGTATTGAGATGATATGGTTTCTGACCTTTATTGCTATAGCTTATTACATTAGTTGATATTCTGATGTTAATGTTAACCTGATCTTAACATTCCTGGGATAAATCTCACTTGTTCATGGTGCATAATCTTTTTTATATGTTTCTAGATTCAGTTTTGTTGAGGCACTAACTTTTATCGAGCACTTTCTACCAGCCAAGCCATTTACATGGATTAACTCATTTAGTTTTCAAATCCTGTGAGATAGAAACTATCATTATCCCTTATACCAAAATGAGGAGAGTGAGGCTCAGGCAGGTTATGTCACCTACTCAAGGTCACACAACTAGGTATTGGCAGAGGTAAGATTCTAACTCAAGCTATCCAGTTCACCTCCACACTAAAATGCCTCTTGTGTGGGTATCAGTGATGGACATGGAATGATTTTCAGATAATACCCAGACCTGTGTTTATGTTCATTACTGTGTTTTTTATGGCTCCTCTGTGTTTATGGCATATAATATTGGTTTTCTATCTGTGATTGTGATATAAAGCTTCCTTCTAAAATAAAAACTGGCGAAAAACAGAATCTCTAGAAAAAAATAGTAAGAATTATCCTGGCAGTTTATGGATATGACTGTGTATTCTATGCTGATTTAAATTAGCTGTTTTGTTTTTGTTTTTGAGACAGAGTCTTACTCTGTCACCCAGATATAGCAGTGGCTCCATCTCAGCTCACTGCAACCTCTACCTCCCGGGATCAAGCAATGCTCTTGCCTCAGCCTCCCGAGTAGCTGGGACTACAGGTGCGCACCACTGTGCCCAGCTAATTTTTGGCTTTTTATTAGAGATGGGGTTTCACCACGTTGGCCAGGCTGGTCTCAAGCTCCTGACCTCAGGAGATCTGCTCGTCTCGGCCTCCCAAAGTGCTGGGATTACAGGCGTGAGCCACCGAGTCCAGCCTTATCTGTGTTATTAATAGTGAAGGAGAAAGAATGGAAAAACTGGAAGTAAGGACATGGCCAACTTCAGGTCGTCTCCTGTCTCCTATATTGTCAGGAGACTGAGGTGTGTTCATGAATTCTTTCATTCAGTACTTCCCCATTGCCTAATCTGTTTGCGGCACTCTGCTAAGGTCTCTGCATTTTCAGTGATAGGTAAAAAAAAAAAAAATAAATGGTCCCTGACCTTGAGGAGCTTTCACATGCATGATTCTACTCCAGAAAGGGCATGTTATGTTTTATTTCATGGGCAAACTCAGATTGATTGCTGGTGGCTTCCTGGAGCTCACTATTTCATGAGGATTCTGAAGCTGTCTGTGGAATTAGTGGAAAATAGAGTCATTACCAATTAGCAGTGTCTGCCCTGGCATGGGAAGAAGAAGTGGCAGTATTTGGGTTTTCTTCTGAGGCCAAGAAAACATCATAGAGTGCACTTACACAAACCTGGATGGCATAGCCCACTACACACCTACGCTATATGGTATAGCCTGTTGCTCCTGGGCTGCAAACCTGTACAGCATGTTCTTGTACTGAATACTGTAGACACTTGCAACACAATGAGAAGTATTTGTGTACCTAAACATAGAAAAGGTACAGTAAAAAATATGATATTATAATCTTATGGTAACACCATCGTATATATGATCCTCTGTTGACTGAAACATCATTATGAGGCAAATGACTAAATTTTTTTAATAGGAACAATCTAAATCTCCCTTTTATTTTTATATTTATATAATATTTTCTTTGTACTAATATATGTATACACATGTATATATGTCTATGTATATGTGTGTGCAGTATGTTTGTGTGTGTGTATATACTTATATAGCCTCTGGCTGGAGAGCCATACGGACATGGAAAGTATTTCCTGGCCTCTTGATGTTCATGAAACACAAAGGTGACAGTTACCTAATCTTTAGCTTGGCAGAGTTGTGTTCTTCTTGAGGAAGGAAAAAGCAGCCAAACTGGGAAAAAAAAAATGTGCTTAGCACGTTTCGAAAAGGTACAAAACCAGGTGTGATCTAGAAGAAAAGGGGTAGAACTGGAAGTCAAGATATCCTGTTTCTACCCTGTTTCTGCCACTAGCTGACCATGTGACCTTGAATAAAAGTGTTTACTTCTCCATAACACAGTGTCCTCAGAAACACAGCAAAAATTACACCTGCTGAGTTGAATTTGCAGGATAGTTGTGATTGAGAAAATCAATGTGAAGAACCTATACAACTGAGATATTAGTGTGATAAAAATAATACCTTCCTTTTTTTGGTAGGAGAATTGTTGCAGTATTTAATTCATCCTCTCGAATGAAAACAGGCCACAGACTAGCTAATATTGAACAAAAGTATGGGAGGCCATTGTTTAAGACTAAGCTCCTGTACTAGGCCCCTAAAAACCAGACCAAACCAAAATGGGGTCACTCATGCTAAATGCCACTCTCCACCTAAGTCAGCATAATAAGCAAATCCCCTCTGCCTTAACCCTTACAAAAAAGTAACCTGAAGTAACTTGATGTTAACTAATCATTTATTTTTCTATTGTTGTGTTTCCTTTTTCCCACATTACAAAACCCACTGTTTTGCTATTGCCCAGTGGGAGCTTTCATTCTATTGTATAGAAAGGAGGTGCTTCAATTCATAAATCACAAATTAAGGGCAATTAATTCTATAAATTTATTGTAATTTTGTCTTTTGACACTTACGTCTTTGCTGGCTACTGTGTTAAGTATTCTACATGCTGTAGTTATATAATCAAAATAAACATTGAGGACAGGCACTATTATAAATTGTCACCCTTATAAGGTAAGGAAACTGAGGCTCAGAGAGGTTAAGGAACATGCTGTTGGTTATATAGCTTGTAAGTGGCAGATGACAGATTCAAACCCAGAGCTCAAGCTTACCCACTACACTAGCCTAATATTTCACTTCAGTAAAACGTCTTAATAGTTCATTTCTTTCCAGAAAATCAAACAGATAATGACAATGCAAGTATTTTGCTTATAAAGAAGCAGGGTTTAAGCTATGAATGTCAGAACCTGCATTTCCAAAGCCATGTTCTCCTGGCAGCCATCCTGCATTTATGGGACCCATCCCCCTCTTGCTTGGGGTCTGTCAGTCATTTCTGCATGGGGGGCACCTAAAGCTCCCCTTCTCAGAAGCAAATTGCTTGTGAGCCCAATGTTAGTACAGCTTTTGGTGAAACCAGGCCACTGACTGAGTTTGTTTTGAAGACACTGCATTTAAATCGGTCATGAATGTCCCCCACTGAGAAGTTGCAGCTGTGTTTGGTAAATGATACTCCCAGAACACTGTTAACTTTTAAATATTTTATTAATTTCTTTTCCAAAATGATGAAATGGTCACATGTTCATAGACTGAACATAAAGAATCATTCTCACTTGGAAGATTGCAAAACAGGCAGGACACTTGGGCCGAAAAGAAGTACATTCTTATTTTCATTTATACCTCTGTTCAAATTTCCAGAATATTTTTTCTTTCCGATTGATGTGGATTTCGCAATGCCTACCAGCACTTGAGCTAAAAATGTTGATTTCCTTCTCCCTTAGGCACTGAATGATCTACCAAAGCTCGTAGAAATCCACTATAGAAGTTGTATTTGCCAGAGGAGAAGAAAGATAGCATTAACATAAACAGACTCCTAATTTATTAGCTTTGTAGGTTGTTCACTTATTGATTCTCTTCAGGGGATGTTCAGGGGTACTATTAGGCTGCAGAGGAAAACTTAATGGTTATTCTGGTAAATGAGTTGGGTTTTTTTGTTTGTTTGTTTTTTGTTTTTTGTTTTTTGTTTTTGAGATGAAATTTTGCCCTTATTGCGCAGGCTGGAGTGCAATGGCATGATCTTGGCTCATTGCAACTTCTGCCTTCTGGGTTCAAGTGATTCTCCTGCCTCAGCCTCCTGAGTAGCTGGGATTACAGGTGCCCACCACCATGCCCAGCTAATTTTTTTGGTATTTTTAGTAGAAACAGGATTTCTAGTAAGAAAAGTAGACCGGGCTGGTCAGACTAGTCTTGAACTGTTGGCCAACCTGGTCTCGAACTCCTGACCTCAGGTGATCCACCTACTTCAGCCTCCCAAAGTGCTGGGATTACAGCTGTGAGCCACCGTGCCCATCTGTAAATGAGTGTTTTTTAAGTTTGAGAAGCCCAGAAGAAACCTAGTTATGGGAGAAAAAAGGAAAGTTGGATAAGAGCTGGGAGCTTATAAACTGATCTAGGGAATTTTATGAAAACTTTGAAACATATATAAAATTGGATGGAAAAATACAGTAATCTCTACGTATGTGTCACACACAATCTATACTTATTAACTCATTGCTGAATTTGTTTCATTTTTACTCACTCTTCCCCCATCTAGTATTATTTAGAAGCAAACCCCTGTGTCCTTTTATCCATATTTTAGTAGGTATTTCGAGAAGATAAAGGCTCTTTTAAAACTTAACCTTGATATTATCAAACCTAAATAAAATAACATATTTCCTTCATATTATCAAATATCCAGTCAGTACTAATTTTCTAATTTTCTCATAAAGTTATAATTTTATTTGTATGGTGGTTTGTTTGAAATAGGATCCAAATAAGGTCCACACATGATAGTGTGTTCGGTCTCTTCAAAATCTATAGATTTTCCTCCCATCTCTCTTTTCTGTCTTTGCAATTTGTATGTTAGAGGTCCTGAGTCATTTGTCCTGCAGAATTTGTCATAGGTTGTATTTTGCTGATTACATCACTGGGGTATAGCATGTTTTTCTGCCCTCTTATATTTCCTGTGAGTTGGCATCAAAGGCCTAATTAGATTCAGGTGTTTTGTTTTGGATCCAGCATTCTTGGTGTGTTTTTCCATCATTAAGCACATAATATTTGATTGTCTTTCATTTAGGGATGTTAGCAGCTGATGATGATCAGTGCCTAGATCCATTTGTTTATAGAGGTTGGAAAACAAGGATATTGTCTGTTTATCTTAAAAAGGAAAAAAATACTTTTACGGAAAGAAACATCCATCTCTTCTATAGTTTGGTTATCTGGTGGTATAGTTTGTTTAGGAAAGACAGGTTAAATGTTTGCTGTTATTTACCAATTCTCAGCATAATAGTTGGTTCACAGGCTCATCTAACAGTAACAAAGTAATAAAAACCAAGCTTTTATTAGATGTCTTTGTGATCCATCAGGGCTCTTCCAGCACATGGCTCAATTTTAAAATCACTTGGAATAATAGTCCCTTTCTGTGGAGTTACTCCAATAGTACAACATATATACATTCATTTGTTTCGTTTTACTTTTCGATTTGGGGGCCACTTTTTATAAATTTACATTTTATTTTGTAAGTATGTAAAATGTTTTGATGCTTTCAAAGTCAAATCTACAAAATAAGACATATTCAAAGTATTGTAGCCCCTATCTCTGCCCGTTAACTGTTTTCCCTTCTTTTCCTGTTCTCCATAGGTAACTAATTTTTAAAAGTATATGGCTTGCCTTTCCATGGTTTGTTTTTTAAGTAGAAGATGTGTGTGTAGACATCTGCAGCCCCCGCTCCTGGGTAAATGAGTGCATGCTGTCCATACCATGTCCTGGAGATCACCCGTAGTAGCATGTAGAGAGGGTCCTCACTTAATTTTCCTGCTGCTTGATATTTCCCTGTATGGTGGCACCATAGTTTATCCAGACATTCCTCTGTTAATGGATGTATTAGGCCATTCTTGCACTGCTATAAAGAGATACCTGAGGCTAGGTAATTTATAAAGAAAAGAAGTTTAATTGACTCAAGGTTCCGCAGGCTGTACAGGAAGCGTGGTGCCAGCATCTGCTCAGCTTCTGGGGAGGCTGCAGAAAGCTTTCAGTCATGGCAGAAGGCAGAAGGGGGAACAGTTACACCACGTGGTGAAAGCAGGAGCAAGAGAATGGGCAGTGTGGGGGAGGGGGGTGCCACACACTTTTAAATGACCAGATCTCCTGTGAACTCAGATCTCATTCATCACCAAGGGGATAGCCCAAGCCATTCATGGGGACCCGCCCTCATGATCCAAACGCCTCCCACCAGGCCCCACCTCCAACACTGGGGATTAGAATTCAACATGAGATTTGGGTGAGGGCGAGTATCGTAACTATATCAATGAATGTTTGCTGTTTTCAGTTTTTGCTATCACAAGTAGTCCTGCTGTGAATGGCCTTGTGCATGTATCTTTGCGTATTTTTGTCAGTGCATCTTTGGGACAGATTCCTGGAAGTGGGATTGCTGGTCAAAGGGTAAAATGCTTATGGAAGTTTGTTAGATATTGCAGATTTCCTCCCGCGGGAGTTGTGTCATTTTGCCATGCCTACCAACAATGTTTGGGAGAGCCTTTTTCTCCATAGCCTTGCCAACAGCATGTGTGGTCAAACTTTTGGATTTGAGTCGATCTAATCAGTGAGAAATGGTGTATCTCCTTGTAAGTTTCATCTGGATTTTCCTTATTGAAAATGAGATAGGACACCTTTCAAATGCAGTCTTCCTGGTCCCCTGGTTGGAACCCAGGCATTTTGTTATTTAGAAGCTGTGCACATGATTTTTTGGCGCAAGCAGGGCCAAGAACCATTAATGCGTAGTTTTTGAAAACACCTAGTGTAGAGGTTGGTATGAAATAAACTTCCACTCATCAAGTGTAATCTCAAAATGCGAGCGTGAGTCCTTGGAGGGAAGTATGTAGTAATGAAGCTGACTTCAGACTATGGAGCTGGACAAACCTGGGCCAGCCTTCCCTCCACCAGTTGCCAGCGCTTGATCCTGTGAAATTAAATGCCGAGGTTCTGTTTGTTCATCTATAGACTGGGAGTAATCATAGTACCTACCTTTATAGGGTGGATACAAGAATGAAATAGTTGAGTACTTCGCGTAGTGTCTGACGCAAAGTAAGGGCTAAAGAAATGTTTTACTGTTATTATAATTGGAATTAATGAAGAGAATTACTAGGGCTTTGGAGGCTGAAGATCATTATGCCCAGTAAAATCATTACTCCCTCCTGTAAAATGGACTTAGTAGTAGTATAAGAAGGAAGAGAGTCTTTTTTTTCCTTTTCTTTCAATGGATCAGTGAAGTGGTTTTGCTGTAGAACTGAATGCCACACTTAGAACTGTGGGGTAGAGAAGAGGAAGAAACTTAGATGTGGAGAGGACCTGAAACCACCCTAGGAGACCAGCCTTCTGCAGAGGGCAGATGGGGAAGTTACCTCTGGGCTCAGTGAGCCCTCACTGGATGCAGCATTTGCTGTTGCCATGGTACGTGATGGGAAGGTGTGTTCGAGAACTCAGTGAAATGTGAATCTGGTTAGCTGCACAGCAGCCAGTGAAGGCTCAGCCCCATTCTGCCCTCCCAACCTTGGGCCTAAGGCAGGTATTAGTCTCGGGGCAGCATGACCTTGGGTATATTCTGCAGTTGTTTTAGTCCTTTGCAGCCCCTGTACCAAATTCTTGTGTTGATGGTCCTTTTTCCCGCTAATGTCAGACACCGTATTTCCTAACAAGCAAGGCAAACTGGCTGACATTCACAGGAGAAATTCCAGCCCAGGGATCTCACAACTCCTTGGAATCGAAGGTGGTCAGGAAGGGGTTCTCAGACAAGCACAGTGGCCCTTCTCTTTGTGTCTCTCTTAATCATGTGTGTTTAGGGTTGGCTTTATTATTGTTATTAAAAGCTGTTTTCTAGAACTCAGCTTTTAGTGTTTTTGTTTACCTCTACTGTTATGTTTTATTTTGCTTTGTTTTTTGCTTTATGTCTGCCTTTGTAACTCTCAGTCCCTCTATTCTCATTTCTCTGGGCTGACTTTTGTTCTCTTAAGGTTTTTTAGTGTAACATTAACTTCATTGAGTTCCACTTTTCTTTCAGCTAAATGTGTTGAAGACATGTATTAGTGCTTTCCATCTTTCATTTCTAAATATCTTATCATTTCTATTGGAATTCCTCTTTTAGTTTTGAATGACCTTGAAGTATGTTTTACACATTTTCAAAGGTATGGGATTTTATTGCTACAATTTGCATTATTGATTTCTAATTTCATTGCATTACATTTAATAAACAGTGAATGTAACTTGTAGGCTATCATTTTTGAAGAAACTTGTGGGAACTTGATTTATAGCCTAAATCGTGGTTAGTTTTTAAGCAGTGTTTCACATATGTTTGGGGGGAAAAATGAGTATTCTGTTTGCTGGGTGCTGAGTTCTTAAAATAGGAATTAGCTCGAGTTGGGTAACTGTGCTGTTCAGATTCTCTTCAGCTTCTAATCCTGCCAAACATACAATCAAAGCAGCTGTGCTGTGCCAGGGTCTAAGACACAGAAATGTCCATTTAGGGCTGATTTGTTTGATGTGACTCACAAAACATACCCAGGCCAAGGAAGACAATGGCTCCTCCATCTTTGCAAGGAAGGTTGATTTGCAGGAATTGAGTTATTTTAATCCCAATTTAATTAGCCTAAAAACCTGGGCTTTGGTTTTCAGTTGATTATCTTGGCTGTCACCATCATGAATAATTGTATTGCATGGTAATTTAAGAGTGGAACTCATAAATATCCTTATGAAGAACGAAAGGTGGAGAAACTAACCATGACCCATGTCCTCACATCCCACTTGAGGTCCCTCGCTCCTGGTGACGTGGCTGTGTGGGCATCACATAACTTCTCTGAGCCTTGATTTTTCATCGGTTATATGGATAGAGTGCCACCTTCCACGTTGATCACAGAGGGCGGTGGTGAGGGTCGACCAAGTACACACAAAGTACTTTGTTAGCCATAAAGAGATCCTCAGATATAAAAGATACACACTGAGAACACCTTGGGAAGAAGTGGTGAGGAGAAGTGGCCTCAATGCGTTTTAACTCTCTCTGTACTCCCTAAGGATCCTGGACATGGTGTGGTTAAGAGGAATTTTAGAGGCCCCTGAAATTCTCCACTGACTTTCTCTTCCTTTCCCGCAGTGCAGAATACAGAAACTGCAGCCATGACCACGCACGTCACCCTGGAAGATGCCCTGTCCAACGTGGACCTGCTTGAAGAGCTTCCCCTCCCTGACCAGCAGCCATGCATCGAGCCCCCGCCTTCCTCCATCATGTACCAGGTAATGGAAATGGCAGATAGCACCAGGGGGCCCAGGAATTCTGGGGATCCCCTAAGAGGGTTTGCCCTGAGGCAGAGGGAGAGGTCTGCATCTAGAAGGTGAAAAGTCGTGAGCTGATGGAGTCCCTTGTGCACTGGTGGAGCTGAGTGTAAGGAACAGATTAGCTACTAAATGTGCTGCAGGACTATTTCCCTCCCACAGGGAAGTCTTGTTGATCTGCTTTGACCCCGAAATACCTTCCTGGCTATTCTTGCTGCTGTACCAACCGAGGTTTTGGCAGCTCTGGCCTCATGAATTAAATATTGCAACTTAGAAACCCCAGAGCCTGCCTGGGTAATTACTTTTCCTTCATGCGTGTGAGGAGGACAGTACAACACCCCATAGCAGCTCATGGCTCAGGGAAGCTGGTCACAGTTGTTTGCTTTTGCCTAAGGTAGCAGAGCTTGTGATAAACCACCATCAGATTGTTCCAAACTATGACCCATCAGGGCCGGGAGTCAAGCTTATAGCCCCTTGTCTGGGTGTGCCAGGCCAGATGCCATGTTAAGAAAGCATATGCTAATTTGAAAGTTTTAACTGTGTTTGACCTTTCGATAGTTCTCAGACAGCAAAAGGAAACTAAATATAAATACATAATAAATTCTTAAATTTCTTTCAGTGCATGTATGAAGCACATGCTTGAAGGTTCAGCTCAAAACTTCATTGATTCACATCTTCTAACCCAGATTAAAATTTTAATTATAGAAATATCTTTTTTATTATAAGCAATACAAAAAGTACACAAAAAAGTATACAAAAACATATAAATTTTTTCTATAACTATGCCTATATATACCTTTTTTACCAAATATACATATATGTGTTTGTGTATATATACATATATATGTTATTACCAAAAGAAAACCATACTATATTTATTGCTTTATGAGTTGGCTTTTTAACTTAAAATTTATTATGGATATTTTTCCTTGACAATGCCGCAGTACTACCACATTATGCTTAGCCACCTCATGGTACTTAAAAGTCCATTTGTGGATATGCTATTTTTTATATATATATATATATATATATATATATATATATATATAAAAATGTATGTATATTTAGCCTTTCACTGTTGCTGGACATTTGGGTTGTTTATAGTTTTTTTAAATCACAAAAAACTGCCACAGTGATTATTCTTGTACCTATATATCCACACCCTTGGGTGAGTATTTCTGGAACTGCCTAATCAAAGCAATGCCCATCTTAACTTTTAGCAGCTATTTGGGCTTGTGGAGTTTAAGCATCTGCTTCTTAAGCTCAGCCGAGTGAACCTGATTACTGATGGGAAGCAGATGGCGGGCCCTGTCATCGCCAGCTCCTGCCCAGTGTGATTGAGAGTAGGACTTTGTGGGGAAGGAGCAAGATGAAAGGTGATGCAGCAGGAGGTCCCCACAGAGAACTTGCATTGTTTGTCAGCAGCAGTTTGCTCCCTGGATGCCCAGCCAACTTGGAACTGTTTTCTAACAACCAAAGTGTTCCTGTCCTCTAATTCCACAGGCTAACTTTGACACGAACTTCGAAGACAGAAATGCATTTGTCACGGGCATTGCAAGGTACATTGAGCAGGCTACAGTTCACTCCAGCATGGTAAGTCTCTGTGATCCACATGTGCAGACATGCTCCCTGCTGGGCTGGCAGGGGTCGTGGGCAGCTTCTCACGCCAGAGGCATGTGCACACCTACTCTAAGAACCCCCTTCCTCAGTCAGAAGCATCTGCTTAAGCCCACTCTTACATTCTGCCCCATCCCCTCTCCGTGCCTAGAAACATACTGTTCCCCTTTATCGTCTGGCTTTGTGAATACTCCTTAACTGTTAGGGCCCAACTGAGTCTCCACTATTCACTTCCCTGAGCTCCTATAGCTTTTTGGGTTAACATGTGATTGGATCCTGCCTTGTTTATAGGTTAATGAATGTGTGGAATTTTGTCTCGAGCAAAGCAAAAGGTTCCTTGAAAAAGGGACATTGGCTTTGGTTTTGGAGTAACAGTTACTCAAAAAAGCTGATGGCCTAAATCACGTGCAAATAGGGTTAGTTCTTATTTTCTCTCCTAGAGTCTGATTCATCTGTGGAGGGCTCCTCCCCTTCTCTATTAGGCTTCCATTGCTTTTATTCTCATGCAGCACTGCAATTTAAAGAATTCCAAATTCCGTGTTCATAGACCCTGCCTGTGGCTCCATAGACCTTTGACACTATATGTCTTAGCTCATTTTGTGATGCTATAACAAGGAAACTGCAGACTGGGTAATTTATAATAAGTAGAAGCTTAGGCCGGGTACGGTAGCTCATGCCCCTAACCTCAGCACTTTGGGAGGCTGAGGTAGGAGGATCCCTTGAGCTCAGGAGTTCGAGACCAGCCTGGGCAACATGGCAAGACCCTGTCTCTACAAAAAATTTAAAAATTAGCTGGGTGAGGTGGCGCACACCTATAGTTGCAGCTACGTGGGAGACTCAGGTGGGAGGATCGCTTGAGCCCAGGAGGTTGAGGCTGCAGTGACTTGTGATCATGCCACTGTACTCCAGTCTGGGCAACAGAGCAAGACCCTATCTCACAAAAAACAAGAGTAGTAGTTTATTGGCTCATGGTTATGGAGGCTGGAAAGTCCAAGATTGAGGGGACAGTATCCAGTGAGAGCCTTCTTATTGCATCATGCCGTGGCAGAAGGCATGACGTGGGTAGGAGAGAGAGGGAAGGGGGCCAAACTCATCCTTTATAAGGAACCCACCCCCATAATAACAGCATTAATTCTTTCATGGGGGTAGAGCCCTCGTGACCTGATCACCTCTTAAAGTACTCACCTCTCAACACTGTTGCACTGGAGGTTTAAGTTTCTAACACATGAACTTTGGGGAACACACTCCAACCATAGCACTGTATCAGTTATTTCCCGTAACCTTGTGTTGACAAACTCTGCTCATTCATTCAGTAAGTATTGTGTCACTGGTGCCCACAGAGGACCGTGTAAATGCTGGAGAGATATGCAAGGACAGATAGGGGCCAGTCCTGATCCTCAGTGAGTCAAGTGGGAAATTGACAAGCTTACCATTTATTGAATGCTTTTTCTATACAGATATTTTAGATGCATTGTCTCATTTGCTCCTCACATCAACCCTGTGAGATAGGTTCTATTGTCATATCCATTTTGCAGATGGGGAAAACTGGAGCCCAGAAAAATTACGTAACTTACTCAGGGTCCTGCAGCTGACAAGTGACAGCTCTAGATCAAGGTCTGCCTGACTACAAAACCTTTGCTCCAGACTATGCCTTACAGACAAACAAAAATATGCAAAGTTAGGGGTAAATGTCATGATAAAAGTTCAAAGTTCTGTGTTTTTGAAGGAACCTTGAGAGAGTCAGAGAAAGCTTGATGAAGGAAGTGGCTTTTGTGTGAGGCCTTGTAGGAGGATAATGATACCTTGTAGACACAGTATACTTTAAAATATATGTAAGGCATTTTCATATATCATATTATTGGGGCTTTATAACAGCCCTGTGACTTGCAAAGTGATCATTATATCCATTTTAGGGATGAGAAAACTGAGGCCTAGAAAAGTTAATAAGCAGGTTGCTCATGATCTCACAACGAGTAAATCACAAGACTGGACCTGAAATCCAGGACTGACTCCCAGTCCTGATCTCTTTCTCCTGTTCCGTGCTGTCTCACACAGTTAGAATTTTACCAGTCCAAGATGAGATGGGGAGAGCACAGCATGTGGAAGAGCCAGTGTGAGCAAAGGCACAGGGCAAGGATTTTCAAGGAGTGACTGGTTTGGACTGTAAAGTACATATAGGGATATTGTTTATAGATTCCCTACAGATAAGGTGTCGGGGCATGGGGGGTGTATTCATTTGCTTAGATACCATAACAAAGTGCTACAGATGAGGTAGCTTAAACAGTAAAAATGTATTTTCTCCCTATTCTGGAGGTTAAAAGTCCAAGATCAGGGTGTCCGTAGGTTTGGTTTTTCCTGAGGTTTCTTTCCTTGGCTTCCAGATGGCTGCTTCTCTCTGCATCCTCACCTGGTCTCTTCTCTGTGTGCACACATCACTGGCACCTTCTTTCTGTGTGTCCAGATTTCCTCTTTTTATAAGGACACCAGTCAGATTGGATCAGGGCCCTCTCTAATGGCCTCATTTTAACTTAATTACCTCTTTAAAGGCCCTATCTCCAAATACAGTCACATTCTGAGGTCCTGTGGGGTTAGGGCTTCAACATATAAATCTGGGGGGCACACAGTCTAGCCCATAACAGAAGGCTTTAGTTTATTTAATAAAAAATTAAAAGCCATGGAAAATCTTTATCCTTAGAAGAGATGTGAACAGAACTCTGTTTGGGGGACAGGTTCCATGTGTTAGTTATATGTAGAATGAGTTGCAAGTAGGAATGGGGCAAATAAATTTGTCAAGATAATTAAAGTTATCTACACTGCAGGTATTCCAGGTCGAATGAGGGTGATGGCACTGGGGTACAGCTAAGAGGATATGGATGTGAGGGACACTGGCTTAGCAGTCAGCTGGAACTGCACTGACTGAGTTCCCAGGAAGACCAGGTCAAGTCACCAACAGGGCAGTCGGAAGGAGGGGCTAGGTTGGAGGGTGATGGTGTTCATTTTCTGTTGCTGCCCTAACAGAGCGTCACAAACTTAGTGGCTTAGAACAACACTGATTTATTTGCTCACAGTTCTGTCAGGTCAGGAGTCTGACATGGGTCTTACTGAGTTAAAATCAGGGTGCCAGCAAGGGGCAGTGGGAGGAGGTAGAAGGGGGGGGGGGGGGGGGGGGGGGGGGGGGAAGGGGAGGGAAGGGGGGGGAGAGAGGAGGGGGAGGGAGGGGGGGAGGGGGAGGGGAGGGGGGGAGGAGGGAGTGGGGGGGGGAGAAGAGTAAGGGGGGGAAAGGGGGGGGGAGGGGGGGAGGGGGGGAAGGGGGAGGGGAGGGGGGAAGGGAGGAGGGAGGGGGGGGGGGGAGAGGAGGTAGGGAGGAGGAAGGAGAAGGGGGGGGGGGGAGGAGGGGGTGAGGGGGGGGGGGGAAAGGCGGGGGGGTAGAGGTGGAGAGGAGGATAGGTGGGGGGGAGGAGGGTAGGGGGGGGAGACAGGAAGGGGGGGGGGGGGGGAGGGGGGAATGTGGGGGTAGGGGGGGGGGGGAAGTAGGGGGAGAGAGGGGGGGGAGGGAGGGGGGGGAGGGGAAGGGGGGGGAGGGTGGGGGGAGGTGGGAAGAGATGGGGGGGGGGGGGGGGGGGGAGGGGGGGGGAGGGTGGGGGGGAGGGTGGGAGGTGGAGAGGGGGGGGGGGAGGGGGGGGGGGGGCAGGGGCAAAGGGGGGGGAGGGAGGGGGGTTAGCGAGGGGGGGGGAGGGGGGGGGGGGGGGAGGGGGAGGGGGGGGATAGGGAGAGGAGGGGGAGAGGGGGGGGGAGGGGAGGAAAGGGGAAAGAGAAGGGGGAAGGGGTGTGGGGGGGGGAGGAGGGGGGGGGGGTGGGGGGATAGGGGGGGGGAACCGGGGGGGAGTTCGTGTTTTGTGGGCGTGTGGGCTGGGGTGCGGGGAGGTGCCGAACGGGACACATTCCTTCTGCAGGCTCCAGGGGAAAGTCTGTGCCCTTGCCTTTTCCACCTTCTAGAGGTGTCTACATTCCTTGACTTGTGGCCCCCAGCCAGCAGTGACATCACTCTGATCTCTGCCTGCATCTTCAAATGTCCTTCTCTGACTCTTCTGCCTCCCTCTTTTGCTTATGAGTACCTTGTGTTTACACTGGGCTCCCCAGGATAATCCAGAATCACCACCACCACCCCCCTACCCACATTGCAAGGCTCTTAACTTGATCACATCTGTAAACTCCCTCTTTCCCTGTGAAGGAACATATTCACAGGCACCAGGGATTAGGGTGCAGACATCTTTGGGGGACCATTATTCTGCCTACACAGGGAGAGTGTTGATGTGGCTTAGGCATGAGTCATGAGTGGCGTGCAATGCTGACATTCCCGGATAACATCAAAATCTCCCTTCGGTCAACAGTGTCCTCCTCATGCCTTTCCCAGTCTTTCTGGGGTAGCTTCTCAGCAGCAATGTGGGCATATGAGATGCTCATCTTCTTGTATGTCTCCTGCCCCCTACTTGGGCAAGGTGAATCTCTTGAAGGGCAGGATAACCAGAGAAAAGAGGAGGGGAAGTGCGCAAACCACATAATTGACCAACTATATGGAAGAGTTGAAGGTTCTTTGCTGGGGGTCAGATGGGGGCTGAGTGATCACTGAATCTGCCACTACAGAAAATTTGAGCCAGACTCACATTGGGTTTAAGTCGTGGACTTTCAGAATATTAGAAATGTAAAGGACTTTAGAGATCCTTAGTCCTGAAGCTGTCAATGTGGGCTACACAAGAGAATCAACCTGGGGATTGTTTAAAAACACCAATGTCCTACCCCATCCCCAGGGATAAATAGTTAGTTTGGGGCCTGGCTTAGGCATCAAAGTTCCCCAGGTAACTCTAACGTACAACCAGGGCTGAACACCAATGATTCAGGCCAACTCTTTACCTCCAAGTAAGGAAATTAAGACATTAAAAATTAAAAGATGGGCCCAAGAAGAGTGAGGACCAGTACTCAAGTTTCCCCACTCAGGGCTCTTTCCACCGCACAATCCTAACCTCTACATTCCAGCATAATTATATGACAGATCTGGCTGACGGCCAAACTGTCCGCAGGGCAGAGTTCACATTCTTCTTGTTCACTGCGCTGTTCGCAGCACAAAGCACAGAGCCTGGGACCCGTGAGTACCCAGTTAAACATTCACTGAATGCATGAGTTGGAATTACACCTGTTGGCAGGCAGTTCAGTGCTAAAAGTAGACATATGTTCCTTACATGACTGACTGTCACTTCCCCTTTTTGACATGTGTTCTGAGGCAGATGACTGCGGGACCCACAGGCTTGATTGGCTCTCCCTGTTCTCAAGGACAACATGTTACTGATTTTCAAAGTTCTCTAAATTAATCATTGTAAGTGTGACTTGGCAATGACATTTGCTGTTGAAAACAGAACTGTCATAAGTAAATTAATCTGCTATTGTACTAATAAGATATTATGAAATGGTGATATGTGGATTTTAAAATAAAGTTATTTATTTATTTATTTTATTTATTTATTTTGAGATGGAGTCTTGCTCTGTCGCCCAGGCTGGAGTGCAGTGGCGCGATCTTGGCTCACTGCAAGCTCCGCCTCCCGGGTTCATGCCATTCTCCTGCCTCAGCCTCCCGAGTGGCTGGGACTATAGGTGCCCATCACCATGCCCGGCTACTTTTTTGTATTTTTAGTAGAGGCAGGGTTTCACCGTGTTAGCCAGGATGGTCTCGATCTCCTAACTTCATGATCTGCCTGCCTTGGCCTCCCAAAGTGCTGGGATTACAGGCATAAGGCAACACGCCCGACCTGAAGTTCATTTTTTAATGTAGATACAAACATTTATAAAAAGAGATGGCCTAGTAAAATTCTTTTTTTGTTGACTTTTTTTTCAAGGTGTATTTCCATTTAAAGTGTACAATTCAGTAGTTTTTAGCATATTCACAATGTTACACAGCCATGGCTACTACCTAATTTTCATCACCCCTAAAAGATACCCTGGACCTGTTAGCAATCAATCCCAATTCCTCTCACCCCCCCACCTCCTGGCAGTCACTAATATACTTTCTGTTTCTATAGATTTGCCTATTTTCATCTAAATAAATAATCCAATATGGGACCTTTTGTGTCTGGCTTCTTTTACTTAGCATAATGTTTTCTTTATTTCTTTTCTTTTCTTTTCTTTCTCTCTCTCTCTCTCTTTCTCTCTCTCTCTCTCTCTCTCCCTCTCCTTTCCTTTTCTTTTCTTTTCTTTTTTTTCTTTTCTTTCTTTTTTTGAGACAGAGTTTTACTGTTGTTGCCCAGGCTGGAGTGCAATAGCACGGTCTTGGCTCACCACAACCTCCGCCTCCTGGGTTCAAGCGATTCTCCTGCCTCAGCCTCCCAAGTAGCTGGGATTACAGGCATGCGCCACCACGCCTGGCTAATTTTGTATTTTTAGTAGAGATGGGGTTTCTCCGTGTTCATCAGGCTGGCCTCGAATTCCCGACCTCAGGTGATCCGCCTGCCTCGGCCTCCCAAAGTGCTGGGATTACAGACGTGAGCCACCATGCCTGACCAGCATAGTGTTTTCAGAGTTCATCCATGTGGCAGCGTGTATCAGTAGTTCATTACTTTGTATTGCCAAATAATTAATTGTATGGATATGCCACATTTTACTTATCCATCCATCCGTTGATGGACACTCAGGTTATTGAGCTATTTTGAATAATGCTGCTATGAATATTTGTGTTACTTGCAAATCTTGAATCTACACATTTTTCTGTGTGGATATTCGTTTTCAGTACTCTTGGGTATACACATACCCAGGAGTTACTGGGTCGAATGGTAAATCTGTGGTTAACATGTTGTAACACTGCCAGATTACTGTCCTGACTCACTTCATAGATTACCAAGAGTATGTGTGTGTGTTCCATTTAATTCTCATAAAATTGTATGAGATTATTATTATCGTGATTTAACAAATGACTAAGTGGAGAATTTTAGGATAAGTGATTTACAGTAGACTAAAGGGCTAATAAGTGATGAAGCTGGTATTTTAGCCCACATGTTTATGTATGTATGTATGTATGTCTGAGGTGAAGTCTCACTCTGTCACCCAGGCTGTGAGTGCAGTGGTGCAATCTAAGCTCACTGCAGCCTCTGCCTCCCGGGCTCATGCAATTCTCCTGCCTCAGCCTCCCGAGTAGCTGAAATTGCAGGCGCCCGCCACCACACCTGGCTAATTTTTGTATTTTTAGTAGAGACGGGGTTTTGCCATTTTGGCCAGGCTCATCTTGAACTCCTGACCTCAGGTGATCCACCCACCTCAGCCTTTCAAAGCACTAGGATTACACGTGTGAGCCACCATGCCCAGCCTTGAGCCCAGATATTTGGACCTTGAGTTTAGGTCTCTTTCCACAGTAACACTTCCTCAGTGAGATGAGTCATGACTGTATTTTTTCACATTAGTTTTTCATGCTGTTGTCGGTTTTCCCATCTGCTCTGCTTATTATTAAAAATTGATATTAATCCTTTTCCTGCTTATGAGATAGTACATGGGCTCTTATAAAAGTATGAGCATTATAGTGCTGTAGGACTTTTTAAAAAGTGATGCAAAACAATCCAGCCCCCAGAGCACTTGCTATTCATAGCTTGGTGCATGTTGCACTGAAATTTTTTTCAATACGTAATAATGTAATCACCTGACGGGTTTTTCCTGTCCACGACACAGACAAAACCAATTCACTGAGACAGTGGTATTGCAGTAAAGAAGGAGTTTAATCAATATGAGGCTGCCCACAAAGGAGACAGAGTTACTATGCAAATCAGCCTCCTCAAAAGCGTGGAGATTAGACTTTTTTCCAGGATGGTTTGGTGGGCATGGGGCTAGGAAATGGGTGCTGATTGATTGGGAATGCGGTCATGGAGTGTGGAAAACAGGCTTCATGTGCTGAGGCTGCCTCTGGGTGGGGGCCATTGGACCAGTCGAGTCCCAAAAGTCCAGGTGGAGTCAGTCTGAAGAACTTCTCAAAAGACCAATCTTACATTCTACAATAGTGTTGGTATTAGTAAGAGCAATTGGGGAAGTCCCAAATCTTGTGACCTCCGGCCACGTGACTCCTAAGTAGTAAGGGATTATGGAAAATATGCCTACATCTTAAGCAGAATTCACGCACCTCTCATAATCCTAACCTTGTGGACTTTCATTAGATTTACAAAGGCAGTTTAGTTTTGGAAAGGGCTATTATCTTCCTTGCTTTAAGGTTAAACTGTCAACAAAATTCCTCCCAAAGGTAGCTTAGCCTGCATCCAGGAATGACCAAGGACAGTTTGGAGGTTAGAAGCAAGATGGCGTCAACTATGTCAGATTTCTCTCCTGTCATAATCTTTGCAAAGGCAGTTTTGATAATATACTTTCATAACTATTTCTGTTTTGTTTTTTAACCTATCTGCTGTACATACTGTTTTGCTACTTGCTTATTTTCTTGCTAATGTTATATCTGGGTGGCACATAGGTCTCCCCCATTCTTTCTAAGGTAGCCATCCATCTGTTTGGGAAAATGTGGCCTGAGGGTGAGTTCTTCTCAAACTCATTGTGTATGTGAGTCACCTGGGAATTTTGTTGAAATGCAGATTCTTATTACATAGGCCCAGGGAGGGGCCTGAGATTCTGCATTTCCAGTAAGGTCCCCAGGTGATGTCCATGCTGTGAGTCCATGGACCATTCCATAAGCAGTGAGGACCTGGGGGCTTTTGAAGCCTGGTGGCACCCATCTGGTTCCTCCCTGCTGAGGCTGTTTTACCATTTCAGAATGAGATGCTGGAGGAAGGACATGAGTATGCGGTCATGCTGTACACCTGGCGCAGCTGTTCCCGGGCCATTCCCCAGGTGAGACTGTCCTTGCTGTGTGTCTCTTTCCCCTCCAGAGGACATTACTAACCCCGACTTCATCCCCAAACCAGAGAGCTGAGCTATTTTTTTTTCCACATGGTAGGGAGTAAAGCAGGTCCTCTTATCCAAGGAAGAACCTGGACGACATTCAGAGAGCTTCCCATAAAAGTGATGACAGGGACCCATGTCGAGGGACTGAAAACACATTTGTTCAATATATTTTATTTCCAAAGCGGTATATGGTAACTACATGACACCAAAACCACTGCAGAGGGTATGAAGTAAAAAGCAAGATGTTCCCACTGCCTCACCCCAACCACCCAAAGCCACCTCCCGCCATAGGATGGCCATGTACACTCTGTGACATACTCTTCTGGATCTTTTTCCTGACATGAATATTATTTTGTAAATTATTATTTACAAAAATGTATTGTTTCGTGTTTCTATTGTTCTGCCACTTGCTTTTTTCCCCACTTAATTCTTACTTACTGACTTTTTTCATGTTGACACATACAGATATTTTTATTACCATCAGTGCCATCAGCATGTAATTAGCGGGTCCTATGGCAACAAAGTCAGCAAGCCACAGGTGTGTAAAGAGAAACTATTCCTGCCCCTTCTTCCTAATTCTAGGCCCCAGCAATAAACTACTATTAATGGTTTGGTTTGCATCCTTTCAGATTTTCTATGCCTGTCTTATATATGAGCACACATGCTGTCTTGTTTCACTTAACAAAAATGGGACCTGACTATTCTGTCACTTTTTTCAACTGTTTATGGTGACTTTGTTTCCTGGTTACATAGAATTGTCTCATTCCTTCTAACAGCTCACAGTGATATTATGTGATTGTAGCATATTTTATCCACTTAATGGTCAACTAGTGGATATTTAGCATGATGCTGCCATTGTAAGACTTTCTAAGCAATAGTGTGAAGAATGTCCCTGTGCTTACCTTGGCTCACTCTTCAGATCCCGTGTATCCATTAGCAGTCTTGGCGTATGCGTTGTGAGGATGTCTGCCATGGGTTTCTAATGTGCACACTGGTGAAAACTGCAGAGTAGGGGAAATGGGCCTGGGTAGGCCTCGGGGAGCTTTGTCCCAGGTGTATCCAGAACAATGGAAAGAACATTTCTCTCTACTTAGAATCCAGCTGGACCCTGCTGGAGTGAGGACAGGGGAAAGACTGAAGGAGGGAGAGCTTGCAGATCAACATGAACATGTCAGTAGCTCACGGACAGGGCACAGAACTGAGAAGAAGGAAGGAGGAGGGTTTTGTTCTTGGGACGAACTGGTTCCTTTCCTGCAGCCAGTGTCTGGGGAGCATTTCTGCCCCCTGCCATCCTGGTGAAGCAGGGGCTACCCAAATCTCCTCTCACCGGGATGAGCAGATCAGTTATCATCCAAAATCAGGTATATCTGAGAGTGAAAAAGAGCCCTATTTTGACCACAGGGCCGCACATGGTGGCTCATGCCTGTAATCCCAGCAATTTGGGAGGCTGAGGTGGGAGGATTGCTTGAGCCCAGGAGTTCAAGACCAGCTTGGGCAACATAGTGAGATGCCATCCCTACACAAACTACAAAAATTCACTGGATGTGGTGGTGCATGCCTGAAGTCCCACCTTCTTGGGAGGCTTAGTTGGGAGGATCACTTGAGCCTGGGAGGTTGAGGTTTCAGTGAGCCATGATCGTGACACTGCCCTCTAGTCTGGATGACAGAGCAAGACCCTGTCTCAAAAACAAAATGAAACAAAACAAAAAACGGTAAGAAAACAACAGGTGTGAAACCAGGACTGCCTGGGCAAACCAGGATGTGTGTGCCCCTACCGTCCCCCACAGGTGAAATGCAACGAGCAGCCCAACCGAGTAGAGATCTATGAGAAGACAGTGGAGGTGCTGGAGCCGGAGGTCACCAAGCTCATGAAGTTCATGTATTTTCAGGTGAGTGGGGAGGGGCAGTTCTGCATCTGGAGAACTGAAAAGACCCCTAGTCGTCTAATCATTGGGGTCTGCAGTTTTTTTGCCATGTTATTTATTCACTCGGCAAATGTTTTCTGACTGTGCCTTACACACCCCTGAGTGAGCAAGACAGATGAGTCTCCCCGCCCTCGTGATTTTCATCCTAGTGAGTATGTGAGTGTGTTTTGTGTAGGAGGAGAGACAGACAATAAGCAATACACATTAATATTCAGGGAATAATAAATTCTCTGAGTAAAATAACATTTTGAAAAATTCTGGGTGTGCCTGTGATGTGGGTGCTGCTTTAGGGACAGCCTCTCAGGAGGTGGCATTTGAGCTGGGACTCTAGAGAGAGAGACTGACCTGTGGTGACCAGGAGGAAAGGGTTTCAGGCAGAAGGTATCACGGAGGCAAAAGCCTTGAGGCTGAGGCTGGAAGGAGCTTGCTGTGTTTAAGAAATAAAATGAAGGGCCTGGGTGTGAGGGAAATGGGAAGGTGGGGTGTGGGTATGCAGCCTGGGCGGGGAGCATGGCCTTTGGAGGCAGAGAAGCCCAAGTCACATCCCTGGCCCTTTCACTCTCGAACTGTGTGCTTGTGAGTTATTTAACGTCTCTGACACCTTGGGGTTGTTCACCTTGAAAATGACCTGCTTCACAGGTTTATGGTGAGAATAAATGAGGTCTGTTTGTAAAGAGCCAAGTGGGACCCTGGTCAGAGTAGGTTTCACAAATTGCAGCGGCTGTTAGCATCATGGACCTGCCTTCGGGAGCCCAAAATCTTTTTGGGAAGGCAGGGCCAAGAGAGAAGAACTATCCAGAAACTGATTGAGTGTGAAACTGAGAGTCCCCTGATGAGAGGTATTTACAGAAGGGAGGATCTGGAATAATTTAGAACTATGCTGTCTAGTGCCATAGCCATTAGCCACATGTGGGTACTTACCTTAATTAAAAAGTGACAACATGAAAAACATAAAGATTAAAAGCTAAACATGAGTAAAAATAAAATTTTTAAATCAAAGCATGAGGTAGGTTGGAAAAAAATGAAACGAGACACTATGAAAAATTCAGTTCCTCAGTAATCCTAGGCACATTGCAAGTGCTGAGTGGCCTTGTGTGATGGTAGCTGTCGTATTGGACAGTGCATATATGGACCATTTTCATCCTCACAGAGTATAGTTGGACTTAGACTCTGGAAGGAGAAAGTGTGACTTAGTCTTTGAAGGAAAGGACGGACTGGCTGGTTGGGCCTCTCAGGCCTATGGAAGCGGAGTGGAGCTCAAGCGGGGCCATCGTTTCTCTTCCCCATTCCTTCTCTGCTTTCCTTTTCTTCCTCCTCTTTCTTTCTTGTTCTTTCTGGGTTACTACAGTAGCCTTGTTTTGTTGTTGCTGTTCAACTGCCTTTTAAAATGTATGGTACCAGTTTTACAGACATATACTTAACACATTCCATATAATTTGCCCATTTAAAGTGGATAATTTAGCAGTTTTTAATATATTCACAGAATTGTGCATTCATCACCGCAGTCAGTTTTATTTATTTATCTATTTTTGAGACAGAGTCTTGCTCTGTCGCCCAGGCTGAAGTGCAGTGACACTGGCTCGGCTCACTGCAACTTCAGCCTGCTGGTTTCAAGTGATTCTCCTGCCTCCACGTCCCTCCTGAGTAGCTGGGACCACAGGTGTGTGCTACCACACTCAGCTAATTTTTTTTTTTTTTTTTTTTTAGTAGATATGGGGTTTCTCCATGTTGGCCAGGCTGGTCTCAAACTCCTGGCCTCAAATGATCCACCCGCCTTGGTCTCCCAAAGTTCTGGGATTACAGACGTGAGCCATCACACCTGGCCCACAATCAATTTTAGAACATCTTCATTACCCCAAAAAGAAATCCCACACCCTTTGGCCGTCACTCCATAATACCCTCATCTCCGCCCACATCCCAGCCCGAGGCAACCACTAAGCTACTTTATGCCTCCATGGATTTGCCTATTCTGGACATTTCATATAAACTGAATCATACATGTGGTCTTTTGTGTCCATCTGGCTCTTTTCAGTTAGTGTGATGTTTTTAAGGATCATCCATGTTACAGCATGTGTCAGAATTTCATTCCTTTTCAGGACTGAATACTATTCCATTGTATGGATGTACTATATTTTATTTATCCATTCATCAGTTGATGGACTTTGGTTTATTTCCACTTTGGGGCTAGGATGAAGAAACATTGATCATTCATGTGCAAGTTTTTGTGTGGACATATGTTTTCATGTCTCTCGAGTAGAGACCTAGGAGTGGAATTGTTGGGTCAGATGGTAACCCCATCTTTAAGCCTTTAAATACCCCCTTAACTATTCTCTCACTTTTATCTTTGCACCCTACAGTCTGTTCTCCCCACAGCAGCCAATGGGACTCTTTTAAAATATAATTCAGGCCATGTTATCTGGCCTCAGAACCTCCCATGTCTCCCCAACTCATGCAGTGCCCAAGCCCAAGCCCTCACAAAGGCCTACAAGAGCCAGTGCCCTGGCCTCATCTCTCTGTCTCCTGGTGCACTCACTCCAGTTCAGCCACCCTGGCTTCCTTCCCATCCCTGGAACATGCCTCAGGGCCTTCACACTGACCATTAAGTTACCCCGTATGCCTCTTTTTCCTCCTCTTTCAGCTTCTTTTCCTGAAAGTCACTTCTTGAGGATTCCATCTCTGATCTTCTTCCTTAGAAGGAGAACCCCTCTGAGCCTTTCTCCTCAAGCTTTCCTGCTTTGTTTTTCTCCATAGCACATACCACGTTCTAATAGATCTATGCATTGTTTTCTGTCTTCTCTCACTAGAATGTAAACTCCTAGGCCGGGCATGGTGGCTCACACCTGTAATCCCAGCACTTTGGGAGGCTGAGGCAGGCAGATCACTTGAGGTCAGGAGTTCAAGACCAGCCTGGCCAACATGGTGAAACCCAGTCTCTACTGAAAATACAAAAAATTAGCTGGGCATAGTGGTGTGTGCCTGTAATCTCTGCTACTCGGGAGGCTCAGGCGGGAGAATCACTTGAGCCTGAGAGGCGGAGGTTGCAGTGAGCCGAGATCGCGACACTGCACTCCAGCCTGGGTAACGGTGAAACTCAGTCTCAAAAACAAACAAACAAAAAAAGTAGAATGTAAGCTCCTGAAGGCAGAATTTCATTGCTTGTCTGCTTTTCTCTTTTGTTTCCTGCTCTGCCCCAGGACCTAGAATGATGCCTGGCACATAGTAGATGGCCATTAAATAGCTACTGGATGAATGAACCTCTTTTTCTCTCTGTATGTCTCTCTCACTCTTGGTCTCTACCACCTTATTGACTGGTTTCTGACACTGTCCTACGTGCTGGAAATGCCAAAATGAATAAGACATAATGCTCAGCCAATGTATGTTGAATGAATGCATTGATTTGAATCACTTGGGGGCAGGTTCCAGGCTCCCCTCTAGAAATCAGCTTTGGATTTAAGGACTCCTCTGAGAAAATTTGCCTGGCAGATTTGCCTTTCTCCAGAGGGCTGGCTCCAAGGAAGGCCCTAGAGGAGCCTGCACCCTGCCCCTACAAGGGAGCACAGTAAGCCGCCCCAGGGGACCTTACTCGCTGCCCCTCTGCCCCCAGCGCAAGGCCATCGAGCGGTTCTGCAGCGAGGTGAAGCGGCTGTGCCACGCCGAGCGCAGGAAGGACTTTGTCTCTGAGGCCTACCTCCTGACCCTGGGCAAGTTCATCAACATGTTTGCTGTCCTAGATGAGCTAAAGAACATGAAGTGCAGCGTCAAGAATGACCACTCTGCCTACAAAAGGTCAGGGCAACCTCCCCTTCTCCCTTTCCCCAGCGGGGCCCCTCCTCCAGGGCTGCCTGCCAAGTGGAGGAAGAGGATGGAGCCCCTCTCACCTGCTCTTTCTTTGATACCAAACTAGCCATCTCCCAAACACAGCAGGGCTCGGCCTGATTCAATGTGGTTTGAGGAACAGGGCATAGAGCTGGGCCTTGGAAGAACTTAATCTTTGAAGAGTTTTATGTCTCAAGATAGAATCAAATCCTCATTCCCCCATCTGTGGAGCAGCAGCATTTTACGTTGCCCCATGTAATATGGAACCAGTAAGATCATCACAGACTGGTTACATTAGTCATTTTCTGCAAGAATCATAAAGCCAATTCAAACAGTGTATGTAGAAGAAGGAAATGAATTGGCTCACAGAAAGTCCAGGCACACCTGCACGCAGGCACTCAGATGATAATGTTAACCTGGGTGCCTCCAGCTCTCAGCTCGACCTCCTCCTCTACATTGGCTTCATTCTCAGGTCTGTGGAGTCTTCCAGCAGCTTTCCTCAGGCCAGTGCAGCAACCCCAGCTTCTAAGGAAGGACGGGATGCTGCTTCTTCCAAATTAGTATTTGGAACTCTGAATATCCTCCCAGGGAGGATTGCCTTTGATTCAGCTTGAGTCATATGCTAAACCTCCTGTCAGTCACTGGAGGTGTAGAGGTGGGGATACGCTGATGGGATGGTTGCTCACCTTTGGAGTTCAGGGTCTCTGCCAGCTCTTAAAAAGATTAGCCAGGAGAGGTGTCTCACACCTGTAATCCTAGCGCTTTGGGAGGCCACGGCAGGCCCATCACTTAAGCCCAGGAGTTCGAGACCAGCCTGGGAAACATAGTGAGACCCCATCTCTCTTTTTTAATTAAAACAAACAAACAAAAAGGACTGAAAGTGGGGGAGGAGTCGTTCCAGAAACCAGTATACAGCCACCCAGAAGTCTCTTGAGAAGGATTTGCTGTGCCTCTGATAAAGGCATCTTCTTGGGCTGCAAGGTAACCAGAGAAAACAGACTGATTCTCACAAGTTTACCTTCCTGAGTCAGCTGTGACATCTGGTGCTGTCCAGCAGGCAGGGCCCCGTCTCAAGGCTGACTTAGAAGTTGACAACTTTACAAAGTTTTTTTGTTTTGTTTTGTTTTGTTTTTTTGAGATGGAGTCTCGCTCTGTCACCCAGGCTGGAGTGCAGTGTGCAATCGCAACCTCTGTCTGTCAGGTTCAAGCGATTCTTCTGCCTCAGCCTCCAGAGTAGCTAGGACTACAGGCGCCCGCCACCGTGCCTGGCTAAGTTCTGTATTTTTAGTAGAGACAAGGTTTGACCATATTGGCCAGGCTGGTCTTGAACTCCTGACCTTGTGATCCGCCTGCCTTGGCCTCCCAAAGTGCTTTTTATGGGTAGCTTATTGTATAATATCTTCTACCAAATTTTCCCCAGCTGCAGCCAGACTGCTTCTGTCATGGCCGCAAATGAGATTCTCTGCAGCCCAGCTAGGTCATGAGCAAGACGGGGTGTCTTGTCTGTTTTCACAGTTCGTGATGACACAGGTGGCACCATCTCCAGGTTAGGCTGGGAAGTCAGGCAGCCGCAGCTTTCTCCCATCAAGTCCTGCTTGTGTTCCCTGTGCCCGTCATCCCATCACCTGCAATTCTGTGAGGTTCCATAGACTTCTGTTTTCTATACAGTGCTTTGCTTTGGAAATGTTGAAGTTTTCCTGTAAATAATGGAATACACAACAAGTGCATTCTAGCATCCTACCTGCGCTGCTTCTCCGTAACTTACCATGCAGCCTCACTGGAGGTCACAGGAGAGTACAAGGATATCATTTTACTCCCTGTTTCACCACTCCTGGCTGGTTGATGGGATGCTAGTTCCCCTTAAACTATCTGAGATTTCAGAGATTTTTAGTACATTCCCGCCTTTTAATTTAAGGGGTCCTTATTACAAGGGTGTAGACAGCCCCAAAGCAAATGACTTCAGAACACACTCTGTTTCGACGTTAGCATTGCCTGGGATATTCAGAGCTCTTTAACTTCCAAGATGGTGTCACTCTGGGTTAGGTGGGCATGGGAGCCCGTGAGGCATGGTTTAGGCTGTTGTGCCTGGACAGTCCTCTCTGCAGCGCCCACTATCTATGTTTCAGGGCGGCACAGTTCCTGCGGAAGATGGCGGATCCCCAGTCTATCCAGGAGTCGCAGAACCTTTCCATGTTCCTGGCCAACCACAACAGGATCACCCAGGTGAGGGCAGACTCCTTGTTAGGCCTGACCTGGTGTCTCGGGGTTACGGGCAGGCATGTAGAGGTTGGGTGGACCACGAGCCCAAGCAGACAAGCTCGGTCTGCAGCTTCCGTCTCCGCTGCCCTCCGTGAGAGTGAAATGCAGCTGAGGACTTAAATCTCTCCTCCCAACCCCAGGTGGCCCATTCACCCTCTCCAGTTGTCATTCTCGTGAAGCCCTCTCAGCCAGTGCTCTGACCCTGCATCAGGGTTGAGAACGTGGGGTCTGGAGTTAGGCAGCCTTGTTTTCTAATCCTAGACCACCACTGACCCACTCTGTAAGACCTGGGGCCAATCTAAGCCTCAGTTTCCTCTTCTGTAAAATGGGTCTGTTATTTTGAGAATATTATGAGAACCCAGCTCATAGGACTGTTGTGAGAAATAAATGATACCAGTATATGAAAAGTCCTTAGCATGCAGATCCTGACAGATGTTCAGGGCCTAGGAAGACATAGTTGTTATTGCTACCACTGGTTTGCCAGGGCACTCCCCTCAGCTGCCATTTTCCCATTTTGCCCAACATAAGCAAGACAAGCATCACTTGTCTTGCTTTCTGTCACTTCAGCCTAAACAGGCTCTAGCAAGAATGTCTGCAGGACTCAGGACAAAACTGAGGGGATCCTCCATCTTCCAAGGGTATTCACGCTCAAATCCATATCACAGAGGCCCTTGGGTTGACAGGGCCCTCGCCACTCTTTGTTAACTGCAGAAAGCTGTTCAGTCACTGAGGCCTCAGGTTTTCTTTCTCTTGCCTGTGGGAAGTACCAGCAGTGTCCTCCTCTGCATACCCTGCAGGGTCCTGGTTGGTCCCTTTGGAGAGAAAGGGCCTGGAGTGGGGACCTCAGACCCTTCTCTAATAGATGTTTTTCTACTGCTGTGTCCTGCCGGGAGGGAGACACCTGCCCCACTCCCCACCACCAGCTCTCCTCCCCCGGGTGGGGTTTTGCTGCCATTGTCTGAGAAGACATCCTAGATAAACCCACGTCCTCCAAGCTGAGCTGAAATGACAAGAAGCCTATTGCTGTAAAACTGAGCTGCTTTTTAGCTCAGGCCAGGAAAGCACTTTCTAACCATCAGAAATGCCGGGGAATTAAATAGGGGGATGAGTTCCTTGCCATGGGAGGTGTGCAGGAGTACTGTGGGGACATCAAGGAGAGGATTCAGGCATCAGGTGCCAGCTGGCATGCAGGCTGCCCTCCCTGGAGCTGTGATTCCTGGCCATCAGTGGGGACCACACCTGCCAGCTGTGGGCCTTCTGCAGGGGTGCAGGTGAGGGCACAGGATACATGCGCTGCCTAACCTGAGGGTGGCGCTGCTGTTTAGTGTCTCCACCAGCAACTGGAAGTGATCCCAGGCTATGAGGAGCTGCTGGCTGACATTGTCAATATCTGCGTGGATTACTACGAGAACAAGATGTACCTGACCCCTAGTGAGAAACACATGCTCCTCAAGGTAAAACGCCCTTGAGGCCACACCCATGGGGCCTGGGCTTACCCTCTCACCTTCTTCTTATTAAAAATCCTTTTTAAAAAACAATGTTTCTTTTTTTCTTAAACATTGATACAGATCTTACTGCACAGAATGGTTTGTAACTTGTTCCTTTCCTATAGTATAATATACCATAGTCACCTTTCCAGATGTCATTAAGGCTATTTCTACAATGTTATGTTTAATGACTGCCAAGTATTCCATTGTTTTGGAACATTGTCCTGTAACATATCCCCTGTGGTTGGATATTTGTTTGCTAAACTTCATTGAACACCCTTGTAGCAGTTTTTGTGCACATCTTTTTGTCAAGCCCAACTTCCTAGAAGAGGATTTGCTGGCTCAAAGGGAAAAACAGAATAAACCTTTTTTTTTATTATTATTTCAATAGTTTTTGGGGACCAGGTGTTTTTTTGTTGCATGGAAAAGTTCTTTGCTGGTAATTTCTGAGATTTTGGTGCACCTGTCTCACAAGCAGTGTACGCTGTACCCAAAGTGTAGTCCCTCACCCACCTCCCTGCCTTGTCCCCAATTCTCCAAAGTCTATTATATCATTCTTATGCCTGGGCACCCTCGTAGCTTAGCTCCCACTCATAAATGAGAACATACAACATTCTGTTTTTTCGTTCCTGCGTTACTTAACTTAGAATAATAGCCTCCAACTCCATCCAGGTTGCTGTGAATGCCATTATTTTGTTCCTTTTTATGGCTTAGTAGTATTTCCTGATGTGTATGTAGAACACATTTTCTTTATCTGCTTGTTGGTTGATGGGCATTTAGGTTGGTTCTATATTTTTGCAATTGTGAATTGTGCTGCTATAAACATGTGCGCAAGTGTCTTTTTCATACAATAACTTCTTTTCCTCTGGATAGACACCCAGTAGTAGGATTGCTGGATCAAATGGTAATTCTGCTTTTAGTTCTTTAAGGAATCTCCATACTAGAAAACAAAATAAATCTTCAAGCTTTTGCTACATTTTGCCAAAGTGATCACAATTGTTTCATCAGTTTACACGTTTCATTCCAGAATTGTCATATTTATTGTTTTGAAAAATCTGGAATATACAGCAAAGCATAAAAAAAATTAAATCTCTCACAATCTCTTCACCAAGAATTAACACTTTTAGCATTTTCTTTTCCAAGGTGGAGTCTCATTCTGTCTCAGGCTGGAGTGCAGTGGCACAGTCGTGGTTCACTGCAGCCTCTAACTCCCAGGCTCGAGCGATCCTCCCACCTGAGCTTCCTGAGTAGCTGGGACTATAGGCACATGCCACCTCACTCAGCTATTTTTTTAAAACAATTTTTTGTAGAATCAAGGTCTTCCTATGTTGGCCAGGCTGGTCTTGAACTCCTGGGCTCAAGCAATCTGCCCTCCTCAGCCTCCAAAAGTGCTGGGATTACGTGCATGACCCACTGCGCCTGGCCTACTTTCAGCACTTTTATATATGTCCTTCTAAGTTTTTTGCTATGCTTATATATTTTCAAAATTTGCAATCTGCATGACCATGTATCCATTTTATCTCATGTGACTAAATTTATTTGGCGATGTTATGCTGCTGTGAAATAATGTGATTTCCATGAGCCTTCCTTAGCCATTATTCCATTGTTAGCTTAGGTTGTCTCTAACTGATACCTCACAATTGTAGCACTGACGTGAACAGCCTTTTCCCATTCTTTATACACGCTGCAGAGCCCCTTTTGATTCTGTCCCAGATCCTCACTTCTCAACCTTCTGGTGGTTTTTCCTTTTTTTTCTCCTTCAGCGTCTCTCCTGCTATTCTGAGAATCCCAGCCCCGTGCTGGTGCTCCTGTCTTACATGTCTTAGTACCTCAGTTAAGTTTGCAGGGCTGGGTGGCTTTGAGACTTGTTCACTCTGGCTTGCTCCCGACCGTCAGAAATCCAGAGAAGCCAGTCACAGTTCACACACCCCTCTCACCCCTGGTGCTCTGCCTGAGCGGTTGCTGTAGACTTTCCACAAGCTAAGTCACTACCTACCAGCCCACCAAGTAGTCTTAATGTGGCTTTCACATTCTCTAGAGTTCCACACCCGGACTTCCCTGCCTTCTTCCCTCTCTGTTCCCCGCCCTCTTCAATCTGGCCTTCACATGGTTTTGCCACATGGGTAGTTTGTATTAGTGAACTCAGATGCCACCATCGGGCACTGTCTGCTCTTACGCAGAAAAGGATGAAGTTCATTCTGCAGAACAAAATATACCCACAGAGTGGCTCACGCCTGTAATCCTAGCGCTTTAGGAGGCCAAGGTAGAAGGATCACTTGAGCCCAGGAGTTTGAGACAACACAGTGGAACATGATCTTTATAGACAAATACAAAAATTAGCCAACGGTGGCATGAATCTGTAGTCACAGCTTCTCAGGAGGCTGAGGTAAGAGAATCGCTTGAGCCCAGTAGGTTGAGGCTGCAGTGAGCCGTGATCATATCACTGCACTCCAGCTTGGGCGGCGTGGTGGGGGAACAGAGTGAGACCATCTCAAAAAAAAAAAAAAAAGTAAATGCACCCACAGGGGAAGCAACCCTAGCAGTACCCTGCTGCATCCTGTTCATGTCAGATGAGAAATAGAGGCACAGAGAGAAGTGACTTTCTCACGGTCACACAGCTGCTCAGGTCCCCTTCTGCATACATTTTAAAAGGAGCAAAACAAGCCAAGCCAGCATTCAAGAAACTGTTAGAAGGGTTGGAATCAAGAATGTCAACCCACTCAGAGGGCAAATTCAGGAAGATTTTTTTTTAAATTAAAGTCACCAGCAGCTCTTGGAAATCTTTACATTGTCCTTTCTGTGGAGAAAGAGGTGGATACTTTCACATTCACTACCTGTTCAAGTATTCATCAGATGCCTGTGTTGCGCCACACCCTGGGATACAGCAAGGAGCTAGGAGCAGCCCTTTCTCTCAGAAAGATCTAAATGCGGAAATGTCAACAGATTCTGTTCAGCTCCTGTCTCTGCTGCTTAGCTGTGTGGCCTTAGTGAGCTGTCTAACCTCCTTGTGTCTCTGATTCCTCATCTGTAGAACAAGGTTATTGCCGAGAACTTGACTTGAGAAAATAATGCTTATTAATGCTCTGAGCACAGACTCAGGCCCATAGTAAGGGCTGAAGAAGTAGCTGCCATAGTAATACACTAAATTTCTGTTTGAAATTAGACTTCTATTTCCTGCCTTTATTTGAAGATGCATAGGTGTTTATAATATAATGTGCGTCTCTACCGGGTGTGTGTGTGTGTGTGTGTGTGTGTGTAGGACATATACAGACTTACATTTTTGTTTTTAAACTTTTCCAGTGGATGTGATTAGTTTCTATGCTGTGCCTCCTTCTCATTCTAGGTGATGGGCTTTGGCCTCTACCTAATGGATGGAAATGTCAGTAACATTTACAAACTGGATGCCAAGAAGAGAATTAATCTTAGCAAAATTGATAAATTCTTTAAGGTCAGCAACTGGGGCTGGGGCTGGGCAGAGGGCTGAGGTTACCAGAGCTCAGATGTCTTTGGGGGAAAGGGATGAAATGAGCCAGGAAACTGTCATTTTTTTTAATTGAGCTGTAGCTCCAAAGATCCCAAGAGTAGGAAGAGGGAGAGAATAGAACAGCAGGGCCTCCAGCTGCCATCGATGGAGGCATTTATGCCCTAGAAGGCTGTTGCATGAAAGCCACACATAGTTCCAAGTTTCAGGATTCAGCTGGGATTTGGCTAGGAGGAGGCCCTATGCTTCTTTTTGAATGCTGCTTTTTTTTTTTTTTTTCTGAAGTCCCTTGTCACTTAAAGAGGTGCATCCCAGAAGACAGCACCTGCTCTAATTTCCAGTATAAATCAGAGCTCGCAGAAGTAGAATGATTAAAGACTGGATTTTAAATTGGTTGACATTTGTAAAATCACAGGCTCTCACCTGGTACACCAGGGGCCACCTCAGCTTGCCCTTACCTCTGGAGAGAATGCCTCAGCAACATCCGTCATCTACCCACTCTATTTCAGTGCCTCTGAGAGTTGATCTTTTGGCTCCAGATCTTTAAAAATTTGCAGTTAAACTAAGCCTCTTAGAATTTTGCAGAGGAATCTTACACTTTGGAATTAACTTCCCATGTTCTCAATTTATTCTAGCATTGGGCACTGTGGGCTTGGAGCAAGCCTGAGAGGTCAGACGTGGGAAAGCCCAGATTAATATTCACAGCAAAATTCCTTAGTGGTGTGACATGCAGGGCACTAGATTGGGCCTGAGTCCCACTGACTCTTCAAGGTTAAGGAAAAGGAACATAAGTCACTAAGAGGAATCCTGTGCCTTGGCTTTGCTTGTTTTCAAGGGTGGAACTTTTACTTTTCTCTAGAGTTGCCCCAAATGAAAATAGGGCTCATTTTGGGAGACCCTTGCAAAATCTTTCCTAAGTCAGCATGAATGAGATGAGGGTCGAAGAAAGAGAATACAACCCTTCCCTTGGCAGGCCTGGGTATAAGTCTGGCTCTGCCACTTAATAGCTGGATGACTTTGGGAAAGTCGCTAAATCTTTTTTGACTCTGAAACTGAGTTCCAAGTCTGGAAAATGTGAATACCAAGGGTATGGGCTCTGTAGGGTTGCCTGGAGGATTCAGTGGGGTTACAATAGATGACTCAGAGCCCTGGGTTGTATAATCCTGGCTTCTTGACTTCTAGCTGGTCTGACTTTGTGAAAAATCACTTAAGCTGTTTAAGCTTCGGTTTCTTCTCTGAAATGGGAAAGATAATAGTACAGGCTTCACAGCGCTCTTGTATGGCTTGAGATACTGTTTTTAAAGTGCTTGTCGTAGTACCTAGTGCGTGAGAAGCACACGATAAATACCAGCCTCCCTGCCATTTGCCTTGGTTTTTGGTCTGGAGTTGTCTGCCCTCTGATGTTAGGTATTACTATGATTTTAATTGCTTTGAAAGTACAGACTTTCTCAGGAAGACTAACAGCACTCAGACACCTGCTTCTAGCCCAGAATTCATAGCAGCAAGGATGCTTTAAGCCAGGGAAGATTGGAGCAGAAAGGACCCTGCACTGGACAGCCGTCCATCCAATCCTTGGCCTTCACCCATGCTGTTGGCTGAGTGACCTTGGACAAGTCACTTTGCCTCTCTGGGCTCCATTGCCTAGAACATAGAGTTGGTTGGAGGCAGGGGAGGACCTGTACACGACTAGGGTTCCTTTTGGCTTCAGAGTCACATGGTAGCATCATTGGAAGCAGAAACTAGGGGTCGGCCCCCAGGCATACACAGAGGCGTGCCTCCCCCGGTGGGGTGGCAGCGAAGGCGGCCGCCCCAGCCCCTCCTCAGCATCTCACGAGCTGTGTTTGCTTCCTTTGCAGCAGCTGCAGGTGGTGCCCCTTTTCGGCGACATGCAGATAGAGCTGGCCAGATACATTAAGACCAGTGCTCACTATGAAGAGAACAAGTCCAAGTGAGTGCCTGCCGTAATGTCTCTCGGCTCCCGCAAGGATGCCCAGCCCGGGCAGGGAGCCGAGGGGCCACTTCAGCCCCTCCTCCCTCCCCAGAGTCCTGGGCAGGTGGATTCCATCAGAATACAGGCGCCGGCCGGAGGGGAGCCGCGAGGGTGCTCTGAGCCCTTTTGTATCCGCCCTTTGCTGCCAGGTTCAAAAGGGCTCAGAGCACAGCCACGCCCCTTGTCCAGCCCAGCAGTGACTCGCACGTCCTTGCAGCAGGACAGCAGGAGTCCACCTCCTCCTCTGGAGGAGTGGCCAGCCCTCAGTGGTCTGGTGAGGAGAGGTGGCGTTGTTCCTCCTCATGCTGATTCTCTCAGGTTAGATGACCGTGTGCTAAGTCCATCGTGGAGTCGTGAATTGGGTGGGCAGCCTCACCTTCAGCCACTTGATAAACCACAATTCTAGGTCATCTGTGCAAAGGCCCGGGGTGTCAGTGCCTCACTGAAATTGGGGGGCTCCAACCTCGGCTGCCCCTTTGGTCTCTGAGGCTGTTAGGGAGGTTCCTTCTATGTGCTTCTCACCCAGAGTTGTGGCTTTTCCACACAGAGGGGAACCAGCTGTCCTTTAGTCGAGGGTGAGTGTATTGGCATCTTAAAAAGATAGAAATGGAGTGTCCTTGAACTGCATCTGCCTGGAGCCTCTGCAAATGAGTGTCCGAAGGAAGCTCGCGTAGTCGCTTCATCACCCTCTGGCTGCCAGCGCGTGAGGGGGTTTGCAGGAAAAGCAGGGAATGGAGAATGCTGAACTCATTCCTCAGCCCCCTGCCTGACTTCCCGACCCGCTGAAGCTGGCTGGGAGCAGAGGCTGGGGGAGTGACGGGGGCGGGGTGTGAGGGGCCGGGTGCTCCCCTCTCCACAGGTAACTCTCTGAGTGATACTGAAGGGAGGCCTGAGGAAGGCTGTCACTGTTCTGCTGTTCTTATGAGGGGTATGTCAGGGCTCCTTCTGAAATACTAAATTCTCCCTAGAATCTTTTTTCTGCCTTGTCTGGTGCTTGTGCTTCGTCTGTCTGCTGGGTCACCAGCACCTGAGGGTGGAAGAGGGGGTGGTGGTTTTTCTCTTGGGCATGGAGAGTGAAGATGTTCATTCATTCATTTCCTCTCTGACTTAGGATGGTTTTCCTAATGACATCTTTTCACAAGGAGTGGAAAAGAGGCAGAGGGAAGGAGGAAAGAGAGTGGAGAGAGAAGGAGAGAAGGGGGCGAAAGGTAGAGGGGGTGGGTGGAGGGAGGGGCCACCCCCATGTCTCAGAGTGACCCTGGCTTCCCCCACCACGTGTGCTTCCATGTTGCCAGGGCACTGTTGGAAAAGAGGCACAGTCACATTCAGATTTCCGCAATCTCAGCCCAAAGGCCCCCCAAAGCCAGCTTCAGCTGCAGAGTGTGCTGTCAGAGTGGGTAGGCTGGTTTTGGAGGTTGCCCACCTTGCTTTTTCTGTGCTTGGATTCCACCCCTTTGTAGCCCTAGAGACGCTGTCTTCCCTCCCTTCTCACATTACTGGTAAGTATTATGGACCAGGTATCTGGAAAGGCCTGCAGTTGGGTCCTAGATGAGGCCAGCCCCAAGGAGGAGGAGGAGGAGGAAGGACTGTTCCACTAGGCCTGAAGCTCCCACAGTGTTGGACTTAGCAGGCTCTCTTGCTGAGGCGGCTGGGATACCACGTGGTGTTACCCAGGGGAGTTGGCCATGTGGGCTGAGCACCAGGAGCAGCTAATGCCTGTCCCACCCAGGCACCTGAGGCTGGGACCCTCTCTGACCCCGTAATTTTCTACCCAGGTGGACGTGTACCCAGAGCAGCATCAGCCCCCAGTACAATATCTGTGAGCAGATGGTTCAGATCCGGGATGACCACATCCGCTTCATCTCCGAGCTTGCTCGCTACAGCAACAGTGAGGTGAGCACACAGGCTGCTGGGAAGCAGGCCCATGGGCCCAGGGCCAGAAGGGGTAAGGAGCAGCCAGGAAAGAACGTGGATCCACGGAACACTGGAGAGTAGGAGGGAGGGAGGCAGGAGGGTAAAGTGCCAACAGCAGGGGTTTTAGAGCCAAGCAGACTGGGGTGAATTCCGTGGTGCTGCTGCCCTTTGCAAGTTATTCAACATCTCTCTGCTTCAGTTTCCTCATCTGTGAAATGAAGGTGATAACAGTATCTATCCTGAAAGGTTCATTGAGAGGATTAAAAGATATGGCAGATAATAAAGGCATGGTGATGGTTAGTTCTGCCTGTACGTGGTAAGTGATGCAAACCATCGCCACGCTGGATGGCAAGAAAACAGAACACGCATACTCATAACATTACCTAAATGTTTTTAAACTACACAGCAATAAATTATCATTGTAAAAAAATATCACTAATATACTTAAGGGCAGATGAAGGTCATAAAAATCTCCACTAATACCAATAATTACATTTCACTTAATTTTTCCTTTTTTAAAAACTTTTTTTTTTTTAATGGAGACATGATCAGTGCACAAACCTCAGGAAAGAACACAAATAAGCAAAAGGAGAGAAAATCACATAAAATCCTACCATCCCAGAACCAACGAAGACTGGTATTTGGATGTATATATTCTTCTGGTTCTCATCCCATACATACCCTCCTAACACATGAATATGCTGTTTGAAAAACACTGATCCTGGCCAGGCGCGGTGGCTCAAGCCTGTAATCCCAGCACCTTGGGAGGCCGAGACGGGCGGATCACGAGGTCAGGAGATCGAGACCATCCTGGCTGACACGGTGAAACCCCGTCTCTACTAAAAAATACAAAAAACTAGCCGGGCGAGGTGGCAGGCGCCTGTAGTCCCAGCTACTCGGGAGGCTGAGGCAGGAGAATGGCGTGAACCCGGGAGGCGGAGCTTGCAGTGAGCCGAGATCTGGCCACTGCACTCCAGCCTGGGCGGCAGAGCGAGACTCCGTCTCAAAAAAAAAAGAAAAGAAAAACACTGATCCTGTGACTCAGATTCCTTTATTACATAGCACTCGTGGGTGACTGTGCACTGACCCACGTATGCTCACTGCTTCCACCATGTGGCTAACAGCCATGGTGACTCTGCTTTACAAACCCCAACTCAGGAGATGCCTTTGATCACAGAGCAACGTACCTGAAATGGGGACAGTCTGACAAATGCAAGGAGTTGTGGCCATTAGACCATGACTTGTAGTCATTAGACTTGTGGCCCACAGGGACCAAGGTCAAGCCCAGACCTTTAGCTTTCTAAACATATGTACCAATCAATTGAACTGAAGTTACAGGAATAACTTATTCTTTATTTAAAATTTCTTTAAAAAATTTTTTTAAATATATTATTTCTTTTTTAAAAATAGAGGCAGGATCTCAATTATGTTGCCCGGGCTGGTCTCGTACTCCTGGACTCAAATGATTCTCCTGCCTCAGCCTCCCCAGGTGCTGGGATTACAGGCATGAGCCACTGCCCCCCGCCAGAGCTCTTAATTCCTACTCACATTTTGATGTGGTCTGAGAATGAGTCTGGCCAAAGATGTTTTTTAAAATTATATGCTCTATACATGTTGATTCTCATTATTCACAGGAGTTCTGTAAAGTGGTCATGAACTCTGAAGTAGCAAATACTAAATCATTGCCCCAAGAAGAAATCAGAGTTACAGTTCTGTGAGCCTCTGGTCACAACATTTTCATCAACTGATCGTTATATAACCTTGTTTTATACATGCTTCTGTTTGAAGACACTTGATGTGATCTCTACTCTTGATTCATTAGCTCATGACCAACAGCACAATAACTCACGCCTGAACAAAGCCGATCTAGAACACGTATTTTTTTTTTCCATAAGGCATGTTACAGCTTTCTTGCACAGAGGAACACTATATAGCGCATTAGCTCTAAGCTTGGGGGCCATTTTAAATTGAGCAGTTGGAGTTAAAAGCACAAAAATACAGAAAACATGGTACTAAATAGACTTCAAAAAAGACACTTGTTTACTATATGAGAGCTGAAACAAGGCAGAGTCACTTTGTCCGACTTCAGCTGGGAGTGGGTGTATGTCTGCAAATGACTGAGAAATCACCATGAGTGTTGATTTTGGGGTTACAAATAAATTTTAACCAGTAAGAGAATTCACAAATACAGAATCCGCCAATAAGGAGGACTGGCTGTATATGTATATGTGTGTATGTACATATACACACACACGGAGTATGTTTGTGCATATGCACATATTCTGTATCATTGTGGAATATTATATAGATGTTTATCCACTGCCTTTCAATCTGTGAGTCATGTCTGATGAGTTGTGAAATCAACTTAGTGTTTGTGATTAGCATTTTTATATAAGTATAGAATAGAAAATCAGAAGGAATCCCATATATTAAGAGTAAGATTGCTTTGTAAAAAATATTGTTGAGGCTCTGTGTGACAGCTCACGTCTGTAATCCCACCACTTTGGGAGGTTGAGGCAGGAGGATTCCTTGAACCCAGGAGACCAGCCTGGGCAACACAGTGAGACCCTGTCTCTAAAAGAAAAAAAAAAGAAAAAAAATTGTTGCATACATATATTTAATATCTGTATGTAGATATATGTTCATGAGTTACCATATAGTGTGCACTTCCTACAGTGAATGCGGTCAGAGTTTGAAAATTGCTGCCCTGTAATACTCCAGGGTGGTTATGAGTGGGGCTCTGGCATCACCACCTGAACCCAAACCTTCAGTGATTTATAAACCACATGGCCTTCAGCAAGACACTTGTCTGAGCCTCAGTTTATCTGTCAAGGGGATGTAATAATAGCACTTCCCTGCAGTGTTCTTGGGGGAATCAATGAGATAACATATAAAAGTGTCAGGCACATAGACCGTGAGTATGACACTTGATGCTCCCCAGGTGGTGACGGGCTCAGGACTGGACAGCCAGAAGTCAGACGAGGAGTATCGCGAGCTCTTTGACTTAGCCCTGCGGGGTCTGCAGCTTCTATCCAAGTGGAGCGCCCACGTCATGGAGGTGGTAGGTGTCTCCGGGTAGAGGGCCTCACACTGACCTCTCTTTCTTTGGAATCTGCCTCCATCTCCCCCTAGCGCTGTCTTTTTAACAGATTTATGGAGTTATAATTCACATGCCGTACCATTTACCCATTTAAAGTGTAAGTTCGTCGGTTTTTAGTATATCCGCAGAGTTGTATAGCCACAGTCAAATTTAGAACATTTTCATCATTTCAAAAAGAAGCCCTGTGTTATATCCCCTCCCATCTCCCTAGCCCTTAACAATCTGCTTTCTACCTCTATAGGTTTCCCTATTCTGGATGTTTCACATAAATAAAATCATATGATATGTGGCTTTTTGTGTCAGGCTTCTTTTATTTTGCATACTTTCAAGGTTTTTCATGTTGTAGCATGAATTAGTACTTTATTCCTTTTTTTCAGCTGAATAATATTCCATTGCATGGATCCTCCACATTCTGTTTGTCCGTTCATCAGTTGATGGACATTTGGTTTGTTTCCACTCTCCCCAGTACTCTTGGAAGCTGGTTCATCCCACAGACAAGTTCTGCAACAAGGACTGTCCTGGCACTGCAGAAGAATATGAGAGAGCCACGCGCTACAATTACACCAGTGAGGAAAAATTTGCCTTCGTTGAGGTAGGTGAGACTCCCTGCATCTCCCTCTGTCCCTGAGGCTGTAGCTCATGGTGGTTCCTGCATAGTTCTGAGCAAGAAAACAACATTGGTTGCCCCAATTTGCATGCTCCTCCCTGTCCTCCCATCTAAATTAATTTGTCAGAAGTTATTCTGTTACTCAGAATTGATTAGAAACTCATTCTGTTCTTAAAAATCCAAAGAAAAACATCCATTCCACTGGAAAAATGGGCACGAAGAAACCAACAGAAGAAACAAACACAAATGGCTAAAAGAGGTATGAAAAATGCCCAAAGTTATCAGTGGTCAAAGAGCTACAGATTGGAATAAGATGGGATACAGTGTTTACCATCAGGATAGCAGAGATTTGACAGCTGGGTGATGCCTGTTGCAAGTTAAATTGCAGGAAATAGACATTCTCATGTCTTTAGTGGTCAGTCTACATTTTATAGGCTTTCTATGAGAGCAATCTGATTATATGTACTCTCGTTTTTAATGTGCATACCCTTTGGCCAAGTTCTTCTTCTGGGAATATATCCCAAGGAAATAAGCCAACTGTGCAGAGATATATGTACATGGATATTTATCACAGTGTTGTTTATAATACCGAAATATATGGAACAACTTAAATGTTCTTCAATATGGAACCAGGTAAATAAGTTAAGACTCAGGTATATCGTTGCATACTGTGCAGTCTCTAAAAAAGATATACCATGGCTCACGCCTGTAATCCCAGCACTTTGGGAGGCTAAGACGGGTCGATCAGTTGAGGTCAGGAGTTCAAGACCAGCGTGACCAACATGGTGAAACCCCATCTCTACTGAAAATACAAAAACAATTTAGCCAGGCGTAGTGGTACACACCTGTAATCCCAGCTACTCGGGAGGCTGAGGCAGGGGAATCACTTGAACCCGGGAGGTGGAAGCTGTAGTGAGCCAAGATTGTGCCACTGCACTCCAGCCTTGGCGACAGAGTGAGACTCTGTCTCAAAAAAAATAAAAAGTAAAAAAGATATACCTACGTGGAAGGCTACGCTCAGCATATTGTTAAGTTAAAAAAGAAATAGTTAAAGAACAGCATGTCTGTAGTTTTCATGCATACAGGGAAAAAGCAAAAATATATCTAGAAATAAAGATGCATATACACATAAATGTGGATATTTTTAAGTATGTAAAGAAATATGTAATATATCTAAATACATATTATCAACATATAAAAAATAAAACTCCAAATATAGACATTTAGACCAAAAACAGAACAACATATAAAATGATTCCACTTATACCAAAATATAATATACTTTTATATATTTGTGGAAAACTGAAGGGCATAAATATTTATGATGTATACCAAACCATGAACAGTAGTAATTTCTGGAAACAGGACTGTCTGATTTATACCTTTTTGTATTGTATTTTGTTTGATTACAAAATGATGTTTCTATTTGGGAGGAAAACTCCTTTACACTAGGTTGTGAGTGACAGCTATTTCTTTGAGGACCATTTGAAACCTACAGGAGACGAATCTAGAAATCAGAGACCTGGATCCCAGCCCTGGGCCCTCTGGTCACTTCAGCTCTCAGAGCCTCAGATTCCTTATCTGTAAAATGGAGCTAATCATTTCTCCCCTGCCCCATCCCAGGGTTATTATGGAGAATCAAACAATAATTGTCAAGTAAGATAATGAATGTAGATGAGCTCTGAAAACTTACAGGGTCATACAGATGTAAGAGGTTAGAGTCATTGTCTCTCCAAGTTCACTTTAAAGGACTGAGGCTCAGTGGCATAATTTCAGAAAGGAGAAAAATCATAATCACACTTTACATTGTCCTAAGTGGCCCCAGACCCCTTGGCACTTCCATTACTAACTGGCAACCTGGAAGAAAGTTTTGCAGTCATCTCTACAAAGTCATCCTGAAGCCTGTTTAAAGTGAGACAGTCAGAGGGTAAATGCAACTTTATAAAACTATTTTTGCACTTATGTCCTTAATAAAAGGGATGCATATGCACTGTAAGTGATTTAGAAGATGCTACCCCAACCCCACTTCTACCTTCACCTTCCCACAACCTCATATCATCATCCAAGCACAACCACCAAGAACATGTCACTCGATTTCCTTCTAGTCATTACTGTGCTATACATTGAGAGGTTTTATCATTTTTATCTCATTAATAAAAACATGTTTAAAAAAATAAAAAAGAAAAATAGTTCAGTGTGGCCTTTAAAAATAAAACAAAGTGAGAGTAGTAACCTGCCTGCACCATGCCTTTCCAATCTGAGTCCCCAAATAGGAAACACCATTCAACTTGTTAAGCGATTCCTTGTAGTATTTGTCTCCCTAGTTCTAACGAGACTATTTCTTGGTTTTTCAATTTATGACATTTCGTATTGATTTTCTACTTTGGGAAATGAGGATATAGCTATCTCCTTCCTACCTCCCGTCCCTGCAACACACCTGGTTTCCTTCCCCCATCTTCCCATCTTGGTAATTTTACACTTTTTGGTAAAAATCAATAGTTACCTTATTATTAGTATAACCAAGTAACTATTGTCCATCACTGAGCCACATGATCTAATGTGAATACCTTTATTTTCTTGCACAACTTTTTGTTCTTCATAGAATTAGCAATACTTTATTTTTTGTTTTGTTTTCTATGAGTCTATCAAAAAGGCAACACCAAATATACCAACAAAATGTAAAACTCCTTACAAAATAGTCCATCACCGTCATCATTTGATGAGTTTTGATATTATTCTTTTTTTCTTGGAGCCATTCTTCCACAAGCCCTCTTCTTTCCAGTCTGCATGGGTTTGTCTCTAGACCAGCCCAGCCACTGATCGAAGAGTCTCCTCATTATGTATTATCTTGAGAATTCTCTTTACCTCTGTCCTGTCTTGGATCCCATTCATATATCTTCCTCTGTGAAGTATTGAGATCTTTTGCCCATTTTTTAAAAGTCGGGTTTCTGTCTTCTTATTACTGAATTGTGAGAATTTGTTCCATATTTTAGATTACAAGTCTTTAGTCAAATATATGTCGCAAATAATTTTTCTCATCAGTGACTTTGCCTTTTCATTTTTGTAAGGGTGCCTTTTGAAGAGCAGCTGTTTTACATTTTGATGAAGTCCAGTTTATCAGTTATTTGGTGGTTTGTGATTTGGGGGTTTCAGCTAAGAAATCTTTGCCTTGTCTAGAGTTGCAAAGATTTTTCCCTTAGATGCAACAGGCCTGCCCACTCCTCTGTGTTTGGAGTTAGTCTGAGACATCTTCATTATCTACTCCTTCCTTTGTCCTGATGTCTCCTAGTTACATCTGTAGCCAGGAGCCCAGATTCTGTTATGATCTAACAGTCCTCTAATGCTTCTTTCCCATTATTTCTCTGCACCAAAACTTATCGCCAACAAAATTGTTGTACTGTTGGTGCCACTGAAAACCATCACCTCCTGAGTTGTTTTCATACCAGTTCTATCTAAAAATGTTCTTTTTCTTCCTTTAAGTTTTAGAGAAAAAAAAACAGGCTTAGGATCTAAGCTCATTCATTCATTTATTTGTTCCTTTTCAACAAAAAATGTGTCTGCCCACCATGAGCCCAGACACTGGCAGTTGGGTGTGCACAGCATAGCTGGGCCCTGTCCTATGTGTTTCCAGTCTGGTGTAGAAGGTGGAACATGCCATTATGGGTGTGATCTGTGTGGCAGTTGTGAGGTGGACGATCCGCCACATGTCTTTGCCTCTGAATTCTGAATCAATTGAGAAATTAATGTTAGAGGCCAGTGGAGTCAAAGGCTCAGACTTACTGCTGGTAAAGCTGAACTAGATAATGTGGTTTTCACCCAACGCCACACCAGTCTTCCTATGCCTCCTACATCTCATTAAACTTGCCACTGGGTAATAGGCAAAGCAGCTGCATAGATACACGCTTCCCTTCCTCGGGGTGGGCAGGGGATGGTCACTGCAAGAAGTCGCCAGAAACCTAGAAGGGAGGCCACATACTTGCAGGCAGGCAGGTCCCAAAAGAGCGAGCCAAGGTCAAGCCAGGCTCCTCTCATCACACACGCTTGAATCCCAATCTCTCCAAACAGATCAGTGAGTTAGGGTAAGGAGAAGGGAAATAGAGGAGTAGAGGCATTCTCCCCCATGACTTCTGCAGGAGAAATTTTGATCTTATAAACTCAAGCAGTAACTGGCTAAATGGTTTTAAAAACAAAGGTTGTAAAAATTCTTTAGAAAATTTTATGTTAAAAAAGTTCTATTTGATGTGGTCTGTGGGTGCCTGGTCTATGGAGGGGCCTTCAAAAGCCAGGGCACTTCTCAAAATGCTCAAATGGTGGCCCACGGGCCAGCTGCCATTTGTCAGCAGCGAGCAACAAAATCAGGAGCTCATGCCAGGATGAAAATCAGTTGGATTGCGAAGAATGCTGTTAGTTGAGCTGACATTTGTGTTTTGTAGCAAGACTGTCTCAATGATTGAAGCTAAGTGCTGATGTACGTACATTGTGGCACATGTCTCCTACCTAGCCATGCACTGGCACTTTGAGTAGCACTGGCCTTACGCCTCTGGATATCATTCCCCGCCTCCCCTGGTGAGGTGATGATGGGTAGTAGAGAGCTGGTGTGCTGGACATGGTGAACCTGACCCTTGGCCTCTTCCTGCCCAGGTGATCGCCATGATCAAAGGCCTGCAGGTGCTCATGGGCAGGATGGAGAGTGTCTTCAACCAGGCCATCAGGAACACCATCTACGCGGCATTGCAGGACTTCGCCCAGGTGACGCTGCGTGAGCCCCTGCGGCAGGCGGTACGGAAGAAGAAGAACGTCCTCATCAGGTGGGTTTTCAGATACCTTCAGGAGCATATCAGACATAAGTATGCCAGATACCCTTCAGAGAGGATGTCCTGGCTCAGCCACTGAACACCCACGGGTTCTTCCAGCAAGCTCTAGAGGGTTCTTTAGAAGTTTGGGCATTTGGGATGAATTAAGCCTTCATCTCTGGAAGTCCATATCCACTGCTATCTAGCTGTGTGAACTTGGTAAAGTTACTGACCTTCTCCAAACCTCAGTTTTCCTCATTTGTAAAATAGGGATTATTATAATCCCCACCTGCTGCTTGTTGGGATGATGAAATGAGATGGTCCACAGATAGACCTAAGCACATGTAGCATGGAGTAGGTATGCAGTACATCTAAGCTATTATGAAAACTAAGCACACACAGATTTCGTAAGACCAATGAGACTCCCCGATAACCAGAAAGGAAAAATAGACATCTTGCCTCACACAAGTTCTGTCTCACTTGATGGGCTCAGAGCTGAGTTCTCAAACATCCCTTGGACATCAGAACCATGTAGGACACTTGTTTAAGCACAGATTCCTGGACCGTACCTTAAATCTGTTAAACCAGAGTTTTGGAATGGGGGCAGAAATGAGCATGCTTTACAAGCACCCCAAGAATTCAAATGTGGGTAGTCCTGGGACACCATGGCCCCTAGACACACAAGCTTGTAGTGCCTTTTTCCCATGGTGAAACCTGGTCTAAGTCTTAGTTCTTCCTTCCCCAGTGTCCTACAGGCAATTCGAAAGACCATCTGTGACTGGGAGGGAGGGCGAGAGCCCCCCAATGACCCATGCTTGAGAGGGGAGAAGGACCCCAAAGGTGGATTTGACATCAAGGTGCCCCGGCGTGCTGTGGGGCCATCCAGCACACAGGTAAGCGGCTCCAGGCACAGGCCAGCTGCGTTGACTCAGAGGCCAGCCCAGCTATGGTAGGTCATCATGGCTGGCCATGGGTAGTGGGACTGGGAGCCATTGGTCAGGAGGGGCAGGGTTGAGTGGCTGCTCTGGTCTTATTCTGCCATATTGTTTTGATATAGGAAGGAGGACCACTGGCTTAAGATTCAGGAGACCTGGATTCTAGTCCTAGATACCTGTGTGACCTCGGGCACGTTACAGATCTCTCTGTGCCTCAGTTGTTTAAACCAGCTAATGGGGATAATACCACATCCACCTTGCCTGGCTATCTTCTAGTCCTATGAAGTATAGATTCCAAAGTGCAGGAGGAGGTTAAAGTGGAATCTATACACATCTATCCTGTCCCTCTTTAATAAGCCCTGGCCCTTTCCCCTAAAAGTTCTGCCTCTGACTTGCTGTGTGATCTTGGGCAAGCACCTTGAGCTCTCTGAGCTCTGACTATCTTCTCTGCAAAATGAAAACTTCGAATGAGATTGTGTTACTAACAAAATATCCCTTAGTTCCACATCCTTCCAAAAGTGCAAGTGTTGAAAGCCCTTGTCCCCTTAGAGGAAGTCCAGTATTTGGAAACACTCAGAGTTGCCAGCCAGAGCTTCTACGCAAGAGGTCGCCCGTGGCTTATCCAGAGCAGTCATAACATTACAGAAAAAAAGTCAATAATCTGAGTATCTCCGTTAAGTCCCTGCTACCTACTTAAGGCTAGGTAGTTTCTGGTAGTATTTTTGATGTGCTGGAAAAAGCAGATGGTTCTCATTGCGGGTTTAAGGGTCTCAGAGGCCTCACTTCCCATGACCTTTAAGCCTTTCTCTGCTCTCAGTCACCCGAGATGGACCATCCGAGGCCCACCCCCTGACCCTTCTCCCTGTGTGTGTGTCTGTGTCTGTGCTGGGGGCTGGGGCAGGGGAGAGGTGGGTTCTCGGCAGGGTCGTCTTAACTCCCCTTGGCTTGACAACCCTCTGCCAGTTTGCACCAATCTCACCGGCTGGTTGTAGAACGCCCCGAGGAAGCGTCTGCAAACAGTTCTGTGTAGTATCAAGGACTGAGGTCCGGGGAACACTGAGCAGGGCTTTCAGGTGTTTCTGTAAGTTTTAAGACATGAGTGAGCAGGAGACAGACAAGGCACAAAAGACACTGGAAAGGAGGAGGAGGGGGCTTAACAGGCAGAGAGAAAAGGAGAGGTGAGGAAGGGAGGATTTGTGTAGATGATGTGAGAGGGGTGGGTCACCAGCAGTAAATCCCCCCTCACCCCCAGCCTCCACCAGGTCATGCCAGGGTGGCACAGACATGTGGAATAGACTCCTAGACAACCAGAGCTGGGAGAGCTCTTAGAGGAACCTAGGCCCTCCCCGTATCTTGCAGATGGGGAAACTGAGGTCTAGAGAGGGGAAGTGACTTGTCCAAGTCACAAGGCGAGTCCCAGGTGGAGGTGGGACAAGAACCCAGGTCTCCTGACACCCACCCAGGGCTCTGGTATGGTCTGCAGGACGCAGCAGACACGGGCATCTTGCGTAGTTGGGATAGAGACTGGTTTGGTGAATTAAATGCTCTGTTAAGTAAAAGTACATGGGAAAAGAGTTCACCCTCTTATGGGTGAAACCAGTTTTCAGATCGTTAGAGTTGGACGTCAATCAGACAGCATCCACAACAGATTAGACTTGCATTCTTCCTTTGAGGACTTGAGAGGCCGTCATGAGAAGAGTGCTTCTCGGCTCTTAGGGATGATGAGACGGGCCCCCCAACAGGCCTGCAGATGGGGGACTGTCTGAGGCACTGACGGCCACCATGGCTGCTTTCCCACAAAGGAAGCCCTGTGGCAGGGATGGTGGGTCACGTTTCTGTGGCTGCCCTGCCCGCATCAGTGCCAGGTATGTGGTGGGGAAGATCCCAGGGAAGCTCCAGAGGCAGCGAAGACGAACGTGGTTGCTGGGAGGTTGGAGTGTCTCAGAGGTAGCCCCCGGCAGTCGGCAGTCGTGGCGGCTTTCCCACCGTATACAATACCTCTTGCTTTTCTCTCTCTCTCTCTCTCTCTCTTTCTCTCTCTCCCTCTTCCCTGTCTCTCCTGCCCTCCCGTTCCCTCTTCCTTCTCTCCTATCTGTGTCTTAGGCCTGCCAGTGGTCCCCGAGGGCTTTGTTTCACCCCACTGGTGGCACACAGGGCCGAAGAGGCTGCCGATCCCTGGTATCACACCGCCTGGCTGGGTGGTTTGGGTACCCTTCTCGAGGAGGCAGCAGGAATGGACTAGCCTGGCTCCTCAAGGCCCCTTCCAGCCCTAAGATTCACAGACAAATGATGTGGAGAGATCTAGATTAGCAAAGAGAACCACCCCACCGCACTTGCATCCTTTGCACTTAAGGCACCCTGTAAGCGGGAGTTAATTGTCTAGTAGCCTCCTGTGTAAGTACCAATGTTAACCCGCCTTCCGCCCCGGACTTCAGCAGGCTGTGCAGTGCAGCCGATGCCACCAAGGGGGCGCCATTGCTCAGCCACGGGGTCAAAACGCTGAGGATCAGGAACAGGTGTGGGAGGGGGTTCGTTCTGATCTTATCCCATTTCTCAGTTCCTCAGAATGTTAGTTCTGAAAGGGACTGGTGTGAGAAGGCATCTGGTCCAACCCCCTCATGTTACATGAGACAACTGAGGCCCAGAGTGGGGGCTTTGTTGCCTAAGGTCACACAGCAAATCAGCAGCAGTGCCTGGCCTTGAACCCCGGTCTTTTGACTCCCAGTCCAGTGCTCCGCCCATGGCATCTGTGGCCCTCTGGGAAAACAGGGAGTGACTCCAGGGTGACATGTAATGAGGTTCTCCTCTGATATACACACCCTTGGCCAAGCAGAGCAGGGAGCCACCTGCTGTGGCCAGGCCCACCGGCCCAGGGATGTCACGGGGCCCGGGTTGGCCATGAAGCTTTTCACAGTTCCACATTTACTTCTCAAACCCTAAACTGGTGCTTCCTTAGGACAATGCTTTTTAAGAGCAGACATCTGCAGACAAGAATAAATACATAAATACAACACGAAGCAACCTCTTCCCCTGGGGTGGAGGGCCAGCTTCTGACCTTCTCATCTTGCCTTCTTTTTCAAGCTGTACATGGTGCGGACCATGCTTGAATCGCTCATTGCAGACAAAAGCGGCTCCAAGAAGACCCTGAGGAGCAGCCTCGACGGACCCATTGTCCTCGCCATAGAGGACTTTCACAAACAGTCCTTCTTCTTCACACACCTGCTCAACATCAGTGGTGAGCTGCATCCCACCCCTGCTGAGGCATGGAGGGAGGGGACGAAGGGCTCAGAGCCACTAAGACCACCAAGCCAGGCATGGCAAAGGGACGTGATCGTTGACCCTAAGGACGTGATCGTTGATATCACCGCCAAGGAAAACACACACACTTTCCAGTGGGCTTTTGGAGCTGGGAAAGGCCAGGTTCAACTCAGCTATTCTGACCTAGCTAAATGTGTCCGGGAGATACCTGTGGCTAATCTGTCATAAAGTCCTTAGTAGAGAGGGATCAAAACCAAGAATATGCACATATAGACACATGGATGCTAGACTTGCTACTCAGCCGCAGCCGAGCGCTAAGTAGTACTTGCTGCTGCCAGCAGGGGAGGCTCTCGAGCTGCATCCCAGTCCTGTGTTCTTCACACTTCCTCTCCTTTTAGTAAGATGTATGTCTAGGGCAGAGGAAGAGTAGTATCTCAGGGACGTGAGTCTTCGTATGTCTGCTGGGATTGAAAAGAGTGATGACTGTAACAAACAGTACATTCTTCTCCATTAGAGAGTAGCCTGGGAAGGGCCTTCAAGGCCTCTAAACTGTATGGGATCTACGAATTAACACACACAAGAAGTCAAGGAGCCACAATCCAACTGAAAGTGGGCACTTGGGGGCCTATCTTGACACTGACACTGTATTTGTGTAATGAACATACTTTTGTTTTGTTTTGTTTTGTTCTTTGAGACGGAGTCTTGCTCTGTTGCCCAGGTTGGAGTGCAGTGGCACTATCTCAGCTCACCGCAACCTCTGCTTCCCAGGTTCAGGCTGGAGTGCGGTGGTGTGATCTCAGCTCATTGCAACCTCTGCCACCCAGGTTCAAACAATTCTGCTTCAGCCTCCTGAGTAGCTGGGATTACAGGCATGCACCACTATGCCTGGCTAATTTTTTTTTTTTTTTTTTTGTATTTTCAGTAGAGACGGGATTTTGCCGTGTTGGCCAGGCTGGGCTCAAACTCCTGACCTCAAGTGATCTGCCTGCCTCAGCCTCCCAAAGTGCTGGTATTATAGGCATGAGCCGCTGCGCCCAGCCATGAGCGTACTTTTCAAGCTTAGGTTGCCGGTTTTCAGGATGACTTTGTAGGAGGGTGATGGGAACTATAGGGGCATCTAAAGCTCTAAAACATCACTGCCTTCTCTTCTCCCCCGCCAGCCCACAACCACTGCCACTCAAGCTTAACAAATGCTATTTTCCAAGTACATATTAGGCTTGCCTTTAAGTAAAAGAGAGCAGGATCCTACTAATCAATATTAGTACCTGCTACATACCTAACACAGTAACAATAACAATGAAAATTAATAAAAACAATGAGAACTAAGGTCTTTTAGTGCTAAGAGTAACCCAAGGCTCATTCCCTTATGCTTTTCAGAAGCCCTGCAGCAGTGTTGTGACCTCTCCCAGCTCTGGTTCCGAGAATTCTTCCTGGAGTTAACCATGGGCCGACGAATCCAGTTCCCCATCGAGATGTCCATGCCCTGGATTCTAACGGACCATATCCTGGAAACCAAAGAACCTTCCATGATGGAGTAAGAGGCAGCATTGGGCCAGCAGGTGGCTCTTGGGGTGCAAGTGGAGGGCAGTTTACCAGGGAGCTCCGTTCTTTCCAGAAGGAAGCACTGAGTTGACAAGAAATGAGGCCATGTGCCCCACCACGGGGAAAGCTCAGACAGACAGAATCATTTAATTCAGCCTTGCAGATAAATTCTGAAGTTTCCCAGGCCAGCTGTCCTTCCTATGCTTTGTCAGCCTCATAACAGCTATGCTCAGAAAAGAGTAATCTCAGGAGCAGGAAGCTCGTATTCTTAACTGCCACCTGATGTCTTTTAGTCCCAGATACATGTTTACAAGTCCTGGTTTTATTTGCATCTTGGACTTCTTATTTCTTTGGGCTGACTGTAAAGTAAGTTGCTCCTAAGCGGTGGAGGCTCTGGGACCATCAGAGAGGGCTGAAAGATGGTCTTTTCCTGACTCTGAACTTGTTTCTATTTCCCAAGCAAGTATAAAACTGTCTTCCTTAAGGGAGGTCATTAGTAAGCGGCTGGCTGTGTTTTTCCCTCTTCAGGTATGTCCTCTACCCTTTGGATCTATACAATGACAGCGCCTACTATGCTCTGACCAAGTTTAAAAAGCAGTTCCTGTACGATGAGATCGAAGCTGAGGCAAGTGACGTGCTTCTCCTTTGGCTCCTTTAATCTTGTTCCAAATTCCGGACTTTTCCAGTTTTTTGCTATTAGCATGAAGTAGGAGTATCAGGGACTTGTTCTAGGAGAGGAATCTCTGTAATCATGGCCATCAGAAGGCCTGTGTAACCTTTGAGGGCAGAAGTACAAACTGAGACACCCAGTTCAGGACCTGCTGCCTTTCTCTTCCCACCCACAAACTCTGTGCTGCACCATGAAGGGCTTCATGTGCATGTGTGTAAATACCCAAGCTCTGCCTGTCAACTCTGCTCAGAAACAGTGACCCTCAGCCAGACCTAAAACCTATGGTCACACACACCCGTAGTGCAGTCCATCCTCAGAGGGGAGGCCAGAGAAGAGAGCACGTGGCCCTGGAAGAGGCTTGAGCTGCCTGTAGAAGGCTTCTCAGAGCTGGTTCTAGAAGGGGAGAATGGGGCCTGAGTGCACATGCCCACCTTGACCCTATGGATTCTTTGCCTGGACGGAGGTCTACTGATGACCCTTGAAGCTCAAAGTGCAGGGCAGCGGCCTCAGTGACCTAGGTCTGAGGAAAGCACTAAACACAGCGCTGGGATTTTGTGTTCTGCATACCACGTAGGGTGTGAGATGAAAGATCTGAAAGCTTTTTGAATCATTAACCTTATGGAGCCAAGGGTCTGGTGAGAAAGGATCAAAGGTTAATCACGTAAATGTTAAACATGAAAGACTTAAAATACTAAATCTGACAGTAAATAGGATCTGTTTCCTTTGACTCTTACCTAGCTACTGCCTTTGCCCCATCTCATGGTCATGTCCTGCTCTTGCTATTTTTGGAATATTTGGTTTGATTCTCTGTGTCTGGTGTGAATTATCTTCCCACCTTAGCATCACAGTCTGTCACTGATGATGAGACCCTGAAATGTCAATGCTTTCTTCATTAAAAACCAAAGCTACGTAAGCAAAGTTGGAAGGAAGGCGCTTTGAAATGTGACCATCAACTTCATAAACAAATTTGCGGCCAGGTGTGGTGGCTCATGCCTGTAATCCCAGCACTTTGGGAGGCCAAGGTGGGTGGATCACCTGATGTCAGAAGTTTGAGACCAGCCTGGCCAATATGGTGAAACTCTGTCTCTACTAAAAATACAAAAATTAGCTGGGCATGGTGGTGGGTGCCTGTAATCCCAGCTACTTGGGAGGCTGAAGCAGGAGAATCGCTTGAACCCAGGAAGTGAAGGTTGCAGTGAGCCGAGATCACACCACTGCACTCCAGCCTAGGCGACTTGTTGAGCGAGTCTCTGTCTTAAAAAAAAAAAAAAATACAAAAAATTAGCCGGGCGTGGTGGCGGGCGCCTGTAGTCCCAGCTACTCGGGAGGCTGAGGCAAGAGAATGGTGTGAACCCGGGAGTCGGAGCTTGCAGTGAGCCAAGATTGTGCCACTGCACTCCAGCCTGGGCGACAGAGCGAGACTCCGTCTCAAAAAAAAAAAAAAAAAAAAAAAAAAATTGCAAAGCAAAGTAAAATACAATGAAAAATAACATCTATCAGAAGAGATAGATGGAGAGGCTGCCGAGTTAGCAGACAGATTCAAGCACTGACGGGTTCTGACGGTCTGTTCGTTGCATCCCTCCAGGCAGGCAGCCTCAAAACAGCTAAGGAGGGGGTCCGTGGGGAGGTTGGTTCCTTTTTGAACTTTGCCTTGTCTGTTGACTGACTGAGGACCCTGAGAGCAAGGGACCAAACCTCCCAAACTTAGCCACAGAATCTTCTTTTTCCCCTTCAAAGCGTCTTTCCCCAGAATGCACTTTGGGCAGTCCTGGCCGACTGCCCTCTTTCAGTTGGCTCGGTTTCTGTGATTAAGCTGAACGGGCACCAGTGATGTTCCTGCTTTCTCTCCACCAGGTGAACCTGTGTTTTGATCAGTTTGTCTACAAGCTGGCAGACCAGATCTTTGCTTACTACAAAGCCATGGCCGGCAGGTAGGAAAGCCCCAGAGCTGTGAGTAGCAGTCTCTTAAGACTGCCACCTGGAGGATGTGATTTTCCATTGTGAAACCTCCCTTCTTCTTTAGCCCCTGAGGAAAACAGAGCCATTCCACAGGCCCAGACTGGGTGCTGAAATAGAGTGGAAAGGAAACTAAACAAATAGAGGGCTCACCTCACACAGACTGCAGTCTAGCAGGAAAGACAGACATTGACTAAAAGCCGATGAGTGCACAGTGACAAGGAGGTTACATGCTCTCTGTGAGGGAAAAGCTCATGGGAACGTACGACGGTTAAACCTTTGGGGGTGGGGAACTAGAAAGGCCATCTTGCGGAAGTGGCATCTGAGTTCTTATCTGAAGTTGGTAGGAGTGAAGAAAGTAAAAGGAGGTGAAGGATGTGGCAGGAAGTTGCAGGCAAAAGGAACTGCTTGTGCAAGGTCCCTGTGGCGGGAGTATAATGATAACAGCCTGCCAACCTCACAGGGCTGTGGGAGGATTCCTGTGAATTAATGCATGTCAGTGTCTCTTCACCACCACTAGAGGGGGCAGGCTGCCTGCTAAGGCTGGGGAGGTGGGCAGGGCCAGGGCACGCCGGCTTTGTGGCTGTTTCTCCCAGGAATGGAATGACTCCGAATGGTTTCAAAAGTACAACAGTGACCCGATTCGATTTTTATTTACTTGTGAAAGTTTACTCCCTTAAAAATATAAATGTACGGAGAATGAATTGGAGAAGAATGGGTGTGTGCAAACCAGACAGGAGGCCAGTGAAGAAGTCTGGATCAGAGATGTATCAGGCTTAGAGGCTCCTTGGTATTGCCACTATATGTTGGTTCAAACCCTCGTGAGTTCTTGGTTTTCAAGAACCTGTAACAGCACTGATCAAGGAAAACCTCAAATTTATATATAGGTATTTCCATTCTTATTGGAAATCCAAACATACCAACCAGTAATTTCAAGGATAGTTCCTTGCTTTAATAATTTCTCTATGAAACGGATTTACTTCATTTTGCTTTTAACAGCCAAAGTAGCCCTGATATATTTCAAATAGGAGTTGATGTGCAGCACATATAAGTTTCTGTTAACATAGGATGTGCATTAAATAACGCGACTCTTAAAGGCTGGAAAGTATAGAAAGCATGCATGTAGGATTTCAAGGAAAGCAGAGAACACAGCCTTTCACAGAGTAGTCAATACGCATCTGTGGATTGAATGGGATGTGGTTCTAACAGTGAGTTGGGTTTCTGGCTTCTATAAGACAATTCTGATTCCAAATACACTGTTCCATCATCTGTAGAAACAGACTCAGGCATGTCGAACCCTGGGTCTTCCTTTGTCTAACTTATGGGCTTTTATCTACACCCTTCCCTGTAAGATCAGTGATTTTTTAAAGTGTGGAAAGTTGAGGAGGTTGAGAGATTCGGAGAAAACCCAGGAGGAAAACCATGAGCTAGGTCAGTCCTGTTCATTCGAAATGCCACATGGTCACAAACGTGAGCCAGAGATGTTATTTTAAATTTTTTAGTAGAGGTATTTTAAAAAGGAAAAAGAAGCAGGTGAAATTGATTTTAATAATATATTTAACCCCACATATCCAAAACATTATAATCTTGACATATACTCAATATAGGAATTATTAGAGATTTTTCATTCTTTTCTTCTAAGTCCTCAAAATCCTGTGTTTTACAGCCCATGTCAATTTGGACCAGCCACATCTCAAGTGTTCAGTAGGCACATGTGGCCGGTGGCTACTACTTTGGACAGTGTAGATTTAGATGATGTCTCTTTCTTGCATAAAACCTTTAGGTGGCTTTTAGTTATGTCTAGAATACACCTAGCCTCTGTACTAGGATCTGTGTGGCCCTACCTGGTTTGGCCCTGGTCTAATGTCATAAATTCATTTTGCACCATACGGTGCAACCTGCACTGTACTTTATCCACACTGGCCATCTTTCCTTTTCTCAAACGTAACCAAGCTTATGGTGTCAATGATAGTGCTCCCCTAGATCTTTCCGATTTTATCATTCAGGCCTCCATTTAGCAAAACTTCTTTAGAGAGACTTTGCCTGACTTCCTAACTCCAAATGATCCCATTTTCTTATTTTCAAAGCACTTGCTCCTCTGCAATCCATGCCTCAATGTGAAAGATAGTAACACTCCCAGCTCATAGGGTTGTGGAGAGATTTAAAATGACGTGTGTTTGTATGTGTGTGTTTAAAGTGCCTGGGAAATAATAAACACTATGCAACTATTACCTATTATCTGAAATTATTTCATTCCTCTGTTTGTGTTTATCAGTCTTTCCTCATTCGAATATGAGCTCCATGAGGAGAGGCACCTTGTATTCCCAGTACCCAGAATGTTTCCTGGGATACACCAAGCAAGCACTCAATTGCTTTTGTGGTAAATGAATAAAAGAGGAAAGTGGCCCAAGTTCAGTGTTGCCCATCTTTAACTTAGAAACTCTGTTTCACGTATTGAGCTTCTGTGACTCAAAAGAAATGTGAAGTAACTTATCTAGAGCAGAAAACAATTTTGCTTAAGATATATAAGATAGTGCTCTGTGGGTAGATTCTATGATCTGAAATAGAAGTATCTGGGCAGTTGAGAGTCATTCACTGTCTGTTTACTGACCTTGTTTCACTTTTATTACTTCCAGTGTCCTGTTGGATAAACGTTTTCGAGCTGAGTGTAAGAATTATGGCGTCATCATTCCTTATCCACCGTCCAATCGCTATGAAACACTGCTGAAACAGAGACACGTCCAGGTATGGGGAGCGGAAGCCACCATGGAGATGGAAGGGGCAGGAGAGAGCAGCTGTGAAGTCAGCCTAGAGATCAGGAATCAGGCCTGGGTACTGTCTTCCCGGCACGTTGCCAGTGTGGGTTTCTGAGCCTGGGTGTAGCACAGCCTCAGGATCTCATAAACAATAAAGAGGCATTGGGCGTCCTTTGGCTCAGGTTCTGGGCTTCTCCACCGTCTATAGCTGACCTCTGACAAGTTATGGCAACCAAAGCCTTCGTCTTCTCATCATAAGCTGCAGCCCACTTTTTCCAGTTGGGATGCCACTCAGAGATGGGTAAATCTGTCCCTGAACAGGGCCCAAGTGCTGGTCTAAGTGAGGAAGACCGTGGCGCCTTTGAAACGAAAGCATGTCAGGGCAAATCCATGGTAGAAATTGGTTTTTTTGTGTGTGCAGAGTTGGTTTCTATTAACATTTGACCCTAGATATAGAGGAAATGTTGCTGGGAACCGAGAAACATCCCCACTTAACAATGTTAATGTGAGGGAGACAGACAGCATAAGAGATGCCCCAGCAGATGGCGAGCCCTCCTCCTAGAGCCCTGCTGTTGGCCAAGTGGGTGGCAAAATGGCCTTTATGCTGTGATGTCTGTGTGCTTATTATGTGGTCCTGATCTTTGTGAAAGGTCCGGGCTGAGGCTAAGCCCATGCCAGAGGTGAAAAGGAAAGAATTCATCTCAGAAACCCTGGACATTCCCATTGCAATGAGAAATCCAAGGAAATGGAGACTCATTAAACGGGGTGGGGGAGGGGGCAGGGAATAGAATTTGTACTTCTGTCAACAGCAGGGGCTCAATGAGAGCTTTTCTTTCAACCTCTCAGAAGATTGCTGCTATCAGTTACAATGCAGCCAGAATTAGCCACAGGATATTAAATACTGAGGGCTTTATGTGTGCATAAGATGGGTATAAGGGGCCCTAGTCAGTTGGTAGAAAATTTGTGCCAAAAGAGAAGTTGAAAAATAAAATAGTTAAGAATAATCATTTGACACCTAGCAAAGTGCTATGGACACAGCAGGTGCTCGACAAATGTTTATTGCTATCTACATAGCAGCTGCAGTAGTGCCCGCATGTACCCCAGTGGAAAGTACCTTAAGCTATATTTTCCATCCTGTAATCAGACCTTCATCCTCTTGCTTTTAAATTTTCCCTCACGAAGGCACAAACTGGGCCCTTGCTGAGGCAGCTGCTGTGCCCTGGTGACTGAATTGAGCACAGGAAAGATGCAGGAAGCACCTCAGGGCTAAATTTAGGATGTCAGCAGAAACATTTATGGGAAACCAGAGCGTATCCTGAACCTCTTCCCACAGCCTGAGTGAATCGTATTTTTCCTAAACTTCCTGTGTTTCAAGCCTACAGGGAAGTTGAAAGAATAATACGATGAGCACTTATTATCCCGTAGCCAGATTTGCAGTTATTTATGTTTTACCATATTTAGTTCACATTCTCTCTCTCATGTATGTATGCTCTCTCTAGCACTTATACAGTGTGTTTGTTTGTGTGTGTGTGATGAATGTACATACTTTTGTTCTTAATCATTTGAGAGTTTAAGTTGCCAAATCATGACATTTCACCGCTGAATGCTTCAGCCTGTATCTCCTAAGAACAAGGACATTCTCTTATAAAAACAGAATAGAATGATGATACTCAGGAAATTTAACAGTACTGCTTTCTAAATACAGTTCCCATTTGTCCCAGTTATGTCCTTTGTAATTTTAATCCAGTTTCCTATCAGTGCATGCACATACTCATCAGGTGTCAGTGAGAACCTTTGTTTTTGAGACATAGGGTCTTTCTCTCTCTCGCTCAGGCTGGAGTGCAGTGGTGCAATCATAGCTCACTGTAGCCGCAAACTCTTGGGCTCAAGCTGTCTTCCCACTTCCAGCCTCCCAAGTAGCTAGGACTACAGATGTACACCACCACACCTGGCTAATATTTTTTATTTTTTGTAGAGATTGGGTCTCACTATGTTGCCCATGCTGGTGTCAAACTCCTGGGCTCAAGCTATCCTCCTGTTGCAGGACTTCTCATTTCAGCTAAAGATGGGGTTCTTGTCTGTCCCACGACCATGAAAACTTAGGCTTGCAGACTGTTTAAAGAGTGGGTAAAGCAGGGTTTTATTGGGTGAAAAGGGGAAAAAAAGGGGGGAAACAGGGACTTTCACAAGGCCAGAGTCCCTCAGCTAGAGAACTTCCTGCCAGGCTGTTGGAATCCCAGGTTCCACACAGGAAGAGGAGGGGCCGGGCTCCTCCCTGCTGGAAACATCATAAACTTCCCAAGCCTTTACCTCAATGGACAGGCTGGTTGGAGTTTCTTCAGGAAACCCCTCCCACCTGGCAGTCTTACTCCCACCTTGGTCCCCCAAAGCGCTGGGATTACAGGCATGAGCCACTGCACCCGGCCAGTGTGAATTTTAAGTAACTTTTCTCTCTCTCTCTTCATCCAGCTGTTGGGTAGATCAATTGACTTGAACAGACTCATTACCCAGCGCATCTCTGCCGCCATGTATAAATCCTTGGACCAGGCTATCAGCCGCTTTGAGAGTGAGGATCTGACCTCCATTGTGGTAAGAGTCTGGGAGCGTGTGGGATTTCTGCTCTGGGAGTTCTCAGACTAGAAGCCTAGATGGGGACTGTAGTTAGTCTAGTGATGGGCCAGTTAAAGAGGGGCAGTGAGTCTCTTTCCCATCTGAATGGAGCTGAGAAATAAAAACTTACACAGAATAAGAATAATCTTACGTTCCTGATTGCCTTGGGAATGACAGAGCGGAGGGGGTCTCCTTGAGATTTCTAGAGATGGCCAACCCTCAGACACAGCTGCATGTCCTTAGGATCCTGCAGGCTGAGCAAGTAGGTAAATGGTCCTAAGAACCTAGGGGAAATTTCACAAGAGGGTTGGCTTCACGGGTGTGCAGTAGTATAAGGCCCAGACGGGCTTTGCAGCTGGTTTACTGCTCTGCTGTCACCATCTTGAAATTCTTAAACAAGGGGGCCCCACATTTTCATTAAACATCATACCCTGTACATTATGTAACTGGTTCTGATGCACAAGCCTGGAATAGGCCTACTCCTTTCCCCCAGAAAACAGCAATTTAAACGACTCTCTGCTAATTCTCTCTCTTCAAGAGTTAGAGTAAACTTGACTGGTTATCCTTTCAGTGAATCAAAGGAAGATTTCAGTGCTTTCAAAAGCAGATAAACAGTAGGACTGGGAAATGGAAAATCACCATTAGAACATAATAAAAATTGTAGGCAAGTTCTGTCAACGGTTGCTAAAATAAGTGGGCAGAACTTTGAGAAAAATACTGCATGATTTCTCTTATATGAGGTTCCTACAGTAGGCAAATTCATGGATACATAAGGTAGGATGGTGGTTGCCAGGGAAGAGGAAGATGGTGTTTGATGGATCCAGAGTTTCAGTTGGAGAAGATGAGTTTCAATTCTAGAAAAGGATGGTGCTGATAGTTGCACAACAATGTGAATGTACTTAATGCCACAGTACACCTAAAAATCATTAAAGTATTCAATTTTAAGTGCATCTTACCACAATAAAAAATTTTTTTAAACCAAAAAATCTTTGAGAAGAAACAGGATACTCGCATAATCTCAAAGTACCTCCCCCAAGATACTTATTAATTACAAAGGGAAGAATGACTCTACAATGAAGAAAATTAGCAGACACCATCTTAACCAAAAGTTAATATCACCAGTAAAACATTATTGTTGTCATGATATATTCTTGCCAAAATGCACAATCTCAATCTAATTTTGAGAAAATATCAGATGAACCCAAATCGAGTGCCATTCTGAAAAAAAAAAAAGTGAATGATATTTCTCAAAAGTGTGCAGGTCTTGAGAGACAGGAAAGAGTGAAAACTGTTACAAATTACGAAAGAATAAGGGAACATGACAACTAAATGCAACATGGAATCCTAGATTGAATCTTAGAACAGAAAAAGGACTTTAGTGGGAAAACTAGTGAAACCTGAATAAAGCCTGTCATTCAGCTAATAGTGTTGTACCAACGTTAATTTCCTTCATTTGATAATTGTACTGTGGTTCTGCCAGAGGTTAACAGTGGGGAAGCTGGGTAAAGGATATGCAGGGTATGCTGTTTTTACAACTTTTCTATGAGTCCAAAATTATTTTTAAATAAAGTTGGGTTTTATTTTAAGTGGACAAAGTGGTAAAAAATAAAGTGGCAATGAACTAGGACTCTAGCATCATACCTGCAGTCCCAGTCCTTACCCTGCTACTTACTTAGCTGCGTGATCTTGTGCAAGTTACTCAGCTTCTCCAAGTCTGTTTCCTTATCTGTAGAAATGGAGGGAATATCAGAATCCACCTCTTAGGGTTACTATAGGGATAAAATGAGATAACTACCTGGAAAGAGCTTTGCAGAGTTTGTTTGTTTGTTTGTTTTTGTTTTGTTTTCTTTGGAGACAGGGTGTCTTGCTCTGTTGCCTGGGCTGGAGTACAGTGGCGTGATCTCAGCTCACTGCAACCTCCGCCTCCCAGATTCAAGCAATTCTCTTGCCTCAGCCTACTGAGTAGCTGGGACTATAGGCATGTGCCACCAGGCCTGCCTAATATTTGTATTTTTAGTAGAGATGGGGTTTCACCATGTTGGCCAGGCTGGTCTCAAACTCCTGACGTTGTGATCTACCTGCCTCAGCCTCCCAAGAATCCTTTGTATACATAGTTAGCACTTAATAAATAATAGCTTATGGAAAAAAGATGAGAGAAAAATAAATTTGGGGCTGCAATGCAATGATTTTGGGTGAATTTTCAACAGCATTTCTTAGGGCCTGCCCTAACCACCCTCCTTAGTCCTGGGTCACTTACTTCGAGAGACTGTAGCACAGCACGCACTTTGCTGAGAAATCATTTGCTCATCTCTATTTTGAGAAACAGAGTTATTCTTTATGCCAAATAGTTAGCAGTGATGAGCTCCAAGTGGTGGGATTTTTTTTTTCTTTTTTGTTTATCTGTATCTTCTAGTTTTCCAATAATGAGCATATCTTATGAAAAAAAAAAGATTTGGGATATATGTGTCTCCATGGCCTCTTCCCACCTGTTTGAAAGCACTAAATGTTCTTTTGGCTGAGAACAAAATCAAAACAAGCAGTGAAAGCCCTTGTTTATCAGGCGAGGGCAATGGCTCCCCGGAGAACACCCGTTCCTGGGAAGCCCATGAAGAGACCTCAGGGAAGCACTCTCCCGGTGGGTCAGGACGGCCCCTGCTCGCCCTGGCTGAGAAACTTCGACCTCCTCCAAGAAACAAAATGAGGAGTGCGCTCCCCTCAGCCTTTCCCTCCACCTGAAAAACTCCATTCTGAGATGGGGAGACAACTTGATTCTGAGTTGGGAGAGGTTGCAAAGATTTGGGGAGTTAGTCCCCCTCATTTTACACGGCTGAGCAAACAGTCTCAGCAAGACCTGATGCTGAGGTTGAAAACGGGCAGCCCACAGGCTGCGTTTTGTTTAGGCGGCATAATACACTTGTAATTTTGAGCCAACATTTAACGTTGGGAAGAATTCCAATAAAAATGCAGAAGCTCTGGCGGTGCCAGACCAGCATTCCCAGATGGTAACGATTGCCCAGAAATGACTAGAAGTTCCTGTGAGATGGGCTACACTTTCTTCAGCTTGCCACAGCCCCACTGGCAGGCTTCGTTTATGTGTGTGACCTACCAGGCCTCACTGTGCTGAGTTTGAGACCTTTGCTCTCTCACTTGCCTGAGGTCACAGAGCTGGTTGCCAGTTGAATGTGGTTAACAGTCAGGTCTTCTTTCACTGAAGAGCTCTTTCTCCCACTACTCTGAAGTTGCCCATTTGGGTGTTTTACTGCCCCGGTTCTGTTTCTGTGTTGCCCTTTAGTAAATCAGCCTTACTATGGAAAACTGTCATCCTCTTAGGAGACCCCTAAACTGCCCACATGGCTTTTTAAGCCTTTTCCACACTTTGGTGCATTGAGCCCTGCATCCAGCTGGCACATGCCCTCTTCTGGTTTCAAGGCCAGAAGAACAAATCCAAAATGTGTTGCAGAAACATCGTCTGAGTTGCATAATGTGCAGGGAGAAGTGGACCTGCGGTTCAGTGGATCTGCCTCTCCTTCGGTCTCCCTTGTGAACACGGATGTGTGTTATAAGACTGCTAAAGTCACAGAACGGTAATGCAGAATTTTGTTCCACAGCTTCTCAGTTGTCTTCCCAGTAACAGGCACTGCAGTGTGCCAGGGGACTCAGCGATCTTAGAAATAAATTGAGTAGTGCTTACTCCATGTATTTTTTATTTCTTTAGTACCCATCCTAAGTGAATCAGAATAGAGACATATTCCAGCTAGCCAGGCCCCCAGGAGAGAAGCTGATTCTGTATTTCTGCCCTTCATTTACTTCATGGTACACAATGACTGGAAACTTATTCCACCAATGCTGTTCCAGAATTGAAATTCTGACCTTCTTTTGAAAAATTGCAGGATTTGCCATCACTAATCCCCCACTCCAGCATGGCAGCAGTCAGACAGGGTATCAGAAGTAGTAGCTCCACCTTTACCTGGGCAGGGCCCTCCAATGTGCCATAGACGGACTCACTCCCCAAACTTTCTGTTCACCCCAGTTGATCTCACTTACCTGACCTGTCTGGTCTCTTTAGCTGTGTATGTTTGCAAGCCTTCAACCATTTCTGCCCACTTCAATTTAGAGTCACAAAATCTGAGTTTCAGAGAGGCAGAGCTCCAAAAATTGGAAGCCTAGCCTGGGATCTCCACCTGACCATACTCTGGTCTCCATCTGGAGGTCTTTGTGGCTAATGAGAATGAAATTGAATCCCTGGCATGAGGCTGCCTCCTGTGGACATATTCCAGCCATTACAGCAGACCCCATGGTCATCCCACCTGGTCGTGCTCTGATGAATTGGCCTTGCTGGTGTTCTTTTAGCCTTTATGTTGTAAAGCTAGCTTTGTCTTTGAAAGAACTTTCACAGCTCTTGCATCCTTATTCCGGGGAACTGTATCACAGGAGCCAAGAACACATGATTTGGAATAAGGAGACTTGGATTCACATCCTAAGGCCTATTATGGTGACCTTGGGCAAGTTGCTTAACCTTCAGGGCCTCCATTTCCCCTCTCTGAATGAGGGACCATTGTACCGATCTTAAAAGATGGCTTAACCAAAACAACACAGGAGTGGCCTAAGGTGCTTTCTGTCTCTACACAAGGCTGTACTTTGGTTCCTTTTGATAGCAATGGGGGGAAGTTGCAGGACAATGAGGGACCAAAGCGTGTTGGAAGAGTTATACTTTTCCTTCATTTCCCAGCAAATGCCGTGTCCTGCTGGGATTCAATGTTACTGTGTCCCACTTTGCCTGAAGATGGGATTCCTTTGTTCAGGGCCCACAGTGCGCATGGATCCCAGTCATCATGCGCTGACTGCAGACTGCTTGCCCATGGCTTGTAGCCACGCCTTTGCCAACCCCATGTGATACCTCAAGGGGCCTACACTCCAAAGGATGAGGCATTCTGCTCCCACCTTTTTTTAGAATTTCTATAGCAGTTAGAGTATATAGTGGTTAAGAATGTGCACTTTGGAGCCCAGTTTCCTGGATTTGAAGCCAAGTTACTTTACTTCTCAAAGCCTCGATTTCCATACATGTAAAATAAGAACAGCAGCAATACTGACCTCATAGAGTTTGATAAGCATTAAATGAGTTGACGCATATAAAACTGGCACATACTGATTTGGTTGAACCAGACAAAATTGCCAGTAACCTAAAAAACCAGTAACGTCATAGGGTTCAACCTGATAGTAAACCCTTAATGAGTGGTAGCTCTTAGTATTGCTCTTTTCTCATCGATATAGAAACTGGAAATCTAGTAAGCTTGTTCTCTACCCAAAGGGGATTTGCACATGGTCCGTGGTCTCCTTCCACGGGATAGCCATGCAGCCTCGTTTCCCCAACCTTGCCCTTAACCCTCTGGGCCTCCATCTCTCTCAGCATAGTCTGACAATCCTTCCACTTCTCAGAAGAAGGGAACCTTGTCACTTGCTACTGCAGGGGTCCTGGTTGCCATGTAGATGGTCAGGAGGTTGTCTGAGCAGCTGTCACTTGCATGAACAGAAGCAGTAAGATAAAGCACACATGTAATCCTTACAAGCAATTCCTCAGCAGTTGTGGGTTCTGTCTCTGGACAGGAGCTGGAGTGGCTGCTGGAGATTAACCGGCTCACGCACCGGCTGCTCTGTAAGCACATGACGCTGGACAGCTTTGACGCCATGTTCCGGGAGGCCAATCACAATGTGTCCGCTCCCTATGGCCGTATCACCCTGCATGTCTTCTGGGAACTGAACTTTGACTTTCTCCCCAACTACTGCTACAATGGGTCCACGAACCGGTAAGGGAATCCCTCAGAGGGGGCCGGGTGGGGGTTGGGGGAGTGACCAGCTGCCTCCTCCAAACTAGGCCCGGTACACATGTGAGTGGTTCCTGCAACAGGAGTCTCTCAGACCCCCTCCTGGGCACAGGCTCTGTGCTCTGTCACTTGTCTGAGGTCGCAGAGCTGATTGACAGTTGAATGTTGTTAACAATTAGGTCTTCTTTCATTGAAGAGCTCTTTCTACTACTACTCTGAAGTTGCCCATTTGGGTGTTCTACTGCTCCAGTAAAACATGGGGCATGCCATGGTGAGCAGATACCTTCCTGTCTCTTGAGTCTTCAGACTAGAGGAGGATATAGGTGGTCAAATAATCACACGACAAATGTACCATTACAAATAGTGAATAAGGAGATGAAGGAAAGCCCACAGGGCCATGGCAGAGGTAACAGCACCACCTGTTCCAGTCTAAAAAGTCATGCAAACCTCAAGGGAGGCTGCCTCTTTGAGGAAGTAATGCTGGAGTTAAGATGCAAAGGATGAGTAGGAATAAATAAGGGCAAAAAGGCAGAAGAATATTCCAGACAAGTTTCTAAGGGTTTCTCCAAGAGGTTGATGAGGGTAAAACTAGTCGGGTGGGAAATGGTGCCATGAAAGATAACACAGGAACAGATTGTGCAGTACTCTAGAGGCCAGGGCAGGATCGTGCATTTTTATTAACCCTGAAGGAGTTTGAGGAAAGGAGATGACATGATCAGATTGTATGTTTGTAAGGATATCCACATATCTGAAAGCATGCATGCAAAACAGCATACATTTGCAGAGCACAAATACACATGACAAAGTGGAACTTGCCTCCTGCAAGGTGCACACAGCCCTGGGCCAGGCACTGAGGTAGAGCCAAGACCTAATTTCTTTATCCCTGGAAAGTTTCATAACCTGGTGAAAGAGGTAAGGCATGGATATTCACATACAAAATAAGTATGTAAGGGTGCAAAAAAATGTATTAATCTGCAGTTCTTCTAGGTATCTCCAAGCTTTGGCTCAAGTATTAAATGAGTATGTGTTGAATGAATGGAAGGGTATGGGAGATATCCACAAATGTACCTGAATCCACACACTAAGCGAGATAGATTTCCAGTTCTATAAAGATATAGGAGTTTTAACACTCTTGAGCAGGGAGCAGCAAACTGTGGCTCACAGACTACGTCTAGTTGCTGACTGTTTTTGTAAAGCCCATGAGCTGAGAATAGTATTCACACTTTTGGGTGGTTGAGGGGAAGAAATCCAAAGAATAATAATATTTGGTGACAAGTGAAAATGATTTGTAATTGATAAAGTTTTATTGGAACTCGGTCATGCCATTTGTTTATTATTGTCCTTGGGTGCTTCCATGCTGCAACAGCAGAGTTGAGTACTTGCAACGGAGACCATCTGGCTTCCAAAGTTAAAAATATTTGCTGCCTGGCTCTTCTGAGAAAGAGTTTGCTGAACTCTGCTCTTGAGAAACCAAACTGAAGGTAGAGGAGTGGAGCCCCAGAGAAAGCCATGTTCAAGCCCAGCCCACTCTTATTCTTGCCTAGTGTCATTCTGAGCAGCCACAAGCTCCTGGTTGAGCCCAGGAATCTAGACTGAAGTTTTCCCATCTATGGAAAGGAGTTGAATGGGAAGTTAAATAGGAAGATGTCAGAAGAGTTTAGTACCTTTATAGTCAACCACCTAACAGTGCACTTGTACCAATGCAAACCTTCACCTGGCCAGGAAGCACTCCTGTTATCTGTGTCCCATGAAGAATAATGTTAGCACCATATTAACTCTTTCCCATCCCTTTGCTTCTACTAGTTTTGTGCGGACTGCCATTCCTTTCACCCAAGAACCACAACGAGACAAACCTGCCAACGTCCAGCCTTATTACCTTTATGGATCCAAGGTAAGTAGTCCTGCCCTACCCTGCCTAAAAGAGGGTTGGTGAGAAAAAGCACATAGAAAAGTGTCCCTTAATTAGAAGAGTAAGAAGGTGGAGAGATAAATGCAGCAATGAGGTCAGGCACAGTGGCTCTTGCCTTTAATCCCAGCACTTTAGGAGTCCGAGACCGGTGGATAATTGAAACCAGGAATTTGAGAACAGCCTGGGCAACATAGCGAGACCCTGTCTCCACCAAAAAAAATTAAAAAATTAGCCAGACATGGCAGCATGCACCAGCAGCTACCTGGAAGGCTAAGGCAGGAGGATCCTTTGAGCCCAGGAGTTTTATGCTACAGTGAGCATGATTGTACCACTTCGCTCCAGCCTCGGTGACAGGGCGGGACTCTTATCTTTAAAGAGAAAGGAAAAAGGCAGCAATGAGATCCAGGCAGAAACAGCTATGAGTATATGAATCTTTATTTGTTCACAAGTAGCAGGAATGGGGGCAAAAGCAGACCTCCATGACTGGGTGCTGAGCAGGGAATGCGTGAGGTAGGCAAGGGAATAGGGATGTGGGGCTTCTCGTCTTGGCTTCTCAGCTCCTGCTGTTTCTCAGTTGATTCACTGCAGTGTCGTCCTGTGATTCTGGGATTTTGTGCTCTATAGATACAAGAGGGCACTGGGAAAGTCTTAGGATGATGCTTGGAGAGTGCAGGCATCTTCTCCAGAACAGCCCGCCTAGTCTGGTCAAGACAATTTTCTCAAATCGAGGGAAGCTGACTGACAGCATTTGAAGTGGTTCACAGACATGGCATTTAATTAACACTGACTCATAAAGTAAAAACAGCACTTCCCTTTTCGATTCTCTTTCCAACCTTATGCTGTATCAAGGGAAAGACAAATATTGGTGCTAATATGTGTTTATTACCTCTCCAACACTGGATCTCCCTTTTTATCAAAGACAAGCAAGCGGGCATTAAGCTCAGAGTCACTGGCAGGCAATAGAAGCTAAGTCAGATTTAATATTATCTTGTTTTCATGATGTTTATTCTTACGTCTCTTCCCTTCTGTTTGTAGCAGGAGGGTGCTGGCTTTTCACTTATGGACTAAAATAAGGCTGTCTTTGAAAATAAGTTTACACCTAAAAACAGAGTCAATTTAAAGAGAGAAAAAGTATTATTAATAATAGTAAAGATAATCCATGATTTTAAAAAACAGAGACAGGTGGTGTGTGATTGCCTAAAAGTTGGAAAACACTCCACAGCAAGGGTTCTCACACTCTTCCAAGTAATCCCCTCAAGGGCAGAGGAAACTAGACATCCACCTTTGCCCAAAAGTGTACCTCCCAGAGCGTACTCGCAACTCAAACATTTCCTTCAAGTGCTGTTTTATTTAAGTCATGCAAATGTTTGCTTTCTACTTTATAACATATCCATGTTTGTTTTAATGTTAAAACAAAGATTTCAATTCTTAACTGTGTCCTCCGAGTGGACGCTGCTGCAGAGATGCCCTGTTGGTGCCTTGGCATACCCTGGGGGACATACCCTGGGGGATACCTTTTCCAGCTTGAGAAGCTTTGTCATGGGGCATTCATCCAACCCAGGTGACCCACAATAGCAATGACATTTGATGGGAGAGAAATGGGTAGCCTATAGACATGTTTGTACAAAAGACCTACTGTGTGGAAAGCTTTAGGCTACATGATGCGGGCTGTCTCCCCCCCACTCTCATTCCCCACAATGAGGCAGTATGGCGGGTTGGTCACCACCCCCTCTCTGTAAGGCACCCGCATCAGGGGCATCCTGGTTGGCTTCAGGATTCAGTTCAGCTTCATCTCTGGAGTTCTTGCGTGGCACTTCCACCAGGGGGAGCCCCTGCAGGTCTTCCTCCCTCTGACCAAGATCCGGGGCCTCCTCTGGCCATCTCACCAACCCATTGGCCTCCTCCATGTGGCCAGCCCTGTAAGACCATCGCGGCTCATGGCAACGGACACACCAGAACTGGAGGCAGATGAAGGCCAAGACAGCTGTGAAGCAGGCCAGCAGAATAGCCATCAGCACCCAAAGGGAGATTTGGGGGTCTACCAGGGAGCTTCCGGGAGCCAGAGGACTCTTATCTAGGGTGTGGAACATGGTGCAGTAGTGCCTGTAAGGGAAGGCAGCCTTCTTACAGCTGATGCACAGGAAGTAGAGAGTGGAAGGGGCGAGATGTTCCAGCACCACGGAGCTGATCGTTCGAGGCACCTTCTCCTCGTGGTGGAAGCTGTAGCGAAGATAGCCAGAGAAGATGCTGTTCCAGTTGGGCCTATACATAATATGGTAATAGTCCTCCAGGCAGGGCTCCGAGGACGACCAGGAGATGATGGCTCCTGTATAAGAAATGTTCCCCACCTCGATGTTCATCCCGATTCTAGAACCAGAATCAAAGTGAAGAGTGACATCCCCCGATTTAAGTATGTATTTATCATAATCATAGCCACCATTTGTTGCACATTTGAGACAGTCTCTCATATTGCCTTCATCTTACAGACAAAGAAATGGAGGCCTAGATGTTCTGTTATTTAGGCATAGCGAAAAAGTGGCTGAACAAAAGTTAAAACCATCCCATGCCAAATTTCAGGCCTAAAAAGAGATGCACCCATGTAATCCCAGCCACATCCCACCCTAGCCAAGATCCTTCAGATAATAACATTGTTCTCATACCCTTAAGAAAAAAGACGAAAAAGTAGGAGAAATCAGTAGAACCTCAGAGACTCCACCTTTATTCTCAGGTCTGTGACCTCCCCTCAGGCAATTGATTGACCTCAATTTTCCTCCCTGACCTTCTGTTTCTGCTGTAAGTACTGTGAACTCAGTGATCTAGAACATTCTGCCCACTGCTTTTTTTAGCCTCCTGGTTCTGTTGCCCATGGTGAGTGGAAATTCGCTTCGTCACTCTTTAGCAGCTGATTTCACCCCAAAGCTTCTCCTGTTTTGTTTGTTTTTTCAAAACCAGCGTTACCAGAAAATTTATTTTATAGGTGAAGATAATCATCCCCTAATATCAGCATAACTACCACTATTTAACTCTGCTGGTATTATGAATGTTAATGATGGTAATAACCACTCACAGTAAGTGGTTGCTATGTCACTGATCATGCTAGATGATTCACAGATAGTAATTAATTTCCTTTATTCTTCATCACATCCTCTGAGCTAGATTCCCATTTTACGGATGAGCAACCTGATGTCACACCGCGAATATGTAGAAAAAGGACTCAATGCTGCCTAATCACTGCATTTCCTAATGCGAGGCTGCCGGGTTTAGTTACAGACGTTATTGCAAAATGAGGTGCCAGGACTGAGACCCAGTTGCTGTTTTTCCAGACAAATCAAATGAGCCCTCTTCAGATTGCCAGGCCCCGCTTTGATAAGAGAGAGCCATCTTCAAGTATTTTAGTTTCTCTCTTGCAGTCCCCTCTACTGATTTCCCCGATCAGAAATACAGAGAAAGTCATAGTCAGCCTACGTATATTCACGTAAAGGTCTCACCCTGCTTTGTCCTCCGTCCCTCCTCCCTCACATGAAATCCAGTAGGTTTCATTTTGGGTTGCAGTGACATAGTAAACAGCTGTCAACTGGATTTTCGCCTGCATTGGATATTAAGCCAAACCAATGGCTATTATGACCTGCCTTTCTCTCTCCTCCGCTTGCCCCCATCCTCTTGTGTTTGTGCCCATTTTCCTCCAGCAGTGGAGCTGCGGAAAGGTGCACAGCATTGAGTAATTTCTCAATCCTTGTTTTGCTTCTGTAAGGGTAACAGTGAGCTAAGATGCTCGGGAAGGTGAATAGTGTCTTTCTATGTGGCTGAAAATTTCTTCCCAATAAATGGAGAATGAAAGGGATGAGACAGATGTGCTCAGACCCTTCCAGGGAAGGTCATCATGAAGGAGACTGAACGTTTGTGTTCCCTGGCTTGTTGTCCTCTACACACTCATCTTCCCCACCCCACACACCCCTATAAATACACTTTCGACCACAATGAAAAGAGCCTAATTCATTACTTATGATACACAGGCAGCCACCTGTGTAAAACCCTTCCTGTTTCTTGTCACGCACAAATGTTCTCTTGGCTTCCTATCTGCCACTAGCTGTCTGTACAGATGGAATTACCTCAGCAGACATTTTTAAGAGATTTCTGTCAAGACGGAAATAGCATCCTCAGCTTTTAGGACCAGGTCCATCTCCCTTATTGATTTTTCTTCCTCTGTTTCCATTTCTAAATTCTCCCCTATTTTTAACTATTCATTTACCATTGCCCAGCCCTTCTCCAAACAGAGTGTGAAAAGAACTCATTTCCATTTCCAAGAAGAGCCATTTATATTTCTTACCTGATGCTCGCAGCGTGTCTGGTTAGAGCTCTGCCCTCCGAGGTGGAGTAGATTAAAGCTGAGAGAATGGTGCCTTCTCCCTCCTCCACTCTGGGCTTTCTGTGTTGTTTCTCTCAACACTGAATAATCCCACTGCTGCCCCTAACGCTCATGTTATTCATTTCTTCAGATCAGCATCATTCACCATGGCAACCAGCAGGCATCTGTACGCACGATGCTTTCAGGGACCAGCCTGGAAAGGCTTTTGCCCAGTGAGAGGAGCTCTCATTCCTTTGGCTGAAAAAGGGCAGATGATCCCCTGCAAACTGATCCCCAGTGCGGTACTAATTCTTCTAACACTCCTACATTTTCTCCCCAACTGGCTGGTTATTATTTTCTCGTCCCATCTAGATCCTCTTTGGCTAATGGTTTTAAATGCAAAGATGCTCTTCTCAGTTACTCCACAACCAAAACAATAATATTCATCTTCATCCCCTCCCACCCCTACACTTCCCCATCCCAACTGCCTACCCCACCTCTTTATCTTCATTTTTCTCTGTTCTTGACTCTTGTAGCATTACGTAGTTATATGATACTGGTCAAAACCCTTTTATTTGTATTGTCTGAACCTCAGTTCCGCCATCATCTGTAAAGCTGTGGGCTTGAGCTACATCAGGATGGCAGATCAGAAGGCAGAAGACATGAACCCTATCCCTGCACAGCCCCGAACCCATGTCAAGCTTGCTAAACGGTCATGGCACTCTCACTGGGTTGAATAATTCCGCCCCCCACCACAAAAAAATGCATATCCACCCAGAACCTCAGAATGTGACCTGATTTAGAAATAGAGCCTTTGTAGATGTAACTAGATAAGGATCTCAAGATGAACTCATCCTGGATTTAAGGATGAGCCCTAAATTCAATGACTAATGTCTTTGTAAGAGAACAGAGAGGGAGATGTACACACAGAGAGGCACAAAGGGAAGAAGCCAAGGGAAGACAGGGGCAGAGAGTGGAGGGATGCTGCCATCAGCCAAGGAACACTAGGAGCCATCAGCAGCTGGGAAGGCAACGGAAGATTCTCCCCTAGAGCCTTTGGAGAGGGCATGGTTCTCCCAGAACCTTGATTTTAGGCTTCTGGTCTCCAGAACTGTAAGAGAATAAATTTCTGTCATGTTAAGCTGCCACATTTATGGTAATTTGTGATAGCAACCCTAGGAATCCAATGCAGCACTCCTTCCAGCTGGGTGCTGAAACAGCCCCAGAGCTCCTCTGAACACAAGCGTCCCAAGAAACTGCTTCCCAATCAGTCAGTTGGAGTTGACGCCAGAAATGGAAACTGCTACTCCTGGATTGGACCATCCCCAGTGTTCCTTTCAAGAATCCAGACTGCTTGCCTCCCCTTTCCTCACAAAGGGCTGTCTGGCTCTGAGGTTCCATCCCTTCCTGTTCCTTTCAACTTTGTAAGAACGTGTTGCCGCCATTCTGTTGAGGAGATCACAGGGCGTGTCTGGAACAGAGGGTGGAAAGTAGCTCACATACATTTAGACCTCAATGAATTTGTACAAATTATATGTTTTTAAAAGTCAGCTTTTCTCTTCTTGATTGTTGACCAAAGTATCCAAGTGAACACATGAAGGTCTCTTTCTGATTCCTATTAATGATAAAAGGTTAGGAAGAAAGCCAGGCACAGTGGCAGTGGTGTGCACCTGTAGTCCCAGCCACTTGGGAGGCTGAGGTGGGAGGATCTCTTGAGCTTAGGAGTTCCAGACCAGCCTGGGCAACATAGAAAGACTTTCTCCGTTGGAAAAAAAAAAAAAAAACCGCCTTGGTGAGTTGTGACCCTACACTTGGCCAAAGGTCTCTGGGGGGCGTGGAGTCTCAGGACAGCCAGTGATCCTTGATCAGACAGTTGCTCTGCGGCTTGCCCATGGCATTCAGTCTTCCCAGGGGCCTGTCTTAAGTCTGCAGCAATGCGTGCAGCCTGTCTCTTCCCATGCGAGCACAGTCAGGTCAAGTGCTAATAGTGAGTCCCCACAGAGCATGAAAGCATCCTTCTCACAGAAAGGCCACGCAACTGTTCGCAGGTGCCCTTTGAAAAGGTTATTTTGAGGGGAGTAAAAATACCAGAGTTAAGGGGTCTGAGGAGGAACAAGGTAGAGACTCAAGCCTTTTTCCACAGAAAATGGGAATTTATTTTTAATGTTCTTGGATGACATTTTTAACCATGAAAAATTTTCCTCTGTGGAATTAAGAGACTCAGAGAATGTGAGGCCTCGAAGCCCTCTTGTTTCACAGTCCTGGGAGAAGACGTGGCATTCCTCAGGCCGCTTGGCTGATGAGTGGCAGAGCTGCCAGTGAAATGGGATGGGGCCCCAGACTCGGAGGCCAGGGTTCATCCCGCTCCCCTGAGCTGTCGCCACTCGCCAGCAGCACCCAGAGGAGCCAGTGCAGCCCTTTGCGAAGGAGATAAAGTAACTGGGACACCTGCCCCAGGACATTACACCCCAGCCATGCTCACACTTTCTCCATCATCAGGGACAATTCCTCCAGAGTCTGTGCAAGTTGTAGCCTGTTTGCTGTCAGGCCAGGTGGGCCCCAGCTAGTTGACACCAGTAGTAAACTACTGCTAGAGGAAATCAGCTAGGAGCAAGGTTCTTCCACCTTTCCTGAAGGTGGCAGTGAAGGGATAACATGGGGCAAGCCCCAGTCCCAAAGCTGGATTGGCACATGGGGAAAGTGAGTGGCTTACAGAGCACGCCCTGGAATTCCCAGGCTGGAGTGCAGTGGCAGTCATGGCTCACTGCAGCCTTGACCTCCCAAGGCTCAGGTGATCCTCCTGTCTCAGCCCCCCCAGGTAGATAGGACTACAGGCGTGCACTACCACACCTGGCTAATTATTATTTTTGAGATGGAGTCTCGCTCTGTTGCCCAGGCTGGAATGCAGTGGCAAAATCACGGCTCACTGCAACCTCTGCCTCCTGGGTTCCAGTGATTCTCCTGCCTCAGCCTCCCAAGTAGTTGGGACTACAGGTGTGAACCACTGTGCCCAGCTAATTTTTGTATTTTAGTAGAGATGGAGTTTCGCCACGTTGGCCAGTCTGGTCTTGAACTCCTGACCTCGTGATCCACCTGTCTCAACCTCCCAAAGTGCTGGGATTACAGGCGTGAGCCACTGCGCCCTGCCTCACCTGGCTAATTTTTGTGTTTTTAGTAGATACGAGATCAGACAGTTGCTCTGAAGCTTTCCCATGGCATTCAGTCTTCCCAGGGGCCTGTCTTAAACCTGCAGCAATGCATACAGCATGTCTCTTCCCAACTGCTAGTGGTGAGTCCCCACAGAGCATAAAAGCACCCTCCCACTGCAGCGAACCGAGATCGCGCCACTGCACTCCAGCCTGGGCAACAGTGGAAGACTTCGTCTCAAAAAAACAAAATAAAAAAAAAGCATCCTCCCCACACCGTGTTGCCCAGACTGGTCTCGAACTCCTGGGTTCAAGCAATCCACCCACCTTGGCCTCCCAAAGTACTGGAACTATAGGCATTAGCCACCACGCCTGGCCAAATTCCCTCACTTTATGTATTTATTTATGTATTTATTTATTTACTTATTTCAGTTTTTTTTTTTTAATTTCAATAGATTTGGGGGGAACAGGTGGTTTTGGTTACATAGATTATTTAGTGGTGATTTCTGAGGTTTTGGTGCACCCATATGAGCAGTATACACTATTCCCCATATGTAGTCTTTTATCCCTCTCCCTCCTTCCACCCTTCCGAGTCTCCAAAGTTCATTGTATCATTCTTAATGCCTTTCTGTCCTCATAGCTTAGCTCCCACTCGTAAGTGAGAACATAATGATGTTTGGTTTTCCATTCCCGAGTTACTTGACTTAGAATAATGGTCTCCAAGTCCGTCCAGGTTGTTGCAAATGCCATTATTTCATTCCTTTTTATGGCTGAGTAGTATTCCATGATGTATACATGCCACATTTTCTTTATGTACTCATTGATTAGTGGGCATTGGGCTGGTTCCAAATGTCTGCAATTGCAAATTGTGCTGCTATAAACATGTGTGTGCAAGTATCCTTTTCATATGATTTCCTTTCCTCTGGGTAGATACCCAGTAGTGGGATTGCTGGATCCAATGGTAGTTCTTACTTTTAGTTCTTAAAGGAATTTCCACACTTTTTTCCATTATATTTGTACTAGTTTACATTCTCCCCAGCAGCGTAAAAGTGTTCCCTTATCACCACATCCACACCAACATGTATTATTTTTTTATTTTTTATTATGATCATTCTTGCAGGAGTAAGGTGATAATACATTGTGGTTTTGATTTGCATTTCCCTGATCATTATTGATGTTGAGCTTATATATATATATATATATATGTTTATTGGCCATTTGTATATCTTTTTTTGAGAATTGTCTATTCATGTCCTTAGCTTACTTTTTGATGGGAGTGTTTTGTTTTGTTTTGTTTTCTTCTTACTGATTTGTTTGAATTCTTGTAGATTCTGGATATTAGTCCTTTGTCAGATGTATACTTTGCAAAGATTTTCTCCCACTGTGTGGGTTGTCTGTTTACTCTGCTATTTCTTTTTCTGTGCAGAAGCTTTTTAGTCTAAGTCCCGTCTATTTGTCTTTGTTTTTGTTACATTTGCTTTTGGGCTCTTGGTCATGAAGTCTTTACATAAGCCAATGTCTAGAAGGGTTTTTCAGATGTTGTCTTCTAAAATTTTTATGGTTTCAGGTCTTAGATTTAGGTCTTTGATCCGTCTTGAGTTGAATTTTGTATAAAGTCAGAGATGAGGATCCAGTTTCATTTTTCTACATGTGGCTTGTCAATTATCCCAGCACCATTTGTTGAAAAGGGTGTCCTTTCCCTACTTTGGTTTTTTTTGCTTTGTCAAAGATCAGTTGGCTTTAAGTATTGGCTTTATTTCTGGGTTCTCTATTCTGTTCCATTGGTCTATATGCCTATTTTTTATGCCAGTACCATGCTGTTTAGTGACTATAGCTGGATAGTATAGTTTGAAGTCAGGTAATGTGATGCTTCCAGATTTGCTCTTTTTGCTTAGCCTTGCTTTGACTGTGTGGGCTCTTTTTCAGTTTCATATTCCTTTTTGGATTGTTTTTTCTAGTTCTGTGAAGAATGATGATGGTACTTTGATGGTGTGAATTGCAATGAATTTGTGGATTGCTTTTGGCCATATTGTCATTTTCACAATATTGATTCTACCCATCCATGAGCATGGGATGTGTTTCCATTTGTTTGTGTCATCTGTGATTTCTTTCAAGAGTATTTTGTAGTTTTCCCTGTAGAGGTCTTTCACCTCCTTGGTTAGGTATATTCCTAACTATTTTAATTTTTTTTCAGCTATTGTGAAAGGGGTTGAGTTCTTGATTTGATTCTCAGCTTGGTCGGTGTTGGTGTATAGCATGAGCCTTTAGGGTCTTCTGGGTATACAATCACGTCATCAGCAAACAGTGACAGTTTGATTTCCACTTTGCTCATTTGGATGCCCTTTCTTTCTCTTATCTTATTACTCTGGCTAGGACTTCCAGTACTATGTGGAATAGAAGTGGTGAAAGTGGGCACCCTTGTCTTGTTCCAGTTCTCAGGGGAAACTTCCTCACTTTAAAAATGGGACTATTATAATGTCTGCCTTGTAGTGTTATTTATAACAGGTGAACCCATGTCTATAAAGTCCTGGGCTTAGGAATAGTATTTGTCATTATTAAGAAGAAAAGGTCAGTGGATCAGAGCCATTTCCTGAGTTGGTCATAGCTTCATCCAGAGGCTATAATGAGCAAAGTTTACACCCTGCATTGCATAGCACTTCCTTGCTTTTTCCTCTCTTAAATCACTTTTATTGGTTTTATTTTTTAATGTATATACTCATTGTACATGAATAATATAGAAAAGTTCAAAGATGACAGTAAAACTCATGCAACTCAAACTTGGGAATTTTCTGTGCATTTTACATGTGTGTTCTCGTTTTACAAACCGCATGACAACTCCTTGAGATTGGCCTTCTTATCCCCATTGTACAACTGGAGAGACTGAAGCTCACGGGGGGATGGCTTGGCTGCTCTCACGAAGCTAGGTCCTGGCAAACAATGGTGTAAGCCTGGGTCTGTTGGCCACTAGAGCTGGAGATCCTGGCTGGCCTCTTTGATGCTCTGCTGCTCTGGTTGTACCATCCTGTAACCTGTGATTCTTCAGTCCGTAGTAGCCCTTTGCTTTGTGGTTAGCTTCCCTTGAGAGGTAGGGCCAGGACTTCAAAGTATGATGCACTCCAGAATGGTGGAGCAGGTGAAGAACTAAAAGCTCTTACAGAGAACATCTAACCACCTGATGTGGTAGCATCAGGGAAGATATCAACTCATTTGGAGAAATATGACCAGCAAGTGTTTCCTCTTCTGAGCAGGCCCTACTCTGAAGCCCAGGTTCTTCTGCCCAAGAGCTCTGTCACTTAGGGATGATGCTAAATAAAACAAAACTTTAACAGCTGGTCAAGTAATCAGAATTAATAGATGAATCAAAACTTTAAGAGTATATTCTCTAAATAAAATAAATTATATAGAGTCTATCCTAAAACTGCCTCCCAAGTGACACAGATTGTGACATAAAGCATTCGTTCAATTATTCCAGTAACTCCCTGGTAATTTTTTGGCCCTTAGAAATTGTTGGTGTGATCTGTTTGGCCTGGTTGTCACAAGCCCCTGTCTGAGGCAAGTTTGCCGTACTCTCACAGTGCCTTCCTCATTAAATCATATCCTTAGGACCCAGAAGCCAGTGCTTTGCTGCAGCAAGCTGGGCACAGCTCAGCTGGGTACATACCTGGATGCCAACACTGCCCACCTGGGCTGACCAGGGGAATCTTGGTCCCTGTGACACCACCACCAATAGCACCACCCCCTTCCCTGTCACCACCCCACCCTTCTGTCTGCATGGTACCACGTCCACAAGGTAGGTTACCCACCAGTCCAGAGGCTTTTGTGATTTTGGCAACCAGTACATATGGAATTTCCTATGCAGAATTTCATCTTGTACCTCAACCCAGACAAGTCACTTCATTTCACTTGGGATTCAGATTCCACTTCTGCTAAATGGGAATACTTGCACTGCCTTACCTGGTTTAGAAGGCTGAGAATGGTTCCCAAAGACATCAGGTCCTAATCCTGGAACCCGTCAATGTAACTTTCTTTGGAAAGAGGTCTTTGGAGATGTGATTAACTGGAGGACCTTGAGATGGGAAGAGGATCCTGGATTATGCTGGATCCTAAATGCATCACAAGTGTCATAAGGGAGAAGCAGAGGGAGCTTACACATGTAAGGGGAGAAGGCCATGTGAAGACCCAGCAGAGAAATGGGAAGTTTGGAACGGTGCAGCCGCAAGCCAGGGAATGCCGCCAGCCTCCAGTAGCTGGAAGAGGTGGGAAACAGATCGTCCCCTGCAGCTTCTGGAGGGAGTGTGGCCCTGATGACAACTTGATTTTGGCCTAGTTTGGATTTCTGGCTTCCAGAAGCCTGAGATAATACATTTCTATTGTTCAAAGCCACCAAGTTTGTGGTAATTGTTAGAGCAGCCGCAGAAAACAATGTGGGCGGCTACGATGGAATTCGTATGTGAAAAATTCACGGAGAAGCATGATGTAATTGTGTGTCATCACATGAGTACTGATTATAAGAAAAGTGATGACACATTAGTAGTTTTACCCAAGCGTTCACAATGGATTTGATCCTGGAACTGAGAATTGATCAGTCCTTGGCGCCATCTTGCTCTGTGACCTTCCCGAGAAGGACGATGCTGCTATTTTATTTCTGCCCTCGCCTTCATTTACCTGCAGTGATTTTAGAGAATTGAGCTGCAGCTCTTCCACCTAAATTAGAGAGCTGTGTTTGTGTTTGTAGGCTGATGATATCCATTAGGGAAATTGTAACAAAAATAGGAAATTAGGAGCAGTTTTAATTCCTCTTGGGACCTCTGAAAACAGCAATTGTGATTCCAGAGAGCAGAGATGCAAATTGCTTACAAATTCAGTTTGCCAAGTAAATAGGCCTTACTGTTTGAAGTGGCTGGCCGTGTTTACCATCTGATGAGATAGAGGCCTATCTCAACAGATAGATGAAAAGCCTATATACAACATTTAAAAATGGTTAAAATGGTGAACTTTATGTTTGTATATTTTACCACAACATTTTAAAGTTCATCTACAGATAATATTACAGTGCCCAGGATCTGCCAGATTCCACTCACCATATTTTTTTTCTCTCTTTAAAAATGCTTTTTTGCTTTTTTTCAAGAAAATGCAGGTCTGCGTCACACAGTAATAACATGGCTCTAATTCCTGAATCAGGGTTGTTTATTTCTTGAGATCTCATAAAGCTATCTATTTTGTGTAATGTGGATTTAAACAAGCTTGATTTTAAGTGATCCATCCTAACCAGGTAGGATACATAATTAGTTTCCCATGAGGCCCATTGGTTGGAACCTATCAGTTAGCAGGATTGGTTCAATGGCAAGTTACCAATGGCTCACGTCATGTTGCATTCTTGTTTTTCTTTGCCAACCCTCAGAAAATGCCCAGGCTCCCCTATTCCCACATTTTCTCAATAGGGCCCAGCCTCCTATTGAGCCAGCAGGTCAGATGGGTGCCCTCCGGGGGTGTGTATGTGTGTACTTTTCAGCATGCATGTGCATTTCCTCTTGCATGCGTGTGGTGTATTTGGGGGAATGAGGGGTCGGAGGAGTTTTTGTTTTAATCTTAGGAGATTTGAATTCTCCTCATTCATGCTGGTCCTTCTCACATGAAATGCATCTTGGGCCATCAACTAAAGCTTAAACTCCCAGTCTAGACCAGAATCCAAGTCTGACATAGGAATGTCAACCAGAGGCCTCCAAAGTACACCGAGTGGGTGTGTAGGGGGCATTTAAAAAATCCTTATGTGGTAAAACAATTCCAATACTACTCTCCGCCTCTGCCTAGATCTGGGAATTCCTGCTGAACAGTTTCCATATATGTAAATGTGTGTTTATTTGTGCTTGCCAGGAAGAGTTCAGGGAAGCTTGGTACTAGAAGCTCCTTGGGCAGGGATGAGGGTTTAGGAGACCACTCAGGAGGACAAACGTCCGGGAAGAATGCATTTCAGCTTGATCCTCTAGAGGAAGCACATCTATCCCCACCTCCAGCCCTTTACAGGAACCTTATAACAACCTTGGTATAAGATACCTGCAATGAGGAGGGACTCCACCCGGTACAATCTGCTGGTGAACATCTCCCCTTTCTATGATGTTCTTAATGTTGAGTCAAATCTGTGTTTTTTGGTGCATTCTATCAACTAGTCCTGGCTCTTACCTCTATCCTATCACTTTGTGGGGTACACACTGTGTTGTATAAAATTACAGCCCACCTATGCACTGCCCTCTTTACAATCAGAGAAGCGTAGCTGTCGCCAGAGCTGCTGGGGTGAAATTTGACCAGAAAGCTGCGTTTTCATCTTTATTTACCAAGTCATCAAACAAAATAATATTAATGGCTATTATTTCAGTAAGCATTTCCAGTGTGCCAGGCCCCATGCTGACTGCTTTATATATGTGATCACATTTAAACCTCCAACAACCCTACTGGATTTGGTATTATCATCTCTACTTAGGGGAAATCGAGGCTTAGAGGGTTTAGGTAATTTGCCCAAGAGCATCTAACTAATACATTTGAATTCGAACTCAGGTGTGCCCACCCCAGAGCCCATCCTCTAGACTCAGACAAAGCTAGAAAAGAAGTCAGAGAACCAGACAGAAAATATAAGTAGATGATTGCTTTTTGTCCCCTCCAGAGATATCCATTTGAAAGCTCCCTGCTACTCAGAAATTCCTTTCATTAAATATTTGAAAAGGGGACAAAAGAGAATGTTCTGAGAGCTTTGCTGGGTTTACAGGAGAAGCCCAGAGTCCCTGGTGTGGGTGGAGAATGAGAAGGCTGTTAGGGCCGTCCATGAACACCATGTTCCCATGGCTGTGAGCACAGCCAGGTCTTTGTCACCTGGTACCTGTGCTGGCTTAAGCCACCGCTCTCTTCAGGAGAAAATTTAAAGCATGTTTCTGCTTTTTAACCTTTGAAAATCATGTTGGGAAGGTGAATTAAGCTATGACATAGCTCAGTGGGATTTTTAAATTTACTTCTTTATTGAGGTATAATCATATTCAGTAAGATGCACTGTCTGTCAGTTCAGCATGCTATGACAAGAATACCGTAAGCTGAGTGATTTGAATAACAAAATTTATTTCTCTCAGTTCTAGAGGTTGAGAAGTCCAAGATCAAGGTGCTAACAGATCCAGTGTCTGGTGAGGGCCTACTTCCTGCTGTGCAGATGGCCCCTCTCCTCACTGTACCCTCCCATGGCAGAGAGGAGAGAAACAGTGAGCACTCTTATCTTTTCTGATGAGGGCACTAATCCCACTCATGAGGGCTCCACCCTCATGGCCTGATCACCTATCAAAGGCCCACCTCCTAGTACTATCATATTGGCAGTTAGGATTTCAACACAAGAATCCTAATTTGTTTGTGATTAAGATTCCAAATCCTAATTTGGAAGGGATACAAACATTTGGTGCACATGGGCACAGATCATAATTGTATGTACAGTTCTGTGAGTTTTGACAAACACCTCTATGTAGTCAACAGCCCAATCAGGATGTAGAGCTTTTCCATCACCCTAGGAAGTCCCCTCGTGCCCCTTTCCAATTAGTCTCCTCCTCCCAACAGAGGTAAGCCATGGCTTGTTTGGTGATTGCTATGTATTCCTTATCTCCAGAGAGGGAAACAGGAGAATACAGAGTGGGGCTTTGCTAACAAGGCAAAAACTAAGCTGCACTCACTTAGAAGAGTACACGCCTCCTAGCATTTTGCATCCTGTGTGCCTCACTCACCTCAACCTAGCCCCAGCCCTGTTTGACAGGGTGGCCTGTGACAGAGGCACTAAAATAGATTTGCTTCATACCTAGAAAGTGACATGGCCTGGCCCCACAGTTAGCTAAATCAACTCAGCAAATCATACACTCCAAGGATTTGCTGAACATCGACTTCAGTGAACATCATACTCTTAAGTCAGTTCCATTTTCTCCCTATGTAAGCCATTCCTGGCCCATACATTTCGAAGCTAAATACAAAAAGTTCCTCCCCTAGGTTCAGGCAGTTTGCTGTGACAGCTCCTCAGTGTCATGTACAAAAAAAAACTTTGCTCTTTCTCACATTCCAGGCCTCCCAATATCTAGACATTAGCTCACCAAGTGAACTATTACTCAACCTGGTGAATGAGTGGGTGTTCTAATTCTTCACAAGTCCTTGCTATTAGTGGGAACTCTAATTGTGTTCTTCACGTATCCTTGTTATTAGTGCATATTTGTGATGCTTGTTTTGTAAAGTTTAGAATAATTCATATATACGTACTTAACTCAAAACTTAGACTGAACTCAATTAAATATTTTCTTGATGGCTCCAAAGGGAGTTGAAAATCTTGCAGTACTTCAAAAGCATCATGAGAATTTCCATTTAACTGATGTAGAATTTCTAACTAGCTAGCTAGTAGAGAATTTCAGTGAATAGAATATCTTATGTGGTCATCCCATAAATTGCATGTTTCATGTACAAGATTTTTGCAATTCCAGTTGGGAGAACTATACTCAGAACTAAGTTTTGGACTGGGTGCAGTGGCTCATGCCTATAATCCTAGCACTTTGGGAGGCTGAGATGGGCGGATCACTTGAGGTCAGGAGTTTGAAACCAGCCTGGCCAACATGGTGAAACCCTGCCTTTACTAAAAACACACACACAAAAATTAGCTGTGCATGGTGGAGGGCACCTGTAATCCCAGCTACCTGGGAGGCTAAAGCAGGAGAATCGCTTGAACCCCAGAGGCGGAGATTGTAGTGAACCGAGATCACATCCCTGCACTCTAGCCTGGGTGACAGAGCAAGACTCTGTCTCAAAAAACAAAGAAACAAAGAAAAAAACCTAAGTTTTGAATTAAAACCTTATGTAAAAAACTGAGTATCATTTATATAAGAATTCAACTTCCAAAATACACCATGGTAGGTAGAGCATGGGCTTTGGAATCAGCCATACCCACTTAAAGTGAGTGCAGGCTGCTTCCCACCTGAGCCTCAGTTCCCTCATCTGTGAAATGGGACTAATAATTATATAGATCACATAGGTTTGTTGGGTGGATTAAACAAGAATGTACCTGGAGGGCTTCACAAAGCCTGGCATTAGGTGCTTCGTAAGCGGCATTTCCAGAACAGAGCATTAGAGTCAATGATAACTTTACATTCTCACCAAACAAGTGAGACCAATTTAGGGCCCTATAGTTTGGTTGTATATTCTCAGACAAGGATCTTAAAGAGATCCTTCAGGTTCAGTTATGGTGTCTCATGAGGTCCAGAGGACAATGGTGGTGGCCAGGGCTCTGGGTCCCCAGCCAGCACCAAGCCAGAGCAGCTCCATTTTGCCTGCTTCACATATGAGCTTCCGTGGCATCTTTCCTTCGGATTGCTGCTCTTAAAGTTAGGAAACCACTGACTTAATCCAACCCCTCATTTCATAGATGTGGAAACTAAGGCTCAAAAACCCTGGGCAGTTGTCCCATGCACTCAGCAGAGGTCTCCTGACTCCCAGGCCTGTGTGTTCCCAGGACCCCGCCTGTCATAGATGGAAACAACTAACAGTAGAGGAAAGATGACAATATTGAAGCAGCTGTTGAGTTTTCACATGGTTCTTCCAGCCAATGTCTAGTACTAGTAATGCCTCTTAAGAAAGGAAATTGGCTGTTTATCTTTTCCCCCATGGCTCCATTTGTGAAACTCCTGGTTTGGGTGTGGAACATCATGGGTGGCAGGAATCCCTATAAAAGGGATATTTGCTTGGAAGTCCTTTATCCTCTTCTGCTAGGGAGTGGCTGCTCCATCTGGTGACTGTGCGCCATCCTGTAGTCACTGACCATACCTCTCTCTCTGACCATCATTTTGCAAACGTATTCATAGAGCCCCAGTGAGCACACTCATAACACTGAGTTCCTAATTCTTCTGTCAGCGGAACATCTGCCAGGACTCCACCAGCATCCATTCAGTACTCAGGCACTTACTTTGCCACTCTGTTTTCCAGCCTCTCAACATTGCCTACAGCCACATCTACAGCTCCTACAGGAATTTTGTGGGGCCACCTCATTTCAAGACTATCTGCAGACTCCTGGGTTACCAGGGCATCGCTGTGGTCATGGAGGAACTGCTAAAGATTGTGAAGAGCTTGGTAAGGAAAGGCCTCAGTGTGGCTTGAGATGTGCCCATGTGGGTTTGACATAAACAAGGTTTGCTTTTACTTTTTACCTGGCCTGTAAAAACAAATCCCAGGCACTGCAGCTCTGCCTGTAGAAACTGCTCAGGGAGTCCCTTGCCCGTATCCCTGGATTGGTCTTACCTATCATTCTGTTACATTTCTGTGCACATTTTGACCTATAGCTGTGCTCCTCATTTTCTGACCCCAAACTCCTTGTATTTGATGACTGAAGTCAGAAATCCTGATTTTGTCCTTCAGCGCTTACCACTGACTCCTCATGCTCCCCAGCTGTACTCCATTATCTAATTTGAGCAGGGCGAATTCATGACACTTGTAGCTGCCATTTTCCACGCCCTTACCCACGGCAGACATCTCTAATCAATCACCATGCTTCTTTCCCTTGGGATTTCTTGCTAAACACTGCTTCTCATACTGCACTGGCTTTAAGAGAGTTCTGTATCCCTTTACCGCTATATCTACCTTTACCACTATTCTGCATCTGCCCCAAATATGGTCATCTGAATTTCATTTAATTTCCTGCAACACTGCTGAAGGCCAAAACATTTAAGATGTTTATGAAAATTTCAAGTGACAAAAGTAATTTATAACCAGATCAGGGATAGCAAATAGGATTAATCTGCTAACTCCAATTCTGTGGCAGCAGCTTTGTGGAACCATGGGTTGTTAAAGATTGTGGAGCTAAATCCAGAGTAAAACCAGAAAATGTGGTAATTGATTAAAGATGTCTGCCTTGGGCACAGGAGGGATGAACGTGCCATGAATTTTCCAGGCTGAAATTAAATAGCTTGTTTCAATCTCCACAATTTCCTGGCTCCATTTCATTTTAGCTCTGAGTCTGAATCTGATACAAGCATCCTCAGCCCCAGGAAAGACCCTACACCTAGAAATGTGCCCTCCTTGAAGTCTGTAAGCCCGAAAGAATAATGAGAGAGCTCCTTTTTCAGTCTTATAAAGGTCAAAGGGACTGTTCTCCACCTTTAGGCAAGCCTGCCCCTTCCTCTCAGAGGTCTCAACAGAACCCTCCGTAGCCCAGAATTCAGCCCAGAGATGCACACTTGCTGCAGCAGATTATCTCACTCATCTGTACTCTTCTTTTGTCAGCTCCAAGGAACCATTCTCCAGTATGTGAAAACACTGATAGAGGTGATGCCCAAGATATGCCGATTGCCCCGACATGAGTATGGCTCCCCAGGTTGGTGATAGCAAAACAATCCAGACCCATCCCATGGTGGGAAGGGAGGCTCTGACCATCCACCTCAGAGCGTTTGCTTCTCTAACATGCCAGTGAGCTGGCAGAGTACTGGCTATCCATCCTCCCCGGCCACTAGCTAGATAGCCTTTTAATCCCTCTGAGCAATGGTATCATCTTGTCAGTGGAGGGAGATGATGCTTGCGGGGCCTGCCTCATGGGACTGCTAGGAAGTTGGAAGACGACAGCAGATGTCAGCTTGTTTAAATAATGCAGAGCCAGGTTATTAGAAAAGGTACTTATGAGCTCAGCACCTCCAGATCTTCCTCCATCTGCATATTTGGGGAGACCGAGGCTCCAGGCAGTGGTGCCAAGTTGACATATCTAAGATAAGTGAGGAAATGGACATCTCTGCTGTTTGACCACTGGGCAGAGAAATAATTAGTTCCTTCCTTGATAGTGAACTGAATACAGGGCCTGGAGAAGAGGGAAAGATGGGGACTGTGACTTGGCATCTGATGTTTCTTTTCAAAACCAAGATGTCTAGTGCTGGGTCTGCATGATTCAGAATAGGAAAAAGATAAGGCTAAAATTTCTGAGTTCAGTCCCAGCTGCCCTACTTACTACCTATGTGACTATGGGCGTGCCCCTTACGCTCTCTGAGCCTTATCTGAAAACAGGGGTAATAGTGCCTAGTGATATTGTTGTAGTAAATGAGGTATTACAGATAAAGTGCTCAGCACAATATCTGACACCTACTAATAAATATTCATTCCTGTCATGATAGGAATTCAGGCAACTTTGGAGGGACTGGAAAGGGTCCAGTGCTGCCTCATTTGTGTGTGTGTGCACGTGCACATGTGTGTGTGTTCTGAAAAAGACACGAGCCCGCTTCTCGAACTTTTTCCAGTACTGAGCCCTGAAAGAAATCTCACTCTGGGCCTGCAGAGAAGAGGGATACGTGGTTTGGCTTTTTGCTATCCGAGAGTCAGGTCTGGGGCTGCCACTCAGTCATTGTTTCCCATAGACCCTACTGAGCAGTGTCAACTTCCCACTGACCCATCCCGCTTCTTCTCCCAGGGATCCTGGAGTTCTTCCACCACCAGCTGAAGGACATCATTGAGTACGCAGAGCTCAAAACAGACGTGTTCCAGAGCCTGAGGGAAGTGGGCAATGCCATCCTCTTCTGCCTCCTCATAGAGCAAGCTCTGGTAAGTCCAGAGCCCAAAGGAATTGAGGTATCTCCAGGTTGGAGGGGATGCCAACTCCAACCAGATATTGAGGCTCCTGCAGCATCAATTTGTGCTCTTTTAGTGTAAGCTCACATGCTCTTTTCAGTTCATTTCCAGACAGACATGCATTCCAGTCCTGGCTCTCCCAATCACGATTAGTGCAGTTGTCTAGGTCTTAGTTTGCCATTCCCTCATGTTATGGAACCAAACTGGGGTCCACTTGCCTGGCACAGTAGGGGACAAACATCCACACCGAGGTTTACTGCAGGAGAAAGGAGGGCGTTTATTTTTAGAGTCCTATGCAAGGAGAACTGAGCAGTTTTCACCTAAGACCTCACCTCTCCAATGACTTGCAAACAAGGGTTTTTAGAGGCAGGGGTAAGTTTCAGGAAAGCAGAAGTTTCAGGCAAAGTTAAAAGTCGTTGTAGGGAAGTTACACATTGGTTTAGCCCAATGGGGCAGGCTATCTTGAAGTAGGTGGGGGCTTACAGTCATAGGTAGATTCAGAGAGTTTCTGATTTGCAATTGGGTAAGGAAGAGAAGCTTTAAAATTTAGGGTCAGCAGAAAAGAATGTTAGCTCTGGCTTGTGGGTATGATTTCTTCCAGGCCTCCCAGGAACAAAGAACTGAGGTCAGAGTTCGGCCTGCAGTTCCCTCTTATCTGAGGTCTGCATGCCAGCACATCTGTTTGGTGTGGGTCCAGGTTTCTGAAAAACAACTCCGGCTCATATGTGAAGATGTTATCTTTAAGTTACTATTACCTTCTTGCTTATCAGCTTGCTTATTTACTTCTCAGGGCTAGCTAGGTGCCTGGAATTTCCCTTGAAGAAACTCAAGATTTTATTTCCATGCTTAGGTGGGGTGGTGCTGCAGGCCCCTAGGGGGTTCCCTGCTCCATCTCACTCATTAGATAATTATTCCTTGGATACCTCAGGACAGGCACTGTGCTGGGGCATGTAGCAGTGTCCAGCCCTGCCTCCTGTCCTGTCCATATTTACGCTGAAATCGTGTGTCTGTGGTTACAGCAAGAGCTAGGAGGGGTGAGTGCAGGGTCCCGTGGGAACAGAAAGCAGAGAACTCAATGCGTTCTTGGGGCTGAGGAAGGACTTCTCCGGGGAGGTGGCCTGGAGAATGAGCAGGAATTTGCCTGGTGAAGCTGTCCCAGGCCGAGGGAGAACATGCACTGTCATCTTCATTTTTTATGATGGGGGACAGTTGTTTTACCTTGCAGGATAGTTTCAAGGCTGGAAAGATACACCACATGTAAAGCTCATGCAGTAAGAACTAAACCATCGGTACATCGGTAGTGTTGTCATATTGAACAAAGCACACCCCCCATACATCTCCCTCTTAGGACCCCGCAGAACTGGCACACTCTTCTTCCTGCATGACCACTTGGATTTGCTCTGCCTCACGGCTGACTCAGAGGCTGTGCTCTCCTCCTTCCTCCCCAAGGTGCTCCCAGTGGGCCCAGTCCTACAGGTGTCAGGGTAGCAGAGACAGCCTGGAGCAGAAAGAAACGGAAGGATGTTACTCTGGGGTGCATCATTCTCAGGACCTAGTGGGAATCTCTTTCAGCCTCCATCCACTCATTCAGCAAGAGGCGTGGCGAGCCTCTTCATTGCCAGGAGCAGTTCTAGGTTGTGGATAAATGGCCATGAATAAGAGACAGAGTTTTGCCATTTTTATTCCAGAGAGGGAAACAAGCAAAGTCATAATAATCAGATTGTGGTTGCAGGTGGGGAGGGGAGCTGTGAAGGAATACACAGGATTACAGGATAAAGGGAGAGTGGCTGTGTCAGAGAGGGATGTGCTGTTTTTGAAGAGGATAGAGCTTGGTCTTTAAGGGACAGGGAGGACCTCATAGTGAGCTGGTGCCAAGAGGACAGAGGTAAGAGACGTGGAGGGAGGCAGCCAGGCAGCAGATCACTGGGGCCTCATGGGCCACTGCAGGATGCCATGTGAGCAGCAGGTGAGGGGGTCTGCTTGGCTGTTTTCAAAGGCCTGGGAGCTATTGGGAGAGTGAACGACAAGTCTCTTACAATCTAGAGCCCATCTTGGAGGCAGTAGGTGCTCGGAGAATAGACGGGAGGGGAAAGGAAGAGCCTGGAACAAAGGTAGAGAGATAATGCAGCTTCCGAATCAGAGCCAGAAAGGATGCCTTGCCTCTAATTGTCTTTGTGACTTGGGATGAACCAGTTCATTTCATCCCCCATCCCTAAAATGAGTGACTTGGACCTGCCGCTCTCAAACTCACCCTGAGAGGCTCTGAAATGGGGACTGTTTGCTCTTCCTCTATAAGGAGTAATTGCTTGTTACCCCTTAAATGGACTTTCCAGACAACTAATTGATAGGTTTTTTACACAGATCAGCAGACCCAGGTTGCTATAGCAATGTAGCCTTCAGAAGTCACAGGGATACATAGGGACAACTTCTGAAGGCCTCGGGGGCACCAGGAACAGTGGAGGTCGGAGTGGGGGGTCCCTGAAGCCTCATTCCCCGAGTGTCTCCTGTTAAGCACCTCTCTTCATGAGGAACTGTGATTCAGAGACCGCCAATTCAGCTTCCCCTATTCAGACTCCAGGAGGCAGACTATTGATGGGGGCTGCAAGGAAAGGACAACTTCCTCAGGCACCGTCTGGGTGGTCACTCACGTGTATCACTGAGGACAACAGGACACTCAGTATCAATGACCTTCAGAGCTGAGACAGACCCCCTACAGCATGAATGTTTCAACTCCTTCTATTCATAAGTGAGAAAACAGAGAACCAGAGAGAGGAGGAACTCACCTGAAGTCACACAGCATAGCAGCAGCAGAGATGGAAGAACTAAAGCACAGGTTTCCGGTATTGATGATCCCAGTCCTTGGGGGCTAGGGGTCGGGGAAGGGTGGGGAACACAGAGCAGGGATTAGGCTCACTGAAGTCCACACTCCCCTTTCTACTTAGACAGCCGGGGAGATCTCCAAGCCTAGATAGTGCTTTCTGAGACTAGAATGAAGCGTGAACTTTCTGGAGGTTTTTTTTAGTTTAGGAAGCTAGAAATAAATATTTAAATGACATACCAATTGTTCTCAATGAAAGAGGACTACTAATTGCCAAAAAAAAAAAGAAAAGAAAGATGCCTAATGGCCATCGTAGAAGAAAGGCTGTACAAACTGTGGAATATCCATTCTCATGGAAAACTGTGAAGCAGGTAAAAAGAATAAGCTGATAAAGTAGCTTTGCACATACCAAGATAAAAAATAGTGAAAGATACAATAGTGAGCTTAAAAAAAGTTTTAAGACACATATGATGCCATAGATGTAAACAAAAAATAAACCCCACAAATAATACTGCATTGAAAAAGATCTAGCAAAAAAGCATACCGAGTAGTTAACAATCATTTTCTCTAGGTATTAGGGAGGAATCCAGGATTAGAGGTCAGCAGGGACTTTTTAGCCTTATCTAGAATGTCTTAATGTCTTACAAGGAAAGCATATTCATGTATTATTATTGACCTATCATTTTAAAATAGTTAGTATATGCTAGTTTTAGAAAAACTGGGAAATACCAGAAAGTGCAAAGGAACAAGTAAGAAATCTCTTGCCCCCTTTACTTTTCCATATTTTGTCTTTTTCTAATAGATTTTCAGAGGTCTTTCTGATTATAGGTTCCATAATACCTTCTCATTCTGTCGTTTGCTTTTAAAAAAAAAAAAAACAGATTAATATATCATTGATAGGTAGAGGGATATAAATTGAATAGTTGATGACTTGGACAAAGGTATTTTCCTCATTAAGTTAGGTGCTTATAAATATTTCTCAAAATTCAGGGTGCAATATTAGTACAGAAACCCAGGTACCTGTGACATTATTTTTCTGGTTTTGGGTTTTTATAGGGTATTCTGGTGGTTTCAATTAAGATATTACAGTCAAATGCATAAATCTTAAGTGTACAGGTTGATGAAGGCACATGTCCATGTAGCCCAGGTCTAGACGCAGAACATTTACAGTATCATAGATGGTTCTTTCATGCCCTCTTCAGTGTTCCGCAAAGAATCATGGTTCTGAGTTCTATTTCCGGAGATAATGTTGCTTGTCCTTGAATTTCATATAGAGTTATCTAGTATGTTTTCCCTTTCCTTTCTGACCTCTGTCGTTCAAGATTACATTTGAGATTCATCCATGTTGTAAATCATCCATTTTTTATTACTGAATCAATTACTCTAGTATTCTCATTGCATGAACAGACTAACTGAATCATCCATTTTACTGTGGGTGGACATTTGGGTTGTTTATAGTTTGGTACTATTATGAATAATGATGTCATGAATATTCTTGTACAAGTGTTTTGCTGTATGTATGCTCCTGTTTTTATTAGGGAAATACCTATTAGGTTAGCTTCAAAGCAGTTTTGCAAATTGTACCAATTTATACTCCCATGCAGCAGTATATGAGAGTTATAACTTCTCTGCAGCCTCATAAACAATTTGTCCCTCTTTATCATAGCCATTCTGGTGGGGGGTGTCATCTTTCATTATGATTTTGATTTCCCTAATGATGCTGATTCTCCTTCCACATGCTACTAACCATTTGGACACCATCTTTTGTGAAGTGCTGGTCAACATTCTTGCCTTTTTAAGTCATCTTTCTTATGGATTTGTGGCCATTATATATTATGGATACATGTATTGCAGATATATTACTCTGGCTTGTGTCTTGGTGAACAGAAGTTCTTCAGGCTTAAGGTAGTTATTTTTTTTCCCTTACAGTTGATACTCTTGTGACTTGTTTAGAAAACCTTTCCTACTCTCACGCATCAAGATAGGCTATCCTCTGAAAGTTTTAGAGGTTAGTCCTTCAAGGCTAAACAGACCTTTAAGTCCATATTATTCACCTAGAATTGATGCTTGTGTTTAATGGGAGGTATAAATCTTTTATTTCCAGATTGTTCTGGCGCTACTTCTTGAAAAGACCTTCCTCCTGCAGTCTGTAGTGGTAGTGCTATGTCTTTTATCTCGTGTCCATAAATGGTCTGGTCATCGCAGCCTCTTAATATTTGTTGGATCTAATCTGAAACATAAAAAATACTGATTTGTATCAGGTTTTTAAAGGAAATTCTTCCCTGGGAAATCAGAAAGTGGTCATTAGGGAAGTCGCAGTCACTAAGTTTTTGTTCAAATTTTGTGTGGTTTTCTAGACTTCGGGCCATTGTTTGTTATGCCAGCATACACCAGGAGAGGGACCTGTTTGTAAGTGTGAGGGAGGGCGGGCCCGAGTCCCTGGGAGGGACAGAGCCTTTTAGTCTGCCTTTTACTGCAAGGCCTCTTGCCTCTGCCTTCATCTCTGTTACTTCTTCTCTCCTTATTTTGTTAGAGTGGACCACAGAAACACTCCAGTCAGTCCTTTGAGAGCATTACTGCCCTCATCAGAGATGAGGCGAGTCTAGACCCAAACTCACAGATCCAAATGCCTATCAGATCTGGAAAAGCCCCCAGAGACCATCCAGGGTCAGTTTCTCAACCTCAGCACCACTGACATTTGGAGCCAGATAATCTTTTAGGGGGTTTCCCTAGGCTTTATAGGATGTCAAACAGCATTTTTGCACTATATTCCAGTCGTATCCCTTCATTGTGGCAACCAACAATGTCTCCAGATATTGCCTGATAGTCCTTAGGAGGGCAAAACCTCCCCCTGTTGAAAACCACTCATCTAGTGCAACCTCACATTTTCTAGATAGGAAAACCGAGGCCCCAAGAGGGAGCTGATTTTCCCAGCCTTACAGCTAGTGCAGGAGTCTGGATGAAAACCAGATGCCCCTTGGAGTCCAAAGATCCTTAAGGTGCTAACCTTAAGGTGTATTACAGTACAGAGAGATGCCCAGCTGAGCTTTGCCGATTGTTTTTGTTCTTTTCAGTAGTTTCATGCCCACATCTGACCTTCTGTCTCCCACTTCTACCTTTTAATGTCTTTCCTCTAATTGTTTTTATTACACAGTTGAAATAAATTCATTGAATGAAAACTCAGAGAAGCAGAAAGAAAACAAAAACCACTTTGTCACACTAAGATGACCTCTGTTCACTTTTTTTTTTTTTGAGATGGAGTCTCACTCTGTTGCCCAGGCTGGAGTGCAGTAGCATGATCTCGGCTCACTGCAACCTCTGCCTCCCAGGGTTCAAGCAATCTCCTGCCTCAGCCTCCTGCCTCAGCCTCCTGAGTAACTGGGGTTACAGGCACCGCCACCACGCCCAGCTAATTTTTGCATTTTTAGTAGAAGAGATGAGGTGTTGGCCAGGCTGGTCTTGAACTCCTGACCTCAAGTGATCTGCCCACCTCAGCCTCCCGAAGTGCTGGGAGTACAGGTGTGAGCCACCACACCCGGCCGACCTCTGTTCACATTCTAAAGGATATTCTTCCAGATGTTTTTGTGTTCTAGCAGATTTTCCCTTATAAAATTAGTAGTTATAAAAGCAGTACCCACCAAGGTGAGAAGAGTGACTACCTCTATGAGGTGTGGTGGGTGACAGGGGTGTGGGAGAAGTATCTCTCACTTTCTAGACTTTATTGTTTAGATTTATTGCATTAAATATTACTTTTTTCCTTAAAAGGAAAGACTCATATGTAGCAAATGTATACAATTCAAATGCATGGAAAGTAAAAAAGTAAAAGCCCCATCTCAACCACCCCCTCAGACCATCACTCCATACGCCCACCTGTGCTTGATCCAGGATGATTTTGCCCGTCACTCTGAGAAAAGGCTCCTCCAGCTGCCCAAGAAGCGTATCCTGTCCCTTTGCCCAGGCACCCACAAGTAATGCCTCTGGCCTTTCTGTATCAGTGTTTCTTAGCCCAGACACTGATTATGTTTTTGGTTGAAAATTATCCACGCTTTGTGGAATGGAGGCACTTTGACTCCCAATAATACCCTTCCTTTGTGTGACTTTATGATTTTTAAGTATATTTACATCTTTTCAGACATGGCTTTATCTGAAAAACAAACCTGTTAGTGTGAACATATCAGGACTTGGGAAAAAATGGTCTGAGAGGTAAGAGTCACTGGTTCCACAGACAAGACCAAGAGCCCCCATGGGCCAGGCAGAGTGTGAGACTCCAGGGCATATCCCATCCCTGATGGCACTGTTCACTACCCACCCACTGGTTTTCAGCATAGAGGGTTAGCCCTCCAAACCCTCCAGTGGTGGGGTTCAAGCCACCACGCCTGGCCAGACCCAGATACTTTCAGAGCTCCACACTTGACTCTGATGTGCAGCCAGAGTAGAGGATCTCTGATCTAGAAGCATCTTCTTGGACTAGAGCTGCCAGACTTTTGACATGGATGCTTAGTTGTCATAGTTCTTGCCACATCTGCAGATCACTGGTTCTGTTATTTACATAATCCTTTTAATGAAACTTAATTTTAAAAGGAAACCATCACTTGCATTTAAAAGAAAAAATCATCTCTTGCCATCATTAGAAAGCAACCAGAATAATACATTCAACCAAAATACAGCAAAGTCATATAATTCCAGCTGCTGCCTGCCCAGATCTCTGAACACAAGCGCTACTCCCTCTTTGATAAAAACAAGATTAGTAAATATTAGGTGCTAACCTGTGCTGGTTTCAAATGGAAACTGTCTCATTAAGGTTGTCAGAAAGATTGATAGGAAACTAAAAAAGGAAAGAACTTGCTCACTGTGTGGCTCATTATGATTAAATCACATTTCCTTGTGTGCCCAATTTCCACTTTAGGAAATGCTAACCTTGGAAGACATTGGCATACACTTGAGGGAAGGGAAAGCCCACTTTCTAGACCACAGTTTCTTGGCTATAGATCTTTCCCAGTTGACCAGATATTATTCTGATCCAGAATAATAAGTCTATTATCCCCTTGACAGTTCAGGGGACAGGGGAAGGGGTTGGAGATGAAACATAGTAATATACAGCACTATTCAAGCAAGGCATAGATTGACAGGAGAAGATCACATACAATCAGGTAAGATTAAATTACTGATAGATTTAGCGAGGGCTACGAAGAGCTGCTGAAAGTGAGGAACCAGTGGAATAGGAGCAGAGGCACCGTCTCTCGGTTGAGGCTTCCACTGCACCTGGAGTCCCAAATGAGGGCTGGAAGCTGCGACTTGTACATTCTGTGCAAGGGAGAGGGTCATGGTGGAAATGAGAAGCCTAATTTCTTGCCTGCCTCACAGGCTGTGTATCCTTGAGGCTTAACATCAGTATGCGGGAAACACATTATGTGCCTCCATATAAGGGAATGTTTAGAACACTAAGCTCTCTGGTTAGGCCCAGCTTCCCATCCCCCTCCTGCTAGAAAATCCAAGCAGTGATCCCTGTGGGGTTGCCTGGACCTCCCATTTCCAGCTCCTTTCTCCACACAAAAACATAATGCATTAGTGTTATTTGTCTTTTTGTTGCCTCAAAAATCAGAGTTAAAGGTTAAGAAAATACTGGTTTGATTATTGTTTTTAGGAAATCAGCTAAAAATGGTAGTTTTTCACTCAACTGTGAACAGAACCCTAAAGGTAGAGTCTAATGCCATTCTGCATAAATCTGACATTCTTAGGATCGTATTGAATCTTTTTTAAATATGTACACGGAATCTTTATGGTAGCCTGTAGCCAAGAGAAATCAAGTCTCCAGTTAGCCTCATAGACTAAGTGAGTTGGGAACACTTAAGGTTTTTGATATTTGATGGAATCCCTCAGTTTTAAAACTGATGTTCATCAGTTGTAAATTAAGTATAATACAAAAAGAAAATTAAGACAGAAAGCAATGCAAAAATAAAACATGAATCCCTTGAATTCTGATGTGACTTCCTTACAGTAAAATATTTTTTTGCATCCTGACTCTAAAAACCTTTTTTGCTTTTACTGTCAGCACAGCAATTTTACAGTCGATAGACCGTGGTTCTTAATCACCTACTGATTATTTCTCTTGTAGTTATCATATAGTGGGAATAACAAGCATTCGCATGGCACTTGGTACATGCAAAGTTACTGAATCCTAACTTTCACTTACTAACTCCTCCCAGAGAGAAACTTCTGCAGAAGCACAAGCTCCTGGCAGTTCTCCAAGGAGGGATCATTGAAGTTCGTTGTTTTTGTATAGCAATTGCATATTATTCACACTTTGGAAAACTCATCGTGGTTAGATCCTGGTTCCAAAAAAAAGCTGTAAAAGAAATATTTTAAGAACAATTGAGGATATTTTAGTCTTGACTACATTGTATATGATATTAGGAAAATTTTAAATTTAGGGGATCACGATTCTGAGGTTACACAGGAGGGTGTCCTTGTTTTTGGGAGTTGCATGCTTAGGTGTTTAAGGCTGAAGTGACTCAATGTCTTCCATTTACTCTCAAATGACTCTAAAATAAAGCAAATATGACAAAATGTTCATTGTGACTGTACGTCAAGGGTATAAGGATATTATTCCTTCAAATATTTTATATGTTTAGAATTTTTCCTAATGTGAAGTTGAAGTGGGAGACATAAAACCTCATCAGGGATCAAAAAGTTAAGAAGGAAAGGGGTTAAAGCAGACAAGGTCATGATGTATGAAGAAAAAGTCATGAGGGTTTTTGTCTTTTCCAGCTACTCCGCTAGTTGGTAAGATTTATTCTTGGTAACATATATCCCGGAGCTACATCTGGCCTCATTTAAAAAATTTATAGAGGCATTTGCTAGCACCGAAGTCAGCCGTGACTCACAGGCTGACCACCTATTTGATTCACCATCAGGAAATACCAGTTTAAGATCCAAGAAAGGCAAATGAACCCAGGGAAGCTGGCCAGTCCAAATGAGAGGCCAGTGAGTGGCCCTAAGAGAACACCTCTGGCAGCCACCCTCCTCCCATTGGCCGTGGGGGGAAGGCTTGCCATCTGCTTCAGGAATACTAACACACAAGAATGCCTTCTCCCTATGCGCTGTTTAAGAGAAATGTCTCAAACCCAGCTCTACTGAGGGTCACCGCCTTTCCATGCTCGAGCCAAGAGAGGGGCATGCCTTAGCATTAACAGCAAAGGGGTCTTCATACAATGATAAATCAGATTGTTACTCTCCAGCTTAAAACTGACAGGTGGATTCTTGTTATTCTTAAAATTCAAACTCCCAACTTTGACCAGCAAGGCTCAGAAGATTTCAGCCATGCCTATTCCACCAGCTTATCTATTATTACCAGTCTGCCTGGCTGCACAACCCAACCACATGGCATACTTTGGGGGTCAAGTTACAGAGAAAGAAACTGAGGTTCACTGCAGGTCTGCATCAGGGCAAGACTGAATCCCATTGTCCTTGGCTTCTACCTTAAGGCTTGTTGACTTTTACCACCTTGGCCTTGTAATTCAAGAGCACCAAGAACACCCCCTCAGCCCCCAAGAAAGAGCACCTCCACTTTCTATCACAGTGTCTGAAATGCTATTAGAGACTCGCTCCAGGGGTTTGGAATGTTATCTGATCGATCTTTCTTTCTTTTTTTCTTTATTTTGAGATGGAGTCTCACTCTGTCGCCTGGGCTGGGTGCAGTGGCACAATCTTGGCTCACTGGAGCCTCCACCTCCCGGGTTCAAGTGATTCTCCTGCCTCAGCCTCTTGAGTAGCTGGGATTACAGGTGAGCGCCATCAAACCCAGCTAATTTTTGTATTTATTTAGTAAAGACAGGGCTTCACCACGTTGGCCAGGCTGGTCTCGAACACCTGACCTTATGATCCACCTGCCTCGGCATCCCAAAGTGCTGAGATTACAGGCTTGAGCCACCAGGCCCACCCTGATCTTTAGAAGGCCCCACTAAAATGGGGCTTCTGAGAGCTGATACTTTAGTGAATATTCATTTATCAAGTAATTTTGAGGAGTAGGATGCTCATTTTAAAAAGGATGTAGGATAACTAAAAATAGGCCCAAAAAAATCCAGATAGAAGCTTTGTACTGCACATGGGAAGATGCTAATAGTATATACTAAATGATAAAAATAGAGTACAGAAGAGTAGGTATATTCTGTTCTTATTTTAAAATATATGCTGAAAAGGTATGTGCAGAGAAGAACTTGGCAGTTCAAACTCTGGAAAAGGCTATTAGCAGTGACGACTCCTGGGTGGTAGAGTTATACGTTTTTTCCTCCTTTAAAAAATTTATCTGCATTTTCTAATTTTTTGAAAGTGAACATAAAGATAGCCAATAAAAAGAGGCTAGAGTGGCAATCATTAAAATATATCTAAAGTTAGTAATTTTCCAGAGGACAGTCTTTGCCTAGGGGCTAAATTAAGTATTTGGTGCACTCCCAGAAGAAAATGACAAATTTCAAGTCAAATCCCACATGTAAGGTAACTAGATTATTAATGATGATAGTCACTGGAAATCAAGAACAGCAGGTTTGTAGTTTGAATGCCACTGCCCCCTTCGAGTTTGCCATGGCTGTCGATCGATCCTGCTGCACTGAATTGGTGTCAGAATCCTCTCCAAAAGCCACTGCTGCCTCTCAATAGTGGTTGATGTATGAGGTGACCCCAGGGCCATTACTGGGACACATGTTGCCTTCAGGAAATCATAAAAAGGTATCCTTCCTCAAGACATTTCACCTCTTTCTTTTTAAATATATTTTTAAAGAATAACATCTGCTAGAAAGTGATTATAAACAATCTCTGATGTCTGCAGTGTGCTTGGCATTCCCTAGGATGTGATGCCCTTGGATACTATACTCGCTACATAAACGATACCCAGCAGCCTTGGGTAATAAACTTCCCCCATCCCCCCAAAATAAGCACAAACCCTGACAAGATGGTATCATTGATCTAAGACCCCTGGAAACTGCCCGTTGTTCCAGCATTCCAGGTGCTGGCATTTGTCCTGCTTTGGTATCTGGGCAGCGGCTTTCCTCCTGAAATGCCCACTTCCACCTGGTCAGATGCACAGTCCTGTACAGCAAGGCAATGCAGCAAAGCCCAGGACACTAACTGGATAGGGCTCACCAGTCAGCTGTTCCTTTTTCAAGGCAGCATGGGGAAAGGAGGACTGTGGGTCTCTGTTCCAATTAAATTGCGAATTAATTTTTATTTCCAGTCTGTGAATTTGCTGATTGCACATTCCAGTCACTTGTAAAAAACATAGTTAGTTCCTGGGGTCTTTGCTGATGCATCGACTGCATTGCAAGCCCAGCCTCTCCCTCCCAGCACCATTATGGTTCTGAAGGAGACTCATTCTAGGGGACAGAGTCTGCTGCCTAATGATGAGTAACGGAAACTCATGCTGGGGACATTTACTACCCAGAACATTCTAAGTGACCACTTGGAGTTTTAAAATCAGCATTCCCAACTTGAGACTTGTTAAAGGCACCCAGGAATCCTCATGCCTTTGTCCCATCTATAGGCCCTGACTATAAGACTCAGCAAGTAGAACACAGTGAGGTTGATATTAAAGAAGGTGATTGCCTGGTAGGCCGGATGGCTACTTGGAGATGAGAGCAGGCCTTTGGCAGCAAGACAATCCTGAGAGGCCATAGCTCTGGTTTATCACCCATTTCTTCATTTAATAAGAAGTATTATTCTGTTTACTTATGCTCTGCCTGTGTCCAAAGGAAGACACCGTGCCTATCAAAGAGCTGGTGTCATTAAGTCTGGAGACTCTTACATGGAATGAGACCAAGGGGAAGGGCAGGGTGAGTTGCATGAGGCTCTCTCAGCCTGATTTCCGGTTGATTTCCATGGTCTCCACTGGAAACCATATATCTTTGAATTCAGAAGTCTTGCCTCTATACTGGATAGCTATGAGACTCTGTTATATTCTCTAAGCCTAGCTTGTCCAACCCACGGCCCAAGACGACTTTGAATGCAGCCTGACCCAAACTCATAAATTTTCTGAAAACGTTATGAGATTTTTTTTTTTTTTTTTTAAGCTCATCAGCTGTCATTAGTGTATTTTATTTTTATGTGTGGCCCAAGACAGTTCTTCTTCCAGTATGGCCCAGGGAAGCCAAAAGATGGGACACTCCTTCTCTAAGCCTTAGTTTCCTCACCTGAAAAGTGCTGGGACTAAGGAGCTACCTCACAGAGTTCTTAGTGTTAAATGAGGTAATGAATGCAAAGTCTCCAATGCTTAAGAAGCAGGTCCTCAGTTACCAAGAGCCCCCTTTCCTCCTCGTGCCATGAGCAAGGAGACTTGAATCAGCCTTTTCTCTAAGCCCCGTAAGAACTGAAAGCCTGGCTCACTGACCGCCCATAGCACTGTGGCCCACACTCCTCACAAGCCCAAGCCAAGGATGCCCTACTCCTTTCATATCAGCCACCTCATTTTATCCCTGATTTCTTCCTCCTTCTGAATGGGATGGCACCTTTCCTCACAGTTCAAAACCCTGCCCCTCCTCTCAGGCCCGTCTCACAGCCATCATTTCCTCATCCTCCCCAAACCGCTGGTCCTTTTCATCAACACACATTTTATCAAATGCCTTTCTCTGCGAGGAACTTGATGGTGTTTCTCTCTTTTCTCAGTCTCCAAAGCCCTTTGTCAGCAGCTTCTCCTATTGAACCCAGTTGATTCTGTTTTATTTCTCAGTCATAGGTGTCCTTGGATCCTTGGATCTCTTCTCCACGAGCTGGTAAACTTCACTGAAATCTCATTTTTATAGAGAGCTCTACCTGTTATAGGGTTTCCCGCAGCATCCAGGCCCCTCCCTGGCTCCATGGAGCGTGCCATCTTCATCTCTGTGCCTCTGGGTTGTCTGCCAGATCACAGAGCAAGCACTCAGTAGATATTTGGTGACCTAAAGAAAGGAATAAAGAGGTAGCAGCACATGCAGAGAAGTGGTATCTTCCCTATTCCTGACTTGAAAGGTGTCTTTTTATCCCTGTGTAGGCTGTATGCTAGTAGACATGGAAATGTTCAGAATTTATGTCTTCCCTTGAACTCAAGGAGCACTTGGTGCTTTTTTTCTCTTGGGTCTCATATAGTCAGAGGAACTCAAGTCTCCAGAAGGGTCTTGGTCACCCTGAGAAGCACCCACTCATGCAAACCTGGCGCAGTTCCTTTCCCCTGGGGTCAGCCTCCATCCCATGCTGACTTCCAAGTTCAGCTCTACCCCACAGACTCTTCAGGGCCCAGGCCTCACATCCAGTTGCATTTTAGACATCTTCTTTTCCATGTCCACACACATCAGAAATTTACCTTGCCTGAATCTGACCTTGGCTTCCTCCTGCCTGCAGACTCACTGTGTCCTCTGACTCCACGAACGGCACCATCATCATACAGGTGCCCTGTGCAGGGGTTCTTTTCCTGCTGTCCTGATGTCCAGTCATCAGGTCTGTGGCCTCTGCTCACTTCCTTCCGTCTCCTTTGCCACTTACTCCTGGCCCTGCTTTCTCCAGCTTGGACTCTTCCAACACCCACTTTGCTCTCCCCAATCCTTTCTCTCCCTTGCAACCAGAAGGTGAAGCTGCAACTCTGCCATTTCCCTGATGAAAACCATCAGGATAATATCCAGAAATCTAAGTGAGACTTAGAAGAGTCTTCCCAACCCGCTCCTTCCCACCCCTCCTTCCTGTCTCATATCACTTTCCTCCAGCACTGAAAGCTTAAGTCTACCTTGGCTCTCAGCCCTGCCTCTTGCTTTGAGGCCTTTGCAGATACTATTCCCCCTTAGCTGTCCATCACTCACCCCTGGTTCCAAGTTAGCGTCCTTCTTCAGAAATCCTTCCCTATCATCCTCCCCAAAGGTCTGAATTGCTTGCTCCTCTTTGCGTCCCCATAGACCCCAGGCACACCCCAATTGTAGCACTTACTAGAATTGCCCATTTACTTGCTTTTGTCATCATCTTGGTAAGCGTTGTGCATCTGGTCTCCCTCACCTACTCCAGCACCTTGCAGAAAGCCTTGTGCTTATTGTTTGCTATATAAATGGAAGAATTACTTAATCTCTGGCTCAGGCTCTATTCAAGTCAGAATGAAAGTCTTCAGAATTTGGTACCACCTTGTTGGGTATCTAGATCCTATTATACACACGTTCTCTGCATTCTTGCTGGCCTCGCATATCAGGCCAACAAGAAAAATATAGAGAACGTGCAGGTCCTACACACGGGTGGTCCCTCAAGAAGATTCTCTCTCAATCAATGTTTGCATGAGATGTGGGTCAATGTCCTGGTCCTCCATCAGAAGCTCAGATTTCAGGAGCCTGGGCTAGATTAGACAGCCCAGTCTGCAGGTGACTTAGTGGAAGCCCTGAATGAATAAGAGCTCTGGTAAGTTTTTAAAAAGCAAAGGCACTGTGGGCTGGAGGGGCTTGGAACACTCCTACAAGGTGAAACTTAAATGGGGATTTATGGGATGGATAAAACTGGGTAGAAAATTTTGGGTAGGGATAAGAGGGTCAGGGAAGAAGGAATTTGTGGGTACAAATTGACGTGAGTGGTCTAATTATAGACTTGGAAACATCAGCAGATTTATAAAAAGTAGTCCATCTGCAAAGAAATTATTTAAACCAATTCAGGGTCGAGGCTACCTCTGGAAGTTGGGAATAAAGGTATCAGTAATTTCCTATTTCTTTGCACAGAAGAACGTAGCTCAGACTCTTGTTCTTCTTCAAACTGCGTATATACCACAGTTTAAGTTTAAAGAATGTTAGTTGCTATAACCAAAAACCCAATAAGTCAACAAATGATATGAGCCTGTCAGATATGAGTGAGGCTCAAGTTTCTTAGGTGTTAAGATTTTAAGTGATTTTCTATTTCTATTTTTGGTAACTTTGCAATTTAATGACATGTATATATAATGAAGGGGGAAAGTCAAGCTTCCTAAGACTTTGGCTGCATTGGCTGCCATGGAGAAACAATGTGTGTCGAAGTGGAGTGGCCCTGGATCTAAATGTCAGCCTTACTGCTTATTTAAGCATCTGCGTGGAGACCTAGTTAGGAAAGTTCACCTTACTCCACAGGATGGGGACAGTGAGCCCTATCTCACAGGGCTGTCCAGAACCATACAGCAGGCGACTGACATAAAGCAGCTAGCTCATTACTTAGTGCTCAGTAATGTTCATTGCTTCTCCTTCTCTAAAGAGAAAAGTGGTTGTATTTTACAGACTCTTGGTTCTAAAGACTTGGAGACCATTTAATCCAGCCTCTTCATTTTGTTCAAGTTGTTAATTGCACACTATAACTTAATTCCATTAAGGTCTTAATTGCACATTATAACAAATCAAATACTACAGAAGAGCTTTTAAAGAAAAACATCCTACTTGTCTCTACTGCACTTCTGCCCACCTGTATTCCCAATTCCCTGGGCAGCCTGTCCTCATCACTTCTGTTTCCAGTTCTTCCAGTCACCTCCGTAACACTCATGAGGGTAGCCTATTTCTTAATTCGCAACTTTAGACAATACTGACTCCCTACTTGGAAAGATGGGATTTTATCTCATTTATCTCTCTCCCTCTCAACATTTGATTATATTACTGCTTCTGTTGTTTTCCCTTGTAATCATAGATAATATACTTATACCTCTATTGCTGCTTTTGCTAACATGATTTAGTATCTTGACTCCTTTCCATGAAAAGACAAAAGACTGAGGAAATTACCACCCCTGGTACTCCCACTTCCTGCCTCTTGTCAGCTTCACTTTTACTTCATCACCACTGTATTTTTTATAATACTTATCTTTTGTTCTGCATCTGTCATGTCCTTAATTGTAGACTAAAACAAAAACTATTTTCATTAAACCTATGCAAATATCTTTTCTTTTTTGTTTTTTTGAGACGGAGTCTCACTTTGTCACCCAGGCTGGAGTACAGTGGCTCAGTCTCGGCTCACTGCAACCTCCACCTCCTAGGTTCAAGCAATTCTCCTGCCTCAGCCTCCCAAGTAGCTAGGACTACAGGTATGTGCCACCATGCCCAGCTAATTTTTATATTTTTAGTACAGACGGGATTTCACCATGTTGGCTGGGCTGGTCTCAAACTCCTGACCTCAGGTGATCCACCCACCTTGGCCTCCCAAAGTGCTGGGATGACAGACATGAGCCACCGTGCCTGGCCCCTATGCAAATATTTTTCTTTGCTGGATCAAGTGGCATGCTAGGATTTCATTTCCTTTCCCCTCTGATTCCAGCAACAAGACTCCAAAAGCTCTTTACTTTCAAGTTGGGAAAAAGTAGTTGCTTTCAGGGTTCTTTTTTTTCAAGTTAATTTTTTAAAGTGATATGGGTTCAATGTAGAAAACTTAGTAAATGCATACAAGTAGGAAAAAAAAAGGGAAAGAGTGGGAAAGAAAGTTAAAAACACCTGAAAGTCCCACTACATGGACAATTCTTAAAACCACTTCATATAGTTCATAGAGTAATCAGTAAAATTGAAGAGATAATACTCCCTTTGTTATTACAATAAGGAGAAACACATAGGCCCCAAATAAGAGAGATTGTATTCTAAGGCTAAATTTCCTTACATGCTGGGACTTTTCAACTTTAATTCTACATAGTTATTGAGCATTTATTATATATTAGGTACCATGCTTACTATTGGGAATAAGATGTGGTCAAAGATAGACATTGTCTCTACTTTCATGGAGGTTAAATTTCAGTGGTGGGGGAGTAGACATTTATGAACTAGTCATGTATGGGAATGTGTAATATAGATTGAGTTAAGATGCTGGAAAGGAAGAGAACTCAGTTCTTTGAGGACATTTAATAAAGGAACCTACATGAGCAGGGAGGCATTGGGGTCAGGGAAGTGTTCCTAAAAGGAACGATGCTTAAATTGCGATCTGAAAGAACAGGAATTTGCTAAGCAAAGAGAGTAAGGGAGAAGAGATGGATTAGACAGCATTCCAGAGACAGTGAAGATTCTGTGATGGGCACACAGACAGCATGTTTGAATAACAAACAGCTCCTATGGCTGAAACAGTCAGAGTGGAGTGGGAAGGAGGGAGCTGAGTGGAGAGAGAACCAAGGCTGGGTGGTCTTCACAGGCCACAGCAAGGAGCCTTTCCAGCAGGGCATGGCTTGATGGGTTCCTAGGCAGAGTGGATGGCCTAGTGTGGATCCTTTAAGATAAGGATCAGACAAGAGGGAGGTCAGCCTTTGCCTGGGCTCCCACAATGGAAGCTTGTTTGTATCCCTTACACAGGCCTTTGTGTGCTCCAAAATGGATGTTTTTATCAGTCACAATGATCTCAGCTTCAATGCCAAACAAACACCTTCCACAAAAGGTGTTGCAGAGTGTGTAGCCACCTCATCATGAAAACAGCCACATAGCTCAAATCCTGGGACCTTCCAGGCAAATGCTTTTCCATCTCTTAAGAAATCACATCCTTCTGTTTCTCACCTTCATTGATAAATGACATTACGAAGCACACACAGAAGTTTGCCAGCAGGAAGCACCCCCAAAGAACCTCTGGTCCTGCAGTTTCAGTTTGCATTGAGGTGGCAGGGGCGTTGAAGGGGGTAAGTGGAACACTGTCTCCCCAAAAGAAATCTGAAGAAGCTCATTATGTAAAATGAACAAAACAGCAGCATTACTCTTGCAGAGAACCAGAGCTCTCTTCCCCTTCCTCTATCCCCTAAGGCGGCTGCCCACACCACTTTACACATGTTAACAAAACAGAAAGTTGATAGTTCACGCAATGGCCAGCTTCCAGTAACAAGACATTTCTAGGAACAACTGAAATGTTTGGAAAAGTGAAAGATGAGAAAACTTGGCAGTGGGGCTATGTATACCAGTCCTCTGGAACAACTTCAATAGCTCCTTGGTACACTTAAAATTCACACTTAGCCCCATGCCTACGAGGCCCCACCTGATCTGGTCTCTCCCTACCTTTAGGACCTCCTGCCGTATGTACTGTGAGTCTCTTCAACACTACACCCTAACTCGTTCCCTGCCCCACGGCCTTTGTACTGGACCACCCTTACCTCATATTTACATGGCTAGATCCCTTGCTTCATTCCATTCTCTAATCAAATGTCACCAACTCATTCCATTCTCTATTCAAATGTCACCAACTCAAACATCTCTCAAAAAAAAAAAAAAAAAAAAGGTTTTGTTTTTGTTTTTGAGAGAGAGTCTAGCTCTGTAGCCCAGGCTGGAGTGCAGTGGTGCAATCTCAGCTCACTGCAACTTCCACCTCCCAGGTTCAAGCAATTCTACCTCAGCCTCCCAAGGAGCTGGGATTATAGGCATGCACCACCAAGCTCGGCTAATTTTTTGTATTTTAGTAGAGACGGGGTTTCACCATGTCGGCCCCAGGGTGGTCTCCAACTCCTGAGCTCAGGCATTCATCCCACCTCAGCCTCCCAAAGTGCTTACAGGCATGAGCCACCACACTCGGCCAAAAAGATCCTTTCTAACTACCTTGTAGTAGTCCCTTCCCAAACCTGTCACTGTCTAGCATATTACCCTGAAATTTTCTGATTTGTTTACTTGTTTTTATCTGTCTCTGTCAACTAGAACATAAATTCTGTGAGGGCAAAGATCTAGTCTAACTTGTTCAGCATCATATCTGCAAAGCCTGCAACAGTGCCTGGTGCTCAATAAATATTTGTCGGATGAATGAATGGATGTAATAGTAGCATTCTCATACTTGGAGGACTGTCATGCAGACAAATTTATTTACTCATGTAAGAAACATTTATAGAGCAACAGATGTTTAGACATTTAATAAATTATTGAGAAACTAATATATGCAGGGCACTGGAGATGAGAGGCAGAAATAGAGACGCCATCCCTACCCTTATGGAGCTCTTAGTGTTGTGGTGGTTGGTGTGGAGAAACGTGCAAAGAATCATACATGAGAATCAGCAGGACAAAGACTAATTGGTGTTTCTAGGAGAAAGAGAGAAGATGCACCCCAGGGTTTAGGCCTGGGCAGATGAGTTGATTGTGCCATTCTGTGAGCAAGGAACACCAGGTGATAAGGAGGAGAAGGTGGTCAGCTTTAGAAACATTGAGCTGTGGAATATTCAAGTGGGAACATCCAGCAAGGAGTTGGCTGTCCAGGTCCAGAGCTTTGGAGAAAAGTCTGGATGAAAACACAGGTTTGATTAATAGTGGACAGTGAATGGTGTTTCAAGTCATGGGAGTAGATGAGATAAACTGGGACAATAGAATAAGAAAAAACAACAACAACAACATTTAAGGGATGATCAGAGATAAAATCTGCAAAGATGCTAAAAAGGAGAAGCCAAAATGGTGGAAACAAAGGCACACCTTGTCATAGGAGCGGAGGAGGACAGTGCCTAATACTTTAGAGACATTACATAGGATGAAGACTGAAAGGTATGCATTGAACTTGGTGACAGTGCAGTCCTTGGTAATCTCTGCGAGAGACATTGTCATGGCATGGTATGACTAGGCATGATATTTCTGTTTGCTGAGGAAGGACCTGAAGACTAGGAAATGGAGAGAGATGTAGAAAACTCTTACAAAGTGCTTGATTCTGAGGGGAAGAATAGAGATAAAAGAGCTAAAGATACTAGCTTGAAAAATACATTCAGTGATACTCTAAAGAACAGAACAAGGATCTAGAGTGGAAACTATTGGGAAGCAGCCTTGGCTCAATACCCAGCTAAACTTTCTAACCATTAGAGTTGTTCGAAAGTGGATTGAGCTGCCTCCAGAAGAAATGAACTCTTGATTGCTGGAGTTATGGAAGAATACCCTGAATGTTCTATTAGCAAAGAATAAAGGTATCAAATCAGTAATCTAGGCCTCCACTTTAAGAAACTAGAGCAATGGCCAGGTGCAGTGGCACGTGCCTATAATCCCAGCACTTTGGGAGGTCAAGGCAGGAGGATTGCTTGAGCCCAGGAGTTTGAGACCAGTCTAGGCAACACAGTGAGACTCCCCATACCTATTCTTTATTTCAATTATTTAAAAAATAAAAAAGAAACTAGAGAAATAAGAGCAAATTAAACTTAATGCAGGCGGAAGAAAAGATATGAATTAGTAAGGAACAGAAACCAGTAACATTGAGGCTGGGTGCGGTGGCTCATGCCTGTAATCCCAGCACTTTTGAGAGACAAAGGCAGGCAGATAGTTTGAGCCCAGGAGTTCAAGACTAGCCTGGGCAACATGGTGAGACCCCCATCTCTACAAAGGATACAAAACTTAGCTGGGTGTGGTGGTGTGTACCTATAGTCCCAGCTACTTGGGAGACTGAGGTAGAAGGATCAACTGAGTCCTGGGAGGCTGAGGTTGCAGTGAGTCATGTTCATGCCACTGCACTTCAGCCTGGGCAACAGAATGAGACCTTGTCTCAAAACGAAAAAAAAGAAAAAAGAAACCAGTAACGTTGAAACTAAAAACTGGTTTTATGAGGAGAAAAAAATCATGAACACATGACTTTTTCATGTGTTCATGATAAACCTCTAGCCAAGAAAAAAAGAGAAGACACAAATGACCAGGAATGAAAGAGGGACATTACTACAGAACCCACAAAAATTAAAAGGACAATAAAAATGTTCTAAAGACAAATATGTAATATACCCATAAATTAAACTTAAATGAAAGGAGCTAATTCCTTAAGAGACACAAACCGCCGAAACTCACTTAAGAAAAATTGATAAGCTGAATAGTACTGTATCTATTAAAGAAATATCA